>NC_081410.1:338919780-339242637 GCF_030272615.1 Cryptomeria japonica
AAGTCAAATATCCATTTGCTTTTATGTTTGTGGTTTTAGTTTGTTCTGCCTATCTCATGCTTCAACTTAGTTAAGATGTCAATGTAGATCTAGCCCATCTGTAGTAACCTCCTAGTTGTCAATCCTTATGAGATCTATCTACTTTTATTGATTCTATCATATGTTTGTAATGGGTCTGAGTCAATGCATCAAAGGTACACCCATCTAGGTTTTGCAGAGCCTGAAGAGTAGAAGGATTCATATCCTTGTTATGTTGTCCAAGTTCTGAAGTTCTTCATTGTATGAAGTTGGCTATTTCATAGATAGATTGTAGGTGAACTTGGGTTTCTCATTTTTGAGAACAACAGGAAGGACACAACATAGATGAGAGAGTTATTTCCCTACTTGTTTAGAGGCTTCTAGGATTAAGCTTGGGACAAGGGGGAGGATGTAGTACTCCTTCCTGATTTTTTTTGTGCATCAATAAACTATATGGATATAGCTAAGATTATTTTTTAATGCTTTGATAGATTTTTATGGAGCTACATATTATTTGGATGCTTCATAGCTGATGATAGACAGATCATATTTATACTTGACATTATGATTTCATGTGGATGATGTAGTGTCCCTCCTAGACTTGCACTTTGATTTGGATTCTGATAGACTTATTTAGACATATGATGGTTATTTATGATTCTTCTGCTATCTTGGATGGTATCTTTGATACTAGGATTTTATGTGGATTTATATTATATGTCATGACTCATTATGATCAAAGACTTTTATGATTGATTATGCGAGACTGATTATATGTCATATGATATTCGATGATTCTTGTGGATGTCGATATATACTATCTCCTTGTTGGATGGATTTATATGATTTGTGGATTTATATATGATCTTTGTTACATGGATTATGTGACTTATGATGATACTAACCCTATTTCATGATGAGAATTCTATGCAATGTTTTTTGATAATATATTGTGTGACTGTCTTTGTGAGTAGAGATGATGCCATATCACTCATTGCGAGTGGGATATGTAGTCGTGATTCTCTACCACTTGTCTGTTTATTATGATGTATATGTATCATATATGTTGTGTTGGTATTTGATGTAGGTTTGCAGGTACTAGAAATCAACTCCACCTGGCTCCACAGGTCTGAGCGTGTCTTTATCCCTATGGCAAGTTATCAGAGATGACATAGTTTCCCTCACACACTCTAGGTCTAAGATGTGTACCTTGTCAATTGGGCCATGACGCAAGTTGTGGTTAGAGTCTTCCTTTATGTTGTCCCCTTTGGAGTAAAATGATTGGAGTCTATTTTTATTATTTGAGTATTGTGATTATTATCTAATTAGTTGATCATGGATATTTATTTGATTACCTTAAAATAATGATTTCATTGTGAGATTTTATTCAAACCAATTTGGATTAATTTACTTGGTTAATTGGGTTATTAATTGATTTAATTATTATGTAATTTTGAATTATTAATCATCTTTTTATTTATTGATGATTTATTTATTTAGATTGATTATTGATGAGATTTAATTGTATTAATAGTTTATTTCATTTATTTGTTGTTTAATGAATTATCTTTTTATTGATTTATTATTTAATTATATTGTTTTATTGTTGAAATGTTTTATTTATTTATTCTATTTAATGTTGTTTTGTTTTATTTAATTTATTATTATTATTAGAGTTGATTTATTGATTTTATTAAAATTATTTATTGATTTTTGTGATTTGATTTTATATTTTATTATAGGGACCTATTTTTAAGGTCTTATCTATTTAATTCATTTAATTTATTTAATTGCTTTTATTGGGTAAAATAATAATAATATTATTGAATGAATAATAAAAAATTAAATATTGTCGCCAATTACATTTGAAATATATATTACCTACCCATTTGTTTGATTGGTTGGGCAAAAAGATAGGTAAATAAAATATATTTATTAAATATTTTTCTTGAACTATGTAAAGGTAGGTATAATATATAGTATAATGTAATATTTTGATTGGTCGACGTTTTGAATAGTTTTTCATATTTATTTGGTTTTCTGGAATGGTTATCGGGTTATTATTCATGCATATTTTGGTTTCGATTTTGGAATTTTGATTGAAGATTTCGCTTGAGGGCCGAGGATTGTTGTGGATTGCTCATCTTCAGATTTCTCATCCTTTGGATTGCGTTTGCAGGTTGGTGTGATTCTTCTTTTGAAGTTTTTTATTTTTCAAAAAGATTGTTCTCTTTGTGCCTGTGAAAATTGATTGTTGATTATTGAGGAATTTTTTTTGGGAGATCTTGAAATTAGATGGAAGATTTTTAATTTGTTATTGAAAAGAATTTGGAGAGGGAAGTGAATATTGTTGTAATTTTTAGATTTGAGAAATTGGGTGTCGGGATGCTTCTTTTGCATTCATTGTAAATTATATGTCCCTTATTTCTGAGTTTGGATGATGCTAATATCACTACTTTGGAGTTTATATTATCCCTATTTATGTATCTTGAATCTTCCCTTCACTTCAGTGAGAATGTCTATGTGTTGGAGCTTCTTGAGTGTATTTTTCACTCTCTGTGAGTTGCTTTTCCTAAGAGAAGACCATTGGGGAGATTTTATGACATTGATTTAGGTTCCTTATGCTTGTTTAGTGCTTCTTTGAAGTTTCCTTTGTGTTTTACATATCTCCCCTTCATGCTAGGTGCCTTTGAACTCAATCTAGGCACTAAGGGGGAAATTTTTGCTCATTGTTCTCATTTTTTGAGTATGTAATTTTGTAATCATGGTGTTATTTAGTGTTTAATGAATGTCTTAAACCCTTTGATTTGACCTAAGGTGTTGTGTTTGACCCCTTTATTGATCTGGGTAGGTACCCTATTCATTTGAGTCCCTTTTCTGCATTTTTTGGTCTTTTTACCCAAAACACCATTCTAGGAACTTGGAGCAATGCAGAACATACCTTAAATACTACTATGCATACCAAGGGCACTGGATAACCTACCCAGAGTAGTGGAAAACATACCCAGAGCTCTAAACCCTAAACTTGAAGAGCAGGACCCAGAACCCAAAAAACTACTTTGTGACCCCAAAACGCTACAGAATGGAACAAAAATGCCACCTTATGTACCAAAAATGATAGGACACATACTAGGGGTGCCACTCTACATTCCAAGAGTTCTTTTCTACATTCTAGGAGAGCTAGACTGCTCCGAGGGTCCTAAAAAGTCTATTTTGAGCCTCGATTTGTGTCTTGTTGAGTTTGTGTTTTCTCCAAAGGATTTTGTAGACTGTGTTGTCATTTTAAGAGCTGAATTTGATTCCTTTTTTTTTTCTTGTGCTCTGGTAAGAGGGTTCATGCCTTACCATTGAGGTGTTTCATATACGATTTGTGGCTCTGGCAAGAGGGAGAATGCCTTGTTGTTGAGAGAATGGTTTTATGGCTCCAGTGGGATGTGTTATGCCTCACTGTTGAGGATTTGATTTTATTGGGATCTATTTTATGATTTTTATTCATGGTTGGCTTATCTTTGATGTTAATTTGGTGAAGGCCTCTTTCTATGAGTATGGTTAATGATTTCTCTTTGCTTAGTTTCTGCTCAATTTCTTGTGGTTGTTCTTGTATTATATTTGGACCTTCATGATGTTGTTATATGTTCTTTGGTAATGTATTTGTACCCTATGGTTATGGTCCATGGTAGGGAGATTGGGCTCTTGCATGTGTGGACCAAGGTCTTGAGCATTAGGCCTCTAAGAGGGGGTCTAGACTTGATGGAACCACATGAAGAGTTTTATTGTAATTGCAAGTGATACCCTTAATAATTTATTAGTGGGCTCTGTATTTAGGAATTCACTAAATAAGATAATAATTGGTTTTTGCCCCACCTCATAGCCCTATAAGTGTGTGCACTCGAGATGAGCTTGGGAAGACCGTTGGAGTGGTAAACCAATCTCCCTTGATGACTCCAAGGTTGAGATGGCTCCACATGTCTATCAGGGTGATGCTTGTCCCCTTATTATGAAGATAGCATGTGATGACACTCTTCCCTACATGTGTCCATTATCCATATGCCTTGCTTTGTTGATTGTTCCTCTAGAGGTCATTTGCTTGATTTAGCCTTGTGATGTATTTGATGTTATATTTCCTATGTTGGAGTCTTGTAAAGTCCTATTGTATCCTTTGGTTATTAGGTGGCATCTTAGGTCTTGAGTGTGAGTTGGAACATTTTTCATCTCCTAGCATGGGGGGGTGGTTCCTTTCTAGTTCCACATGGTCAGGTGGTTGGTGCTTTCTTCCATTGGGATATTCTTCTTGGATGTAGCACGCATGGATACTTGGATTCTTCATGTGATTACTTTGGAGCTAATTTCTATGTTCATGGAAATAAGATATTATATCATAATGATTTTATTATGTAAAAGATATTATACATCTTCGTAATATGTTTCTATATGTAATTGTCTATGAAATTGTAATAAGACATGATGTAGAGATTAGGGAGAATACCTTGATATTTCCTTGATGTATAGGATGGTTATTATGTAATATGAGCATATGGAATCTACGTGGAAGTGAAATGTAATAGTTATGTGTATTTGGGTTGCATTTGTATTCATGAACTAGAATTGTGTTATGTTATGCTTTAGAATAAATGATGGAAGGAATAAAATAGTTGCATTGATACTTATTTGAGTAATTAGGATTTTATTGGGAATGAATGGTTAAATGTATCCTATGTTTCTCTCTTTAGAGGTTACTAAGTGAATGAATTTTGCATATGTGTTAATGTTGTTTTAGATGCATGAAAAGTAAATAATTAGAGGATTATAGAGTATGATCTTCTAGATAGATAAATGCTATGTTAGAATGTTGATAAGTAGTGACATTAAGATACCCTAGGGAATCAAATGTGTTGCAAGAGTATATTTGAGAATATGTTGATGTTAGAAAGATTTAATCCGCTTGTATAATATAGATTTATGATGTTTTACATGTTGATATGCATGTTCTTGCAATTAGATAATGTTATATTGATGTATGCTAATGTTGGAATAATGTAATGGATGTTCTAAAAAAAAATATCTCTATTTGTTAGTAGGTTTTAGATTATATCTCTAGGGTATTTTGGTGGGCATTACAAATGATGATATCCATGGACTCTTATTTGATGATCTATATGTACTCATTTTAAATGTGTGGTTCATATTTTCTTATGATGATTTGATGGTATCTTACTATGTGATAACCTCACTTTATGGTTGTAATTGATATGATGACTATGATAGTGCTTGGTTGTTGTAATTGTCTTCTACTGTGTTTGTGATAGGGATGATGTCATACCACTCATTCATGAGTACAATATGATGTTGTGATTCTCTTCCACTTGTCTGCCTATTGTCATGCCCAAACTTTTGGGCACAAACGAAATAATTTTTTTTTAAAACATAGCCTAATGAAGCTAAGTTTGCTAAAATAACGTAGTAACAAGTCTTGTCTTAACTATGTTTGAATTCTTTTTCAAATAAAGTTAATCTAAACAACTAAATCAAGTAAGCGAGATAATCTACATTACATGCAGAATATTAACTCTCCAAAGAAATTATTATTATCTCACCATTTAATAAATAAATAAATTCATTTAAGAAAAAATATCTAATTAAATTGACAAGAGATATTATCAATCTTAATTAATCTTTTAATCATTGTAGGAATTAATTAAATTAACTCTAGCACTTGGAATTATGAAAACACCTAGATTTCAATTTAACAATAATTATAATGTGTATTAAATTTCAACTATAGCACCAAATAAAACTTTAAAGAAAATTGCCCTATCACATTTAATCTTGAAGAGCCTAAATTTAGGTGGGCTACAATAATCCCCCTATAGTCAAATATCTTACAAAAGGAATCGTTATAATTTCCTAAAATATAAAGCTTTAAAGAATTAAAATTTAAACATCATATTCAAATGTTTATATACTCATATATAAAATATGAATGTTTAAATAAAATAATTAAACTATAGTTAGATTTATACATTCATATTTTTCACTATATATATATATATATTCATTAAACACGTATATATTTATATGTGAGGATATTTATTTTCTAAACAAACATTATTATAAAAATATCCCATGTAACCTAACTAAATATTATAAAAATACCCCCACCCTCTACCCTAATTTCTTCCCACCTTATTGTCTTGCCCTAACCCAATTTTCGGGCTAGGGCTTAACTATGTTTTTCAATATTTTGTGTTGCAGATCAGAGGGAGAGTGGGCGGAGGCCGATAGAGGTAGCCGCAGGGGTTTCATGGTTGTGCGGCAGTGGTGGAGGCCATGGGGGCTCCCCGCAAGGACGGTCACAGTCATGCCTGTGGGTCACAACCCACAGAGGTGGCCTTGGCCGCTGTTATGGGATGCGGCCCATAGCATGGCTGCTGCCGCCGCTGTGGGGGCACCACCCATAGGGGGGCCGAAGCCATCCCGTCTATGGGTTGCAGCCCATAGTGTGACTGCGGCCATCGTTGGGGGTCACCACGCACAGCACAAGGGGGGTCGAGGCTCCCCTTTTTGTTTATTCTTTTTTTAAAAAAAATAATAACTTAAATCTTTTTTTTTTGTAACATATATATATATATATATACATGTATATATTTATTTATATATATATATATATATATATATTTACATGTATATATTTATTTATATGCATATATATGTCATTTAAGGGATAGATTTAGTTTCAAATTCAACTAAATATGAATATATTTTCTTTTCTTTCTAAAATTATGCAAAAATTAACCAAGTAGGGACATCATGGAAATAGGGGCAATTTTTCTTTTATTTACTTTAAACAAACTGTTTATATTTCTTTTTCCTAAAATCACTTAAATCAGGTTTTCAAAACTAACAGATATAAATAAAGCATTTCTTTTTCTATGGACAATCTAGTTGCTAACTTTAGAGATGGATTACTAATTCTAGATTTATTTACTGCAAATAAATAAAGTGACAGAATTTAATAAATTTTAACAACAACTATATTAGACTAGAAATCATTCGAAATATTCTGTAGAGATAGACAAATTAAATCTTTTTAGCCATAATTTGTAAAAGGGAATAGATATGCTTACTTTTCTCTCATTTCCATTATTTCAATATGCATAAGGAAATAAACTGAACTTTTATTTTTAGAAATAACATGAATACAACAAGTATTATTTCAATAACTATAGGAACTTAATCCACAAATAATCATTTCATTTTTGCAATAATAACTTAATAGAATAATGCATTCTTTAAAGCATATTTAAAATACAATGTAGTCAACATTACAAATGGGTGAGATGCCCAACTAGTCTCTCATTTCTATTAAATGAGGACTTTAAATAAAATGAATACATTTCTTTTTTTCAAAATAAATACAACATATAGCTTTTCTTTTACATTGTTGCAACTAAAATATAATATCCCATTCTCTATTCTTTTTCTACAAATCAACTAAAACCAACAACTCCTAGCTTGCCTTTTTCTTTTCTTTCCAAGCAACCTGCAAATAAATCAGAAGGCTATGACCATGGAGAGCTCACCTCCCAGCCTAGGCTTACTAGAAGCCACCCCCAAGCTTGGAGAACCAAGCCCTAGACAGGTTACACCTAGGAAAACACAACAAGCAAGGGAAAAACATACAACAAACACTTTCCCAACCAAGACTACACTTCATCACAAAATGTGATGTTTTTACATGGGTGGAAGTGGACCAAATACCCTGAGGAGGCTGCAAGAATGGTAGATCACAAAGCCATCTCATGGCAAACAAAGATATATCATAAGTTCATTATCCCTACATCCTTATGCCCCCCAAGGCATTCATGCCATACTTTCTCTCCTTATGACCCCCAATTGCATAAACAAGGCTATGCAACAAGGGTCACATATACAACCCTTGAGATCACTCTCATAATGAGAGCCTCTCACTCGAGGGTTGTCAAACTCCTTCCACCCACAAGACCATCCTACTCTCCCAAGAGTAGAAGGCATTGGTTACTCCCAAATCACAAGAAAATGCATAAAAGAAATAACAGATAGGTCACATAATAATTTCACAAAGGAAAATACAAGAAAACAATTTATACATACAAACAATCTTTCCAACATAAACATGCAACATGAAAGGGTGAAGATGAATCCAACCTTCAATCTACCCAAAGGTTTGCTAGAACTAGTTTGAGGATGAGAAGCCCAATTCCACAATCCTCTCTTCTACACTTAGCCAAATTTCTATCCCAAAACTATTCTTTTCAAAATTGCATGATCTCCAAAAAATGGAGAGTGGGTGATTACCCACTAAGTCTCTCATCCTTGCCTAAGAAGGCCTCAGTGAGAGTTCTCACAAGTTTCTAAAACTGAAAAAAGCAAAAAGTAAGAGAAAGTGGGAAAAAGAATCTCACATCAAAAAGGAAGGTTATCTAACCTAGATGGAACCTTCTAAATTGAATTTTCGCTCACCTTAGGAAACCCACTTTTTGAGGTGACTAAATAGTCACATGGGAGTAGTCACATGCCTAAAAATACTCCTAACCCATAGGTATACCTTATGGACTTTAGGAAAAACCTTTAAACTACCCCTAGGAGGCCATTTGACCCCTTAGAAACTCATCTGAAGTTAACCTTCGGGTCAAACCTAAGTTGACCACTCCAAAGACTCTCTACCCAAGAAAAATTTGGGACCACATTCAAATGTTTGAAAAGGCTATGGTTAAAACAACTCCCTCCAAGAGACAAGTCAAAAATCAAGACACAAATCAGCACATGTGTCAAGTGACACAATAAAATACATTACAAAATTACACATGGAATTTGTCTCTTGTTGGATTTACACAGATTAATAAATTCAATTTAACACACATGCAACATTTACTTTCATAAATAAAATACAATACATACGGGGTGTTGTCTCTCCAAATAGACAACCCCTGGTTTTACGAATGTACATAGGTCTAGGTTTGGTTCTCCATAATATTTCCATTGTCACATGGATAATTTTCCTGCGCATCTCAATTACACATTAGTACTTCCAAATAACCTCATATAATATTTAAACACGCGAATAAGAATACACACCAAACACTCTGCATACAATTTGAAATTAACAAATCAATATCTCATATATCCCAATTTATCCACATAAGCCATTATCATAATCCTCATAATTTTGATCCATTCATAAGGTATACATCCTATTTCTATCATCATAATAAAGTCCTGCAAATCCAATAATGACATACATCATCTCAAAGTTATCCTATTCTAGAATCATATAAAGTTCTATATCTATAATGCATAGAAATGAAGCATCGATATACATCAATGTTATCCAAATCATGGAATCATATAAGTTCTAAATCCATAATGCATAAAAATAAAGCATCCATAATAGTCTCAACATGAAAATCACTGAAATGCTAGGATGAGTCAGGGTAGGGCCTCACACTTATTTCATGATATGTGTTATTATATATGTTGTTGCACGTGTATTAGTTCTAATAGGATTGCAAGTATTAGAAATCGACTCCACCCAGCTTCATAGGTCTAAGCATGTCTTCATTCTAATGACAAGTTGATCGAAAATGACATGAGATCCTATTATATAGTCTAGGTTTAAGCCGGTAAACTATCAATCTTAGTTTTGGAGTTAGAGTTGTATTGTGATGTCATGTGGCATTTTATGTTACCCTATGTTGGGTGTCTTGAGGAGTTGCGATTATTGGTTAATTAAAATATTAATAAATTAATTGGTTTATATAATTTATAATAAAAAATTAAATTAAATGTTGGAATTAATATTTAATATCAATGATAGATTTTTTATTTGGGATTTACTATTCATTAATATTTATCCTTTGGATTTATATTTAAATAATGATTTTTATATTATTGTTATTTGCTAAGGATTATTTATTATTTAAGCCCATTTGGATTTATTATTTATTTATATAGTTGTGGCTTTAATGTTTGATTGGGAATTTATATCTTATTGTGCCCTGGTTTATTTGATTAATTGGTTATTTATATTATTTTAATTTCTTTTACCATTTTGGGATATTTAATTAATTATTTATTCTACCTACCCTATTTTTCTATTGGTTGTGAGCTTGGTGAGTTTATATGATATGATTTTAATATAATTTTCCTTGAATTGAGGTAGGGGTTGGTATGAAATATATTTTAATTGATTATTTTGATTGGCCAACATTTTTGCATAGTTTGGGTTTGATTTTTATTTTTTGAGCTTCCTAAGCTTTGCCATGGGTTGGCCTTCTCTGGGATTTTCTATGATTGGAGATTAGATTTTTTATTTTTTGGGGGAGCTTCGCTTGGCTAGATTTTGGTTGGATTTCTCATCAAATTTTCATAAACCTTCTCTTCAATTTACATGTTGAATATTCTTCCCGTCTTTGTATTTGATTTTGAAAATATTGTATGTGCACTGCCTGTGAAAAGATTGCTTGCGGGAATAGGCAAAATTTTAACATTGTTTAAGATATTTGTATAGTTTTATTATAATATTATGTTGTGAAGAAAACTATTGTATTTTATGGATTTAATTATTGTATAGTTTTGTGAATGTTTCTTGATTGGCTTTCTGGGTTGTCGTGGAGTTCCTTGGTGTACTCTTGATTGTTTAGGGAGCTCTATTATTATTGTTCCTATTGTGCTAGGCTATGTGTTGTATTGGTTACTTATTTAATTGTCGAGTATTTATGTGGATTTCTCTATGTTCTGTTGAAATCTAGAGTATGATATTATGCGGGTAGATCTGTGTATGATTTATGAATTAGCTTAGCTTTTATGCTTCTTTGTGAATTACCTAGGATTCTATTTTATGCCTCCATTCTAAGCTAGTCTCATATTATTCTATATACCTTATGATTTCCTAGACTTGATCCTATTTCTTATTTCTGCATCCTTGAGTCTATCTCAAATTTGCACTATTTTAGTATATGCACTATCCTTAAGCATGTATTCACTATTCTATGAGTTGAATGCACTACCTTGTGTATATTATGTGCTAAGGGGATATGTATATGCACCATTATAATCCTCAGATGTGATGTTCAAATGAGTAAAGTTGTTGTATTAGAATTGTTATTCTAGTTATCAAAAGTGTTGTTTCTTTTTGTATACGCATTGCAACATGTTGTATATGCACTACTTCATCAATCATATGCACTGCAATATTTTACAAAGGTGTTGATCTATCATACAAATGCACTAATCTACCTATCTTTTGTATTTTGAATATTTTGGGTTTCTGAGTCTTTCAAGAGGTTGTCGTCTGTTGATTTTGAGAGTTTCTGAGTTATTGCAGGATTGGTAAATTGATTGAAATGGTTTATATGAGTTATTTATGATTCTAAGAAAGAGGTTGTGCCTTGTTGTTATTTATCAGGGCTCATGATGGTCATATTATTGATATTGTGGATTTGATTTTATGTTGCTTATGAGGTTGTGGCTATTGGTATTTGTTATGCATTTATGTTTTAATTATTATTTGATTTTAAGACCTTGGATAACTAGGTTAGATGTTGTTGAGAGCCCTTGGTTATGTATGTATTTGTTGTTACCCTATGTTCTAGGTACATTATAGGGGAGAGTGCACTTCCAAGTGAGTGACTAGGGTTGTAAGGAGTAGATAGACAGGATACCTAGGGTCTAGGCCACCAGGAAAGCTCATTTGAAGTTTTCCTTGTAATCAAGTGATAATTTAATTAAATAATCTTAAAAGGGTTGGGAAGAAGTAATTGATTTTAATAAGATAAATAAAGGACTTATGGTACCCCAATACCTTGCCCAGGGATGATGATGTGGATCTGGGATAGGAATGGGTAGGCCTTGGTAATCCAGGTAAGCTAATCACCCTTACTTCCTCAAGGTTGAGATGGTTTCACATAAGTATCATGGAATTTGGGACAGGCTCCCAAGTTGCCATTCTTGTTTTATGGTGATAGCATGTGATGACACTCCTTTCCTGCATGTAGGTTATAGCTCCTTAGCCTTGATTTGTTGTGTTTCCTCTAGAAGTTTTATGTTTAAGTTTTGAGCCTTTTGATTTAGCCATGTGATATGTTGGAGTATGTTCTTGTGGTTTTATTTGAGAGGGTTTGGTTGTATCCTTTGGTTGTTAGGTGTCAACCTAGATCTATAGTGTGTGTGGGATCTTGTGTCACCTTTTAGTAGGGGGGTGGTTCCTTATGGTTCCACATGGTGGGGTGGTTGATTCTTTCTTCCATTGGGATGTTCATTATTGGATGCTCTTGTGCGTGGATGTGGATTCTTAGAGCAGATTGATGTATTATGATACATGTGGCATTCATGAGATAGTTGTATATGTAGATTGAGCATCATACATTTGATGTAATGAATATTGTAATCTTATGTAATGGAAATAATGTAATAGGATTGAGATCATGATATTGGTAATAGGACATGATGATTATATCCCTTATTAGATTTATGTTGTATCTATGCTATTGATTATTAATGAGGAAATGGGAATCAAGAATGAAGATGAAAAAATCTAATCTGAGATCTTATGGTGCAAGATCCAAATGATTCAACATCTTATAAATGTAGTACTTGCAATAAATAAACACATGGAAATGCAAATATCTAAGCTAAAAAACACATGCATGCAACAAAAATTCACTCCATTTTTCTCCGACCAATCAAGATCTTGTGTTCGAAATATGGATGCTCTGAGAAGCATGTGCACAAGAAGCTATGATGGACAGATATGAAGATTATCAAATGCAATGAAATAAAATAGATATGAGAAATAAATGAGATGAACACAATGATCAAATATGAAAACTATAATGAAAGAGAAAATATCCAAAATGCAAGTATGCAAATGATAGAGAGATTTGTCCAGCTTAAAAATGAGGATGAGCAAGGTATAAATAGATGTTGTTAGGGAGAAATTAGGCATCAGGGTGAATATGGGATAATGAGAGATTGGTGGTATAGGAGGGATGAGTTGTAAGGAGTGAGGATAGGTAGTAAAAATAAGTGGTAAGCGGTTGGAGGGAATATTAAAGGGTTTTTTTATTAAATAAATGGAGAAAATGTATATAAGGTGAATGAATGAAGGTAGATAAATGAATATAATGCAATGTTTATTTAATAGATTTGGTGGACATGAATAATATGAATGATAATAATATAATGAAGAATGGAATAATGCATATATTATGATATATGGAATAATATAAATAATGGATAATAATGAAATGATGAAATGTATTAAGGATCTACTCGATGCTTAGAGAAAATTTGAAGTTAAATGAGGATAAATTTTGTGAATTTTTTTGTGTGTCTACATTTTTCCCATGTTTGATACAATGCAACATATCACATTGTTTCAAAGAAAATGATCAACTGATATATGCCCCAAAGATATCTTGGTAAGGATGATGATTGAATGGGTATGCCCCCTCGAGAAATTGATTGAACAGATTGATGGAGATTGATCTCTTGATAAATTACAAAATGAAGATTGAATGATTGATATTGCACAAGTGGAGAAGTACATTTGATGGAAATGTACAATTGATGAGGCATAACTAAAAAAATGATGGAAATGAATAGTATGGCTAGGTTGATAAGTTGATTAAATTGATAGGGATTGATGCGAGTGAAAGAAAATTTAAGATTTTGATTGATTGATTAGGGGAGAAATGATATTTTGAGGAGAAAGCTGATTGATTTCATAAAGCAATTAAATATTCAAAGACATATATCAGTTGGATAAAGTAATTGATTGATCTCGTTGCAATGAGAAGGATGGAGAAAATGATGAAAAAGAGAGATGAAAGGGGGAAAAGTGATGCGAAAGAAGAATAAGTGATGAGAAAGAGGATATGAAAGTGGTGAGAATTCTTGTGCTTTTTAAGTTCTTATATCATCAACAAGATTATTATAGAAAAAGCATAAAACTCATCTAGATATGAATAAGACGAGTCATCATATTACTAGGAAACAATCCGCAAACAACAAATAGGTGAAGATGCCCTATCCTCATCTTTCTAGTCAAAGACATCTTGGAGATAAAATCTCTAGTCAAAGATATCCTGAAAAAGATAAAAGACATGTCACCAAAGATAAAATAAAAAAACAATCAAAAGACATAATCAAACAAACATAGATGATATGTTTTATGCCAAAGTGATTCTTGTTCACAGTTAATGTGTTTGATCTAATAGATTGATAGGGTGTTCCTTGATCGTCATGATTTCGTTGAAGTTAAAAGTTGCATGCTCATCCGAAGTATTTGTGTCTTCGAAATGTTTATGAAATATTTTTGGATTTTGATGAAAAATTTTACAATTTTTTAGGATTTTTTAAAGACTTTTTTATGATTTTATGATTTTTTTAGGACATTTTATGATTTTTTATGATTTGTTTTAGAACATTTTATGATTTTTATGGATCTTTTAGGACATTTTATGATTTTTCTTATTTTTTAAAGACATTTTATGATTTTTTTGGGTCATTTTACAATTTTTATGATATTTTAAAGATAGTTTACGATTTTTATGATTTTTTGAGGATATTTTATGATTTTTCTTTTTTTATTTCCAGGACATTTTTATGATTTTTATTATTTTTTAATATTTTTTCCTAGTGTCTAGCATGGTAAAAGTGATTTTGAGTGGATGACTGAATGAACTGTATAGGAATGGATAAGTGAATGATGGAGGAAACTTATGTGATTTTCAAGGACTATCTCATAAAAGGATAACATTTTAATCCAAGCACAAGGACCGAATATAGCAATATAAAGAAAGGATACAGTGTAATGAATATCATATGGTCCAAAGAAATGGACATGTCAAGAGGTTTTCTGAAAACATGTTTTGCATTTTGTCCTTATTTTTTATCAAGATCAAGGGATAGGTCTAGATAGGATGAAGATAGGATAAGCAAGATCAAAGGTAGTAATGAAGGATGGAAGCAAGCAATTGACAAAATAATAGATAGGAGCTCAAGGGTGTGGATCAAGTTCAATAGATAGGATGTACAAGGCCTGCAAAGGTCCTTAACCTTGTTAAGATCAAAGGTGGAAAAAGGGATATGCATGAATATAGAGTGAATGAGAGATAATGGAGGATGAAGGATGATGGAGGATGAGGGATAATAAATGGATGTGGTGAATAAGACAACATGGATGGAATGTGCCCCTAGTGAATAGTGCAAGAAGATAATGGATTATGCATGATGCTTGTTTGCTAGGTTTTCATCATGGTACTTGCCCAAGGCAAGTGTTTGCTAGGTTTTCACCAGTGCACAAATTTTTTTTTCTCTTTACTATTTTTTCTGATTTTTTACTTTTTTTCTTTTCTTTTTCTCTTTTTTCATTTTTTTTCATTTTCTCTTTTTCCCATTTTTTTTTATTTTTCTCTTTTTTATATTTTTTTTCTTTTCTCTTTTTGGAAGATAATGAATGCATGATAGGAGATGGAAGAAGGACTCAAGTTTTTCTCTTCTTTGGATGACACCCCTGAAAAATGTACCATAATGAACCATGGCTACTGAAAGTATGCTCAAAGAATGTTGATAGGGTGATGGTAAACGGAGATGAAATAGATAAGAAGTTGGAAAGGGATAAGGATTTATCCAAAGGATTGGATAAGAGGGATGAAAGGATAAAACATAGGTTTTGGATAATAAATGGGATGATGGAAAATTTAAGTAGCGGTGGATGGGAATATAGGCAAGGTCAACATTGGCACACACCTTGAAGGGTGAAAAGTGGATTTTGTAGTTTGAATTTTTGATAGAAAGGTTGATGTGGATTTTAGGACACAAGGAGCCAAAATGGATGAAGGAGGTGACAAAGATTTTAAGATAGTGGATGTGGGAGAAGATGGGCTAGAAAACTTGAATGCCAATTTGTATTTTTCTTTAGTGTGCAAGTCTTGTACCATCAAATTAGGAATCCACATGGTTCTTGATTTTTCATTTTTTTGTGATTCTTTAGACTGCATTTCCTCGATGTAAGACTTAGGAAGCCATACAAATTTTGACTTTTCTTCTTTCTTTGTGGGCCTTTTGTTTAACATTGTTGCTGCTAGGATATGTTGTCATTAATGTCAACATATTCCTGTGATTTATTGCTCCGTTGGTTTTAGATTGGTTTATTGTGATCATGGTTCAGTTTATGGAGTATTTCTAGTATGACTATATCATTTTGTATTTGTTTCAGTGATCCGAGAAGCTTAATTGAACATATCATATTATCTGTTTTGTAGTTTGGTTTTTTGATCAGTGCTTTGCAAAGTTTGGTATTTCCTTTTGTATATTCCTATGTGATCAGATCTTGAGCTGATATTGTGGGATATTGTTTGGGATGGTCTTGTGTATCTTCATTTTAGATGGTTCATGATTTGGTGCTCCACAAGTTATCTTTCTTCATGACAGTTGATTTTGTTTGAGTGTTCTTAAGGTTCAGATGTTGATCAATGAAGATTTGATAAGTGGTGTTGATGCAGCTATTTTTGATGATTCTAATGTACTTTCTAGTGTTTCCTAATTGTGTCCTATTTGTTTTGATGATCTACATTGATCAATGTGTGATTTTTTGGTGATTTTGCTAAACCAGTGATGTTCTTTGTGTTATGTGGTTTTTCTTGGTGGTGTAGTGTGTTGTGGTTGATCTTGGCATGCTTATCAGTGGTAATGAGTGTTTGAAAATTTGAATTAGGTCCATGTTATGTCATGTATATCATTATATTGGTCTAGTGGTCAATATTTGTATCGTGTGATGTAATTTTATAATTAGGTGTTGAGGGTTTAGCCAACCTTGTTGTCAAGGTTGATGAATTATATAAATAGGTGGTATAGTCATGCAATTTGTGTAATAGAGGTTATGTCTGCATTATCATAGAGTGTTGTATGTGCAAGAAAAAGGATTTATCCTTTGATGTGGTGTATTGATAAAATAGTAATGTAGAGAAGACAAATGTGCTTAGCTGAAACTGTCTTCAGGCATTAGCAAATGCTATTATTGCAGTTCATTCCTTCTGAATTGTAGTCCAAATCTTTTTGTAAGTTAGAGAGACTTCCTTGAGGGTTGTAGCCTTCTAAGCTATTGTATCTTGAGTTGTAATCTCTAGGAATTGTGCTTGAATGCTAGTGCATTCCCCATTATTATTATTTCCACATACTACTACAGAGTATCATCTTATTGTAGGTAGGTTCCCTCCATGTTTTTTCCCTTAACTGGGTTTTCCATGTCAAATTATTGGTGTTGTGTGTTGTGCTATCTATTTGCTTCTCTTTGTTGTTGTTGCAGTTTATTAGATCTATATTTGTGGTTAAGTTTATAGATCCAGTGAAAATTGATTCAACCCCCCTCTCAGTTTTCCTTCATTATTGTTGCTAACAATTGGTATCAGAGCTAGATCCTCCAGAAGAAGCTTGACCACTTGAGGAGATCTGGGATGACAACCGGTGGTGTTATCTTTAAGAAGGAGAGTTCAAGATTTGATGGAAGCAACTATTCTATATGGAAGAACCAAATGGAGGTGCACTTGAGATGTCTTGGATAGGATTACTAGAAGATTACTAAGAATGCCTATTCTGTTCTTCCGAATGGACCAACTACCACTGATGAGATCAAGGAAGATAAACATAACATTAGAGTAAAGGAAGCATTGTTGAGTGCCATGACTGATTCAGAGGTTACTAATGTAATGGGACTTCAAACTGGACATGAGATCTGGGAGAAGCTTGAAAACTTGTATGAAAGAGATAAATAATTTGAAAGTTGATAAGTTGCAGAGTTTGAAAGGGAAGTATGATATGATAAATATGGGAGAAGATGAGAACATAAACTCTTTTATGGCTAAGGTGAATGACCTTGTCTTAGGTATCAGAAGTGTTGGTGGAACCCTTGAAGAAGAAGATATTGTTGCTAAGGTGATGAGATCATTGCCTCCTTACAAACATAAGGTAGTTGCTATTCATGAAATCAAGAGTGTGACTACTATGACAAGAGATATGTTGGTTGGACAGATTGCTGCATTTGAGCTGAGCAAGTTTGGTGAATCACATGGAAAGTCTGAGACAACATTTAGAGCATCTATGTTTGAGAATAAGTATGATCCTGATGAATGCATAATATCCAAATATGAAAGAAAGAGAAGAGAGATGGAAGAGAAAGAAAGAGAATTGGATGATCTTGAAACATTGATTTCCTGGAGATTGCCTAAGGGAGTTTGTAAGTATGATGGAAATTGCCTCTAAAATGTTTCTCTTGTAATAAAATAGGACATTTTTCTTCTAGGTTCCCAAAAAGAATGGCTAAATATGATAGGAATGATAAATTTGATAAACATGATAGGAATGATAGATATGAGAAGCATGAAAAGTATGATAAGCCTTACAAGTCCAACCAGAAGTATATGTTACCATTTTGGCACTAAGTTTTCATTGATGTCAACCAGTGGAGATTGAGCATGGAGGATGGTTGCTTATTTAATGATTAAGAGGTAGAATGTTAAGATGTGCAACCAATACAGGATTCTATATCGGTCAATAGAAGAAGAACACTCTACTGGCAAAGGGTTTTATCGGTATGTGTTTGTCAGACCGACTACATATTGGTAGGCCATGTCTTGATCGGTGTGATGCCATGTGAAGCTGAGGTGGCAAGTAGGGTGTGGTTGGTGAAGCTTCATCCATAGGGTTGATGAAAGGGATATTCCCCATTAATGAAGGAACCACAAATCAAGGGATTGCATCAGATTGATTACAGCTCGAGGAAGAAGGAATGATAGAGGAAGATCAGGGGAGTAGTTGGCACCTGGATCAAAGCAAGAAGATCGGATTGAAAGAATACCTCGAGAAGGAAACAACAAAGGCATTAATAGTAGTTTGACAAATGTCGATCTATATAATGGATCATGTTTCCCTTGTCTGAAAAATGTGTCTTAAAAGGCACAAAAATGATGAAGATGAATAGATGGACATCAAGGTGATCAGATCTTGCAGGATCTGATTGGATTTGGTTTGCCTCATAGATGGTGAGGAAATCCTAACTGTCAAAACTTTGAATTACTTTTTGGCAGGAAATGATCTGATAAGAAAGGAGAGCTATGGATAGAAAAAAGATGATGTTGTTTTAAAAATTGAACAGAGGAGAGAAGTTAGAGTGAGCAAGGAGAAAACTTGAGAAGGGGTTCTGATCAAGTTACAGTGTGAGTGAGAAAGCAAACCGGTGAGAGGATTATACCGACAGTTTCATAGTCAGGCAGTTGAGCCTAACCGCTAAGGTGTGGCAGAGCAAGTAACATCCTAGTGTGACACAGTGTATTAAGAGACTGTGTGTGAAAGGGGGAGGAAGATAATAGAGAGTTAATTGATTCAAGAGTTGCAGAATTCATTTGCATCAAGAAGCCTTAATTGTATTCAAATAGTATTTCAATATACATCACCAAGTCAGAGCTTGGTGTAGGGGTTGGTGCTCCTTAGGTTGGTGCCCTAAAAGTGTAAGGGTTAATGCTCCTTGGGTTGGTGCCCAAAATCTTTGTAAATCTGTGTTTTACCTGTGAGGTTGGATTGGAGCAGTAGTTTTCAACAACTTTTCTCACTAAGGTTTTTCCCATATTGGGTTTTCCTCGTAAATGTAGTGTTGTGAGTTACTTGTATGTGTATGGTCACTTTGGATTTCTTTCTTATATTACTGGTTTGACTGTTTTTGTGATTAAGTACATAATTAATATTCTCAAGTTAGATCAAAAAAGGAAAAGACTTAGGAACCACTAATTCACCCCCCTCTCAGTGGTACTCTATGTTCAACAATTGGTATCAGAGCCAAGTTCCTAGTTATCTCTAAACCTTGGGTAGATTTTGGACTTTGAGCATAATGGCAAGAAGTGAGTCTGCTTCCTCAAAAGCCACCATGTTTGATGGATCTAACTATGCCTTCTGGAGCAGAAGAATGGAGACATATATTTCATAACTTGGCTTTGATGTATGGATGTCAGTCAAGGATGGGTATGTTGTTCTTAATACTCCTCCCACTGATCTAGATGCAAAGAAGGAGTATGAAAATAATGCAAAGGCTAAACATGCCATCTTGAGTGGACTGTTTGATAATGAATTTGTCAAAGTCATGCACTGTGTTTTAGCAAAGGAAACATGGGACACGTTGCAAAGGTTGTTTGAGGGAGATGCAAAGGTCAAGGAAGCCAAACTGCAAACTCTAAGGAGCCAACTTGAAAGCATCAAAATGAAAGATAATGAAAAAATTGCAGATTACCTTCACAGATTTGATGAAACTGTAAATACTATTAGAGGACTTGGTGAAGAGATGGCAGATGAAATTCTTGTCAAAAAAAATTCTTAGATCTCTCACTCCCAAATATGATACTAAAGTGTAAGCCATAGAAGAAGCCAAGGATCTGAAGACTTTTACTATGGATGAACTATTTGGTTCTGTGACAAACTATGAGATGAGAACAACCGATGAGACTTCCTCAAGAAGTTGCTTTCAACACCACCAAAAAGGGGAAAGAAGTTGTTACTCATAAAGAATCTAGTGAAGATTCTGATGCTGAAGTAGCAAAATTTGTTAGGAAGCTCAAAAGAGGATCAGGCTGGTACAAAGGAAAGCTACCACTTAAGTGCTTCAACTATGGGAAGGTAGGACACTTCACTACAAGCTGTCCTCACAAAGAAAATGTTGGAGATGAGTCAAGAGAGTTTAGAAGGTCTACTGGAAAAGATAGAGAAAGGAATGACTATAGGTAAGGAAGAAGAGACTACTGGGACCAAAACAACTTATATACCACTGAGGATGATACAACAGATGACGAGGATACATAAGAAGATGATGGCCATGAGAACCACAAAAAAGTAAATCTTTTCATGGCATTTGATAGACCTATTGTTGAAGATGAAGAAGAAGAGGATGTTGAGGCTAAAGTGGATTTGGAGAGTGAACTTATCAGTGCACTTGAAGAATTAAGTAAAACAAGAAGAGAACTCAAGAGAGTTAATATTGTTGTAGTAGATGAACAAGATCTTTTGAAGCAGTCTTTGGAAGAATCCGATCAAATCATATCTGACTTGAAGCTACAGCTGGAAGAAACTAAGAGGATCGGTGAAGATACAACCCTTGATTTGACAAAGAAAGAAAAGGAGAATCAAGAGCTGAAAGAAGAAATAATAAAGCTCAGAAAGGAGCTTGAAGAAAGAAAGGAAGAAATAAAAATAAGAAGCAAGTATGAAGGCAACATTGAAGCTTTGGATAAGATGTTAAGCAAACAAAAGCAATGCAAAGACACTAGTGGCTTAGGCTTTGAAGTTGGTCAAGGTTCAACCCACAAAGGTAAATCTAACAAAGAGATAATGTTCACTTCTTTAATTGAAGGCGAAGAAAAGAAGACATTCACTGTAGGCAAGGAAATTGGCAAAAAGACATATGCTGATGCTATTCAAAATCGACATCCAAACTGATATACAAAAATGAACCGAAGGTCACATTTTATGCACAAATTTGTAGATCCAAGGAGGAATGCTAGGATTGATTGAGAAGGATTCACCAGATTCAAGAACATGAATGGAAGACCCCCAATGAGGCAGTTCCATTCAGGACCAAGATAGCACAACCGGTATGTATCAAATATTCATGGTAATTGTTACCGGTGTAATAAATTTGGGCACAAAATAGCTGACTGTAGGTTAAACAATAAGCCTTCTATGAAATTTGAAAGTAGAAATTCATTTAATGCACTTTGAGATATGAATGTTGTTTTCTATCAGTGCAATGGATATGGACATAGGAGTTTTGATTGTAGGAAGAAACAACCGATGTCCTACAATAGCTTTAGGGATGCTTCCTTTATTGAAAACATAAAATGCTATAACTGTCAAGAATTTGGACACATAGCCAAATTATGCAAAAACAAGAAGATCAAGCAAGTGAAGGAAAATCCTGATCAAAAACCGGTATTTGAATTTGAGTAGAATACAACAACTAACAAGAAGAAGGAAATAATACCGGTTTGGGTTGAGAAAGAAAAGGAAAAGGCATAATCAAGTCTCATAGTGCAGACTACCTTGCATGTTGAAAGGAAAAATCTATGGGTGGTAGATAGTGGTTGCTCAAACCATATGACCAGTGACAAAACAAAATTCATTAATCTTGAAGATTGGAATGGTGGATCGGTAAGGTTTGGAGACAATTCCTCCATCAAAATAAAGGGAAAAGGAACACTAAGCATTGATGGAAAACTGAAAGCACATCATGTATATTATGTGGAAGGCCTCAAACATAATCTACTAAGTGTGAGTTAGATGTGCGACAAAGGTTACAAATTCACCTTCGACTAAACTAGTTGTAAGATAAAGAAAGACAGTACCGGTAAAGTTGTGGCAGAAGGAAAGAGAAATGATGGAAATATTTATAATCTGAAGGAATGCTATGAGTCCCAATGTATGTTAGGACAAGTAGATGAAAGGTTGTTGTGGCACAAAAGATTAGGCCACATAAATTTTGATAACTTAGTTGTAGTAAGCAAAAAGGGGTTTGTGAGGAATATTCCACCCATCATCAAGCCAGTAAACACTTTTTGTGATGAATGTGTGAAAGGAAAGAAAACAAGAGTAAGTTTTAGGACAAAGGAGCACAACACCTCAAAGCCACTTCAAATTGTGCATACATATTTGTGTGGTCCATCTAGAACAAGAGCACTTGCCAATGAAAGATACTTTATGCTCTTCATTGATGACTACTCAAGGATGACATGGGCCACCTTTCTGCAATTTAAATCACAAGCATTTGAAAAATTCAAGATCTTTCGGAAGATGGTGGAAAAGGAAAGTGGGTATAAATAAAAATGTCTAAGATCAGACAGGGGTGGAGAGCTCACATCAAATGAATTTGAAGATTATTGTGAAAAACATGGAATTAGAAGGCAATACTCTGCTCCTAGAGCACCATAGCAAAATGGTATGGTAGAAAGGAATAACAAGATAGTCAAGGAGATGGCTAGAACTATGTTGAAGGAGGCCAATCTATCAGATACCTATTGGAAAGAAGTTTTCCATACTGTTGCATACACCTTGAACTAGGTTTAGTTAAGAACAAACAACAAGATGACACCTTATGAATTATGGTGTGACCGAAAGCCATCAGTCAAACATTTCAAAGTTTTTGGAAGAAAATGCTTTATTAAGAAAGATATGGATGGTTTAGGAAGCTTTGACTCTAGAAGTGATGAAGGGATCTTCCTTGGTTACTCATCTAACAACAAAACCTACAAATGCTACAATTAAAGACTAAGAAGAATTGTTGAAAGTGTGCATGTGAGGATATGTACAAAGGATGTCAACCACACATTAACCAGTATGATGACTCCGATGATGAAAATAATGAAGTTTAGTCTGACACTGAACCAGAGGCAGCACCTCAGAAGGTTCTGAATCGGTATGTATAGTTGAATCATCCAGAAGAGCAAATTTTGGGAAATAAGAGTGATGGTGTCCAGACTACAAGAAGGCTTGCTTGAAATGATGAACAAGTCAACCTATACTTCATGACTAAAGTTGAACCCAAAATTTTCATTGAGGCTAGCAAGAGACAAGAATGGATGGATGCCATGGAAGAAGAAATGCACCAGATTGAGAAGAACAAGACTTGGTAATTAGTCCCTAGACTAGAAGATAAGAACATCATTGGCACAAAGTGGGTCTACCAGAACAAAATGAATGAAGAAGGTAAGGTTGTGAGGCATAAGGCTAGACTAGTGTGCAAAGGATACTCTCAGGTAGAAGGGATTGACTTTGAAGAAACATTTGCGCCAGTGGCAAGATTAGAAGCAATTAGGATGTTTCTAGCTTACTCTGCCTACAAGGGCTACAAAGTGTACCAAATGGATGTAAAATCTTCTTTTCTAAATGGAAATTTAGAAGAAGAAGTATACATGGATCAACTGGAAGGATTTTTGTTGCATGATGATGAGACATTTGTATGTCGGTTAAAGAAAGCTCTGTATGGTTTAAAGCAAGCCCCCAGAGCATGGTACTCAAGATTGGATCTGTATTTGAAGGAGCGGGGATTTAGAAAGGGAAGTGTTGACATCAATTTGTACATAAGGAAAGATGGGAATCACATGATTATTGTGGTTGTGTATGTAGATGACATCATCTTTGGTGGCAACAAGGATACTCTCTGCAAAGAGTTTGTTGATCAGATGCAGTTAGAATTTGAGATGTCAATGCTTGGTGAATTAACTTACTTTCTTGGCTTGCAAATACTAAAAAAAGATAAAGGAATATTTATCTCACAAGTCAAGTATGCAAAGGAGATGCTGAAGAAATTTCAACTAGAAGATTGCAAACTAGTAAGTACTCCCATGGTGACTGGCAGTAGATTAAGTAAGAATGATGAATCATTGGTAGTGGATCAAACTTTGTATAGATCAATGATAAGAAGTCTACTATATATAACTGCTTCAAGACTGGATATTGTTTAGGCAATATGCAAGGTGGCCAAATTTCAAGCTGCACCAAAGCAGTCACACATGAATGTTGTTAGCAAAATTTTTAGGTATCTACAAGGAACGCTTAGCTATGGTTTGTGGTATCCTAAATAGGGAAATTTTATTTTGGAAGCATACACTGATGCTGATTGGGCATGATGCATTGATGATAGAAAGAGCACAAGTAGTGGTGCATTCTTTCTGGGTGACCGGTTGGTGTCATGGAATAGAAAGAAGCAGGACTTAGTCTCCCTATCTACTACTGAAGTTGAATACATTGTTGCTGCTACATGTTGCTCTCAGGTGCTTTAGATGAAGTAGACTCTTAAAGATATCCAAGTGGACATCACTGATCCCATTCTCATCTAGTGTGACAATTCAAGTGCAATCAACATAGCAAAGAATCTAGTCATGCATTCCAGAACAAAATACATTACAATCAAACACCACTTCCTCGGAGAGAAGGTTGAAGGATAAGAGGTAAGAATGGACTATGTTCCTACTGGTGAACAAGTAGTAGACATTTTCACCAAACCACTACTAGTAAGCATGTTTGAGTACTTCCAACAAAAGTTGGGAGTTGTATCATATGCCTAGGAAGGTTTATGTGGCTAAGGGGGAGCATGGTATGGATCAAAGGGGGAGTGTGCAAGTACCCTTTGTCATTATGTCAAAGGGGGAGAAATGTACCGGTCTGGAGTGGACTGTGAGAAGTTGACATCAATGCCAAAGGGGGAGATTGTTGGCATTTTAGCACTAAGTTGTCATTGATGTCAACAGGTGGAGATTGAGCATGGAGGATGGTTGCTTGTTTAATGATGAAGAGGCAGAATGTTAAGATGTGCAACCGATATAGGATGCTATATCGGTCAACAGAAGAAGAACATTCTATTAGCAAATGGTTTTACCAATATGTGTTTGCCAAACCAACTACGTATTGGTAGGCCGTGTCTTGATTGGTGTGATGTCATGCGAAGTTGAGGTGGAAAGTAGGGTGTGGTTGGTGAAGCTTCATCAATAGGGTTGGTAAAATAGATATTCGCCATTAATGAAGGAACCACAAATCAAGGGATTGCATCAGACTGATTGTGGCTTGAGGAAGAAGGAATGATAGAGGAAGATCAGGGGAGTAGTTGGTGCCTAGATCAAAGCAAGAAGATTAGATTGAAAGAATACCTCAAGAAGGAAATAGCAGAGGCATTAATAGCAGTTTGACAATTATAGATCTATATAATGGATTGTGTTTCCCTTGTCTAGAAAATGTTTCTTAAAAGGCGCAGAAATGATGAAGATGAACAGATGGAAATCAAGGTGATCAGATCTTGCAGTATCTGATTGGATTTGGTTTTCCTCGTAAATGGTGAGGAAACCCTAACTATCAGAAATTTTAATTGATTTTTGGAAGGAAATGATCAGATAAGAAAGGAGAGCTATGGACAGAAAAAAGATGAAGTTGTTGTGAAAATTGAACAAAGGAGAGAAGTTAGAGTGAGCAAGGAGAAAAATTGAGAAGGGATTCTGATCAAGTTACAGTGTGAGTGAGCAAGCAAACTGGTGAGAGGATTCTACCGATAGTTTCATAGTCAGGTAGTTAATCCTAACAGGTAAGGTGTGGCAGAGCAGGCAATATCTGTGAGGCCCTACCCCGACCCATCCTATCTCTTCAGTTATTTTCATATTGGAACTATTTTGGATGCTAGTTCTGACACACTATGGATATAGAACTTTTTTATGGTCCCACGATTTTTGGTAATCTTGATATATATTTGATGCCCCATTTCTATGCCTTGTGGATTATAGAATATTATATGATTCCAGATTAGGGTAATATTGTGATGATGTATGTTATTATCCAAATTTCAGGATTTGTTATAATGTTAGAAATATGTTTGCATATCTTGTAGATGGATCAAATTTTGAGGATTATGATGAATTGCTTTGATTTGTGACAAATCGTATTTTATAATGACAAGTCCTTGCAGAATGGATGTATTGTATTATGATTATGTATTTTATATTATATGAGGCTATTGGGAAGTACTAATGTTTAAATTGAGTTGTGTAGGAGATTATCCATGTGACCATGGAAATATTATGGAGAATCAAGCCTAGGCCTATGTGCGTTAGTAAAACCAGGGGTTGTCTATTTGGAGAGACAACACCCCGTATGTATTGTATTTTATTCGTAAATGTAAAATGTTGCATGAGTGTAAATTGTATTTATTGAATTGTTTAAATTGTTTTAGGGACAATTGCCATGTATGTAATTGTGATGTGGAATTATGTTGTAGTGTCACTTGACACCTATGTAGTATGTTGTGTTGGCAAATTGTCTTGTCACCTTTTTGGAAAGTTTTATTTTTGTTAATTGTTTTATCTCCTAATTATCCTTGAAGGAACCAAGAAACCTAGGTTAGTGAGCCACAAGGAGGGTCAACTCAGAGTTGACCCGTAGGTTAACTTCAGGTGGACTTTCTGAGGGTCAAATTAACTCCTAGAGTCAATTTTAGAGCTTTTCTATTAGGCCTCATGGGGTACCTATGGGTGAAGGCCAAAATTGGCCATGTGTCTTTCCCTTAGCACTTGTTTAACCACCCAAAAAAGTGGTTTTCCCAAGATGGACGAATTCCATCTATAGGAGTTCCCTCCTTGGTAGGATAACCTTCTTGAAGGGAGTAATCCCTCTTCCCCATTCCATTTCCCTTCTCTAGGTACCTAGGTTAGGGAGTGTGTAAGACCTAGGGAAGACCAACCCAATGGGGGATCCCTCACTCTATCCAAGAGGTTGGAAGGAGTGAGAGAGGCCTTCTTAGGCTAAGAATGGAAGCTTAGTGAGCTAATCATCCACTCTCCATCCTTGGAGATTTTTGGAAAATTTTGGAGGAAAATCAGTCTTAGGATAGCAGATTTGGGGGGCAAAAGGAATTGCAGAAAAGAATTAGAGGATTGGGCAGCTCTTCATCAAGCTTTCCCTTAGATTTCCTTTGGCAGGTCAAGGTTGGTGTTATTTTTCCCCTCTTATGTAAATGTAAAAATGTAATAGAATGTTTGAATGGAAATTGCTGTAACTCTTTGTTTGTGTTGTAACTGTAAAATTTATGTGTTTCTTGTTTATTGTTGTTTTATGTAATGTTGTGTTTGGGGAATGTTCAAGACCCTCCTTTCCTTGGGAGGAAAGATGGTCTTGGGGGTGGAAGGAGTTTGACAGCCCTTAGGGTGAGAGGCTCTCATTTTGAGAGTGATCTCAAGGGTCTGTCCATGAGACCCTTGCTGCCTTTCTTTTGTGTTATTTCTACTTGGGGGTCATAAGGGGTGCAAATATGGCATGGTTGCCTTTTTGGGGATCATAAGGGTGTAGGGATTAAGGATGAATTCTGGTTATGCATTCATGGGTGCCATGAGTTGGCTGTAAGTTTTATTTAGCAGATTTCTCCCCTAGGGTACTTGGTCCACTTCCACCCTAGTAAGGCATCACATTTCATGATGGAGTTTCAGCTTGGGAAGGGGTGTCTCTATTGTGTTGATTTCTTTTCCCCTTTTCCTGTTGTATTGCTTGGTTGTAACCCCGTCTAGAACTTGATTCTCCAAGCTCGGGGGTGGCTTCTAGTAAGCCTAGGCTGGGAGGTGAGCATCCCATGGTCACAACCCTAAAATTTTACATGCAGGTTGCTTGGAAAAGAGACTAGGAGTTGCAGATTTGTTTGGTTGCAGATTTTTATTCAGATTCAGATTCCTATTTAGATGCAGAAAAGTAAAAATGTAAATTATGAATTGTTGCAAAACAAAGGAAAACAATGTAAATAAAGGGTTTAAGTTGATTCTTTTATTTCTGTTTTAAGAAATGTATTCTTTTATTCAAGTCCTCATCACTAAGAATGAGTGACTAGTTGGGGTTACTTTCACCCATTGTAAATGTGTACCCTAGTATTCAAATATTCTGTATGCAAAATACCTTTTATTTAAATTCTGAACATTTATTAGATTGCTGTAAATTGTATCAAATTCTGTCTCAAAAAAAAAAAAAGGATTATGTTGTCATGTTTATTTTTGTAAATGTAAGTTAGGGAAAAAAAAAAAGAAAGAAAAGAGCATGCATTCTGTTGAGTAATTTCTTGCAAATTTTTATTTACTGTTAAATTGTGACTTTTTACTCTGTTTAAGACACAGTTGAAAAAGAACTAGTATATTTACATTGCTGTAAAAAGCATGATGTATGACTGTAAAAAAAAAGAGAAAGGGAAGAAAATAAGGTTTATTCATAGTGCTGTTAAAAGACTAAAATCAGAATGTTTAGATGTTAGAATCCCAAAAACAATATAAGGGTTTCCAGCCCTATTGTCTTAACATTTATTTAAAAATATCTGTGAATATATATAAGTATATATATATATTGAAAAAAATATATATACTTATATATATTTATAAATATATATAGATTTCTAAATGTGTTTATCCCTGCAACAAAAAAAAAGAGGACATATTTTGAACTTGTGTAACCCTGCTACAAAAAAATATATAAAGCATTGCATGCTGTTGTGATTAAAATAATTCGGAACAAACTTCTTAATCCAAACCCTATATATATATATATATATATATATATATATATATCCCTGTGTCTGAAAACATACTCCAAGGATACCAAAAAAAAAAAAGAGAAATATATGTATAGACTTGAAACATGACAATGGAGATATATAAATACATATATAAAAATATGTATATTTATATATAAATATATATATATATATATTTATATATATATTTATATTTATATTTACCTAATTATAAATTTAAAAAAAAAAAGAAATATCATACAAAAAAAAGGGAGATCGTAGCACTGGCCGAGCCACTATGTGTAAACACAGTGGACGGCTCTCGAGCCGCGCCACTGTGTTTATCCACAGTGGACGGCACGGGAAATGCCGAGCCACTCTGTGTAAACACAGTGGACGACGCTCGGGTCGCGCCACTGTGCTTACCCACAGTGGACAACATGGGAGGTGCCGCCACTGTGTGTAAGCACAGTGGACGGTCTGCGGCCGCCACTATGCGTATACACAGTGGACGGCACCGCCGTCATTGTGTATAAACACAGTGGCGTCCAGGAGAGCCCCGCGCCACTTCCTCCACTCTTCCCCCTCTGCGAAAAACTCCACCTTGCCCATGGCCGCCGTGCCCTAATCCGCCTCCGTACCTACAATCATACTAAACAAATTAAAAAAAAAAGTAGTATAATAAACCCTAACCCATTTCAGGTTAGGGTATAAATTAATAAGAAATTGAAACAAATGGGAAATAAATAGAAATGCAACCCTAACCCAATTTCGGGTTAGGGTAAGCATTTTTAAATAAAGGATTTCTTTATTTAAATGGGAAATTTAAAATTAGAGAGGGGAGTTTTAAATGGAAGTTTTAATAATTTAACTTTAATTAATAATTAGGATCATTTAAATAATTGAGTTAATATATGCTTATATTCTATAGAGAATTAAAATTAAATTAATCTAGAGGGATTTAAAAGGGGAAGAGTTAATATAGTTGGATAAACTATAACCTAAATCAAATTAATTTGTTTAATTAGTCAATAGATTATCTTCAATTTAATTGTGGACATTAGGTTATATTGTATATTGGAAAAATTCAAAAAAAAAGGAAATTGTAAATTAATTTTATGAACCATAAGCCTTTGTGACCGATTGGGCCAAAATAATTAAATCACCAAAATTAAGAGGTTAGGAAAATTAGAATTTGGCTTTAGCCTAATATCGGTTTTAGTGGGCAAATGGTGTTATAAAAATTTAAACCATATCGGTGGGATTTAAATAATAAATTTGCGTGTGCATCAATTAATTAATAGTATTATCATTGCATGGTTGGGAATGATTTAATACATCAAGATATCCCAGTTATCCCTCGTTTCTATTTTCGACAACTTAGTTAAGGTAATTGAGCTAGCTAACTAATCTGTGACACTGATTAATCCCCCACCAAATTAAGTCGCTTGTTCGAGTTGGTTAATTAACCCAACCTTAGTAAACAATTTTATTTTCACACTAGATAAGACAAAACTCTAATAAAGTTATTATAATTGTAGGATATGTTGCGAGTTCATGATGTCAAAAAAAATTTGGTGTTCCGTTTTTGTGCCCAAAATTTTGGGCACGACAATATCCTAGTGTGACACAGTGTATTGAGAGACTGTGTGTGAAAGGGGGAGGAAGATAACAAAGAGTTAATTGATTCAAGAGTTGCATAATTCATTTGTAGCAAGAAGCCTTAATTGTATTCAAATAGTATTTCAATATACATCACCGAGTCTGAGCTTTGTGCAAGGAATGGTGCTCCTTGGGTTGGTGCCCTAAAAGTGCAGGGGTTAGTGCTCCTTGGGTTGGTGCCCTAAAAGTGCAGGGGTTAGTGCTCCTTGGGTTTGTGCCCAAAATCTTTGTAAATATGTTGTTTACTTGTGAAGCTAGATTGGAGTAGTAGTCTTTAGCAACTTTTATCACCGAGGTTTTTCCCATATTGGGTTTTCCTCGTAAATCTGGTGTTGTGAGTTACTTGTGTGTGTATGGTTACTTTGGCTTTCTTTCTTATATTACCAGTTTGACTGTTTATGTGATTAAGTGCATAATTGATATTCTCAAGTTAGATCAGAAAAGGAAAAGACTTAGGAACCATTGATTCACCCCCCCCTCAGTGGTACTATGTGTTCAACAGTATAAGCATCAGAAGAACTGTTATTATGCTATTGATGAAGGTGTTACATATGAAAAATCAGAAGGAGATGAAGTTGTGTTTATTGCTATGAAAGAGGATAGACCGGTACCTGTTGATTCCACAAGCCACATTATTGAGAAGAAAGATTTAGCTACTAAAGTTGAAGAGAAAGATGAATGGGTGATACACAATGGTTGTTCACATCATATGACCGATGATAAAAGAAAATTTGTGAGTATGGAGAGATATGATGGTGGAATAGTAAGATTTGGAGATGACAAAGCCTATGTGATCTGTGGTAGAGGTTCTATTTCCTTTGATGGTAAGGACAATACTCATGATGTTTTGTATGTTAAAGGTTTGAAGCATAATCTCTTAAGTGTTGGACAGATGGTTGACAAAGGCTATGACTTACAATTCAAGAATGGAAAATGCAAGATCCTAAATGCCTCCAATATAGAGATTGCATCTCGAACTAAGACTGAAGGTAATGTATTTCATTTGAATGTTGGTGAGAAAAGTTGCTTGATTGCTCAGATTGATGAGAGTTGGTTATGGCATAGGAGAATGTATCATGTTAATTTTGATTCAATGATTAAGATCAATTCTACACAAGTTGTTAGAGATTTGCCTAAAATTGTTAAGCCTACTAATCTGGTATGTAAAGAATGTCAAATGGGTAAGCAAAAAGAATTTATTTCAAGAGAAAGAAGTATACATTAGAGGGATTGCTAGATCTTGTACATACTGACTTATGTGGACCTACAAACATTAGAAGTGTGCAGGGTGACAAATATTTTATGTTACTGTTTGATGATTATTTTATAATGATGTGGGTTGTCTTTCTAAAGGAAAAAGCAGAAGCATTAGATACATTCAAGATATTCAAAGTAAAGATTGAGACTGAGACAGGATTGAAGGTCAAATGTTTGAGATCTGATAGAGGAGGAGAATTTTGTTCCAGTGAGTTTGATTCATTATGTGAGAAGCATGGGATTAGAATACAATTATCTGCTCCTAGAACCCCACAACAGAATGCATTTGTTGAAAGGAAGAAAAAGACTATCTTGGATGCTATAAGGACTATGTTGATTGAAGGGAATGTTCAAATATCTATTGGGAGGAAGCTATTAGCATTGTCGTTTACACATTCAACTAAGTTCATATAAAAGGTGATACTGGTAAGACTCCTTATGAGCTAAGGTTTGGTCATGTTCCTACTATGATATATTTTAGAATTTTTGGTAGAAAATGCTACAATAAGAGACTGAGAAAGATAGTGGAAAGTGCAAATTTGAAGGTTGATGAGAACTATGGAAAAAACATTAGAGCATCTAGATATGATGATGGTCAACATATTGTTCTAACACTTATTCAAATTGAAGAGTTGAAGAAGAATAATCCAGTAGAGATTGTTAATCTGGATGTTGTGATTGCTAGTGAAGAGGTGCCAGAACCTAAAAATCAGAATAATCAGAAGACTTTGAGGTAAGTAAGATTGAATCATTAAGAAAATTAGATTATTTATGATAAAAATAAAGGTGTGATGACTAGAAGAAGGTTAGCTACTGAAGAGGTATGTTTGATATCTAAAATTGAACCTAAAGATGTTGAGGCTTGCAAAGATGAAAATTGGATAAGGGCTATGTAAGACGAATTGAATCAGATTGAAAAGAATAACACATGGGAACTTTTGCCTATACCTAGACAAGAATTTGATTTGTACTAAATGGGTATTCTAGAACAAATTGAATGAAGCTAGTGAAGTTGTAAAAAATAAAGCAAGATTGGTATGCAAAGGATACTCATAGAAAGAAGGAATTGATTATGAGGAGACTTTTGTTGCAGTAGCTAGACTTGAAGTTGTTAAACTATTGCTTGCATATGCTGCTTATAAAGATTTCAAGATATATTAGATGGATGTCAAATCAGTCTTTCTGAATGGTGATCTTGAGGAAGAAGTCTACATTGAGCAACTTGATGGATTTTCATTATCGGATGATGGAGACATGGTATGAAAACTAAAGAAATCTCTTTATGGATTGAAACAAGCCCCTAGATCCTAATATGCTAGATTGGATAAGTAGTTGCTGAAATTAGGATTTAATAAAGGTATTGCTGACAGTAATTTGTATTTTAAGATTTATAATGATAACATATTGATTGTTGAATTTTTTTTTATGATATTATCTTTGGAGGAGATGATAACTTGAGCATGAAGTTTGTTGGTGATATGTAGAAAGAATTTGAGATGTCTATGATAGGAGAGATGAAATTTTTCTTAGGTTTGCAGATTTCACAGATTGAAAAAGGTATTTTTTATATCTCATGCTAAATATGTGAAGGGATTACTGAAGAAGTTTGGGTTAGATGACTCCAAACCAGTTGAAACTCCTATGGTGATTGTTGCAAATTATCTAAAAATGATGAATCTCCGAAAACTAATCAGACTTTGTATAGATCTATGGTTGGTAGATTGTTATACTTGACTCAGAGTAGACTTGGCATTTTGCATGTTGTGTGCATGGCTGCTAGATATCAAGCTGACCCGAAAGAGATTCATGTCACTAATGTAAAGAGGATATTCAGATACTTGAAAGGGACTATGGATTGTGGTTTGTGGTATCTGAGGAATTATGATTTCATGTTATGTACTTACATTGATGTTGATTGGGATAGTGATGTTGATGACCAGAAGAGTACCTCTGGTGGTGCATTATTTTTGGGTAAAAAATTGGTTTGATGGGATAGTAAGAAACAAGATTCAGTGTCCTTATCTACTGCTAAAGTTGAGTACATTGCTGCTACTAGTAACTGCACTCAGGTAGTTTGGATGAAGCAAATGTTGAAGGATATCAGAGTTATCTATGATGAGCCTACTATCATATATTTTGATAATTCCAGTGCTATTAATATGTCAAAGAACCCAGTGCAACTTTCAAAGACTAAACATGTATCAATGAATTATTATTTCTTGAGAGAAAAAGTCTGTGAAGAGGAAGTGAAGCTAGAGTATGTGTCTACAAAGGAATAAGCTATTGATATTTTCACTAAGCCTTTGCCTGCAAATATATTTGTCTATTTGAGAGACAAGTTAGGGTATCCACCCCTCCTGATGGGAACTAGATGCATTGAATTGCATCAATCCGGTGGACTTCACTATCTTATCTTTTTGTCTGAATTGATGAGTTGGTGTTGCTCCTCTAGTGGAGTAGTCTGTTGATTTGGTTATTTGTTTTAAGGGGAGAGTTTGATTTTTTGTTTTTAGAATCTTTGCCATTGTTGTCAAAGGGGGAGAGAAGCATGTGAAAAATTATTTTATCTGTTTGGTCTTAAGGGGAGTTTGTTGGAGATGTTTTCTTTCTTTGCATTGATTTTTTTCACATCCGTATGTTTCCATCAATGCCAAAGGGGGATATTGTTGGATATTGTTGCTGCTAGGATCTGTTGTTGTCATTGATGTCAACATATTCTTGTGATTTATTGCTCCGCTGATTGTAGATTGGTTTATTAAGATCATGGTTCAGTGTATGGAGTATTTCGAGTATCATTATATCATTTTGTATTGGTTTTAGTGATCCCGAAAGCTTAATTGATCATATCATATGATTCGGTTTACAGTTTGGTTTCAGTGCTTTGCAAAGTTTGATATTTTCTATGGTATATTCTAGTGTCATTAGATATTGAGCTGAGATTGTGGGATATTGTTTGAGATGGTCTTGTGTATCTTAATTTTAGATGGTTCGTGATTTGGTGCTTCGCAAGTTATCTTTCTTTGTGATAGTTGTTGTTTTTTAAGTGTTCTTGAGGTTCATATGTTGATCGATGAAGATTTGCTAAGTGGTTTTGGTACAGCTATTTCTAATAATTCTCATGTGCTTGTTGGTGTTTCCTTATTGTGTCCTATTTTTTTTATGATCCACATTGACCGGTGTGTGAGTTTTTGGTGATTTTGTTGAACCAGTGATGTTCTTCGTGTTATGTGGTTTTTCCTGGTGGTGTAGTGTGTTGCAGTTTATCTTGGCATGATTATCGGTGGTGATGAGCATTTGAAAATTTGAATTAGGTCCATGTTATGCCATGCATATAATTATATTGGTATGGTGGTCAATCTTTGTATCGTGTGATATAATTTTGTAATTAGGTGTTGAGGGTTTAGTCGACCTTGTTGTCAAGGTTGATGAATTGTATAAATAGGTGGTATTGTTATCCAATTTGTGTAATAGAGGTTGTGTTTTCATTATCAAAGAGTGGTGTATGTGCAAGCAAAAGAATTTATCTTTCGGTGTGGTATATTGAGAAGAGTTTGGTATAGAGCAGATAAATGTGCTTAACTGGAACTATCTTCAGGAATTAGCAGATGTTATTACTGCAGTTCATTCCTTCCGGATTGTAGTCCAAATCTTGTTGTAAGTTAATGAGTCTTCCCTAAGGGTTGTAGCCTTTCGAGTTGTTCTATCTTGAGGTGTAAGCTCTAGGAAGTGTGCATTAATGTTGGTGCATTCCCCATTGTAATTATTTTCACATACTACTACAGAGTATCATCTTATTGTGGGTAGGTTCCCACCGTGGTTTTTCCCTTAACCGGGTTTTCCACATCAAAATCTTGGTGGTGTGTGTTGTGCTATCTATTTTCTTATCTTTTTTGTTGTTGTTTTTTATTAGATCTATATATGTGGTTAAGTTTGTAGATCTGGTGAAAATTGATTCACCCAACCCCTCTTAGTTTTCCTTCATTGTTGTTGCCAACACCTTTGTGGCCTTTTGGAAATTTCTTTTTTTTTTGGATCAATTTATTTTTTTTACATTTTGATTAGATGGGACATGTTGATCATTTGATTCATGTGGATTTTTTAATATTAGAAATTTATGCTTGGAATCCAAGTTGCTTCCAGTGGCATTAGGATTCATGGATGGACATGAATGATATGGAGAGTTCATGTGGGTAGGTTGTTGGAAGGTTCTCAAGGATGTGTTCCTTTGCTGATCTTGACTTATGGTAAGGTTAGTGGATTGAAAGCTAGGGGTAACATGGATAGGAGGTGGAGGGATATAGGGACCCAAGGTAGATAAAAGGTTTGAAGGATTGGATTTTGGTATATAGGGACCCAAAATTTGATTTGAAGGATCTAGAAGGTGTGCATTTGGATTTAACAAGAAAAATATAGGATTTATGAGGGATACCAACATCTTGAGAGTGAGAAATGTATCCATTATAATCAGGATTTTCTTTTATATCAGGGGTTTCTAATATACCTTGTTCATGAACTTCTAACCCTATTCTTTGATAATGCATGCTTTGGAAGATATTTTTAACAAAGGGTTTCTTCTTACTTTTGATGCTAGAGGTGAGTATATTTTGAGGTGGAGGTGGCTTGAAAGTAATGATAGGATCATGAGAATGCTTTATAGGCATGATGGACTCTTGGGGTAAACATGAAAAATTATGACAAGGGAATGAAGAGAAGAGGACCATTGGATAGAGTAGGAAGGGTGTTTGACTCTTCATTTTGAATAGTATCATTGGAAAAGGTGGAATGGGCATCATGATCTTTCTTAGGAAGTGGATTAGGAATGAGATTTGGAAAGATGTTTTTCTCTTGAGATGGAAGGGGATCATCTTGGTATAAATGGAAAGGTATAAGAGGATCATCATGGGATTCTAGGGAGGTAGGATATTTTTCAACCATTGGATGGGATTGTAGAGTTTTCGTGTCTTGATATTGATTTATGATAGGAATTGTTTCTTCATTTTTAATATTATCCTCTTGATATGGAGGCACTTCTAAAGGGTAGTATTTTTTATATGCATGGGGAATTCTTGGAACCCGTGTTCATGATTTTGCATGATAGGAAAACATTTTGGAGGGGCCCTTATAGAGTGGGTATGATTGGAATTGGAGTGCATGATGACATAGGATCTAAGATATCTGAATCGTATAAAGGATTTGTATGATAAAATGGATTATCTTGGATTTGTAATATTGATATCCCTTAAGGGTCAATATGAGAAGTTTCATCATTAGGTTCATTGGTTGAGGGATATGGTATGGATTGTTTTTGAGATACATTAGGAGATGGAGGCATTATGGAAGAGATAGAGGCTACATGTGGACCATTGTTAAACACAGGTTCATAATTTTGATTATGCTTGGTAATGGCATCTAGCTTCTCCTTAGGTGAATCACTAGGATATTTAATTTCAATAACACCATTATCAAGGAGGTCTTGAATTTTATGTTTTAATTCCATGCACTTTGAAGTCTTATATTTTCTATCTCTATGATATGCACAATAATTACTCAAAAAATCACATCTCCATGTAGTCTTGTTAAGCAATATGATAAGATTCTGCTCAATAAGATCTTTCAAAGCTGACTCAATAGATTTCCCCAAAGGTGTAAAATATCTATCTAGGGAGTACGTGGAGGAAATGTATTTTTGTCTTGGAGAAGGTGTCTTGTGATCTTGTTCAAGATTTATATTTTTATTTTCAATCACTTGTTGTTCCAAATTATATAGTTGATTTAGCATTCCTTTCAATTTGTCATTCTTGATATCTTGAATTTGTCTCTAAAGAGGTGTCATTGATTCCTTTTGTTGGACTTGGATGTCATATATTGTTCTCTTGAGATCTTGATTTTGAGCCAAGGTAGCCATGGGCATATATGATATTTTTGATCTTTGACCTAAGATGAGCGGTATGAAAATGTATGAGACTCGTAATGAGGTATTGATGACCAATGATAAACCTGGTATGATGAATGTAAGGTTTCAAGAAAACTCTAGGTTTGAAGAGGATTATGATGCAAGATGTTACTTGTGCTATGACAAATAGAAACAAGATTTAAGGATCAAGAGAGGGTGTGCTAAGGTAGGAGATGATGAACGCCAAGTGAACTACCCAGCTCAAAGATGTTGATATGTTCCTAACTCAAGTATGATTAACCTCAAGTGATACAGGAGGGGTTGATAACCAAAAGTTTGTTTCAAGACCTTGATAGAGTGACCTGAATGCAAGGCTACGATTTTTTTTTTATTAATGGATGGGTATGCAAGGATTGAATATGTAACAAAATGAGATGATCTAAATATGAAAGGATTGGATATGACTAGGTGAGATGACAAAACTATGCAAGGACTAAAGGTGTGACTAGGTGAAATGATGTGACAATATAAACACCTAAAAGATCAAAACTCAAAAATCCATGATATAGCTTCTATCCTTTCCATTGAAATTTGTAATGCCAATCCATGATGTTTGTTTGAATTTTTATTTTTTTGGATTTTTCTTTTTTAATAATTTTTTATTAAATATGACAACACACAAGAAATAAATGTAGAAGACAAGAACCTAGGCTCAATTTGGATGATTTGTCCCATTTTGGTTTCAAGTGGGGAAGGTGATCTAATATTCAAGCACAAAGCACACTAATAATCCTACTCAAGTGGGATTATCAATCCTTACATGCATAAGAAATGATGGTAAAAAAGTTTGACTATAGGGTTTACAAGCTCAACTAGGGGTATCCTATATATACCACAAGGGTACTTGAGGCCTAAATCCATGAAATGAAAGAGAAATACTAACAAATAGTTAGGAGGAAATGGTAACCCAAATCTCCACCTTAACTTTCCAAAGGTATAAAGTTCTTTGGGGCTTAGCCAAGATTGACAATATTTCTACTTCCAAAAGGTGTGTCTTTCGATTCACCCTCGTTATTCATACTTTGTCAGAACATGAGAGTTGAGGTCATCCCCTAGAGCCATCACTTCTCTAGGTAGGCCTCATAAAAAAAGAAAGAAAAGATCACTTACTTCTAACCTCTCAAGATTACCGATGGGTTCCAAGAGGAGATCATACATAAGTGGCCTTGGGGATTAAAAGAAACGTTCATTTTAACTCCAAATCCAAATGTGAAAGGTTCATTTTAAGCCCATTTCCAATGTGAGGAAGACACACCAAGGAATTTGATTTGAAGAAAAATTAATGATTGTATGATGAATGAAAAAGGCTATGATCACTTTTTTGAAATGAAAAGAGAAGGGCTTTACAACAAGTGAACCTAATTTAACACTTTACAATTTTGTTGAATCCCCTTGATCTAATGTGATGAGCCCTCTGCTAGCATTTTATGTTCAAGTCTTCAATGAACATCCTGCACCAAATATCATTAGCAGTTTTGAAAATGTTCTTTGACAAGCAAAGATGGATATCCTGCACAAATTGTTAGCCCTGCAAAATTAGTCCGAAAATCAAAAGCCCACATAAAATCGACCACTCCCCCTATAAAAAACTAAACCTACTACTCATACTGAAAAACCACACTAACAAAGATTAAAAGGACTAACAATAACAAATTAAAACAAATTAAACTAAATAACAAACTATCAAATCTAATACAAATTAACAAATCTAGTAACAAAGTCTAAATCTAATTAACGAAAACAAAATCTAATTTAATAAAAAATTTAAATCTAATTAACAAAGGTAAATAAAAAACAAAATCTATTTAAAAAAGATAAACTAAACTAAACAATAAAATAAACTAAATACTAATCAAAAGCCACATAATAATTTAAAAGACTAAATTATTTAAATCTAAACTACTTTAAAATTAAATCTAAAATTAAAAAAATGATAATGCAAAGTCTAGCTAAAATGAACTCTAAGTACGTAAAACCTAACATTCTAAAATATAATAAGTTTAAACAAATCTAAAGAAACTAATAACAAAAAAACAAAAAAACCAATATTGATTCAAAAATAAATAAAACAAACGAACCATAGCAAAAGTCGTTCCCAAACAAAAATTCATGCCCAAAACAAAAACTCACACAAAAGTAAATAAATGAATGAAACGTGGTTTTTAACAGAATTAAATGGTTTTTTGGGCAGGTTTAGTAATGATTGGTTTTGCCATATTTAAGTTTCTGCAAGCTTATTGAATGTTTGTGGCAGATTTTGGATGGTTTTTTAGTAAGAATGTTTGTGGCAGATTTTGGATGGTTTTTTAGTAAGAAAAATTAAACAACCTCAAAGAAATAGCTCTGTATCAAATATCTAATAATAATAATAGATTGATGATAAAATGTGGAAGCAAAGACAATGCATACGAACTGTTTTGATAAAAAACTCGTACCAATTAGGATCTTGTGTTCAAAATATGGGTGCTCTCAGAAGCACATGCACAATGATAACAGCACAATGATCAAATATGCAAACTAGAATGAAAGAAAAAAGATCCAAAATGCAAGTATACAAATGATAGAGAGATTTGTTAGGTTAAAAAATGAGGAGGAACAAGGTATAAATAGATGCTCTTAGGGAGAAATTAGGCATTGGGGTGAATATGGGATAATGAGAGATTGGTGGTGGGATGAGTGGTAAGGAGAGAGGATAGGTGGTAACAATAAGTGGTAAGCAGTTGGAGGGAATATTAAAGGGTTTTTTTATTAAATAAATGGACAAAATGTATATAAGGTGAATGAATGAAGGTGGATAATGAATATAATGCAATGTTTATTTAATAAATTTGGTGGACATGAATAATATGAATGATAATAATATAATGAAGAATGGAATAATGCATATATTATGATATATGGAATAATATGAATAATGGATAATAATGAAATGACTAAACAAATTAAGGATCTAGCCGATGCTTGGAGCAAATTTGAAGTTAAATGAGGATAAATTTGATGAATTTTTTTGTGTCTACAAGGAACACGTGGATTGGTGTTTAGAAATAAAACTAAGTGGATTATGGCAATTGAAATATATTATAATGTGTTCATGGTATTTGATTATATTATTGTTGGTGTAAATAAATATTCATTTTGGATATTATTACACTTTACTTAAGTTAACTTAGGATAATGCATCTCTTCGTAGTTTGGATTTGAGACACTTAGGGAAATGTGAACATAGGGATAGTGCTTGTAGGAGAAATTCCACCTTTTGTGGTCTTATTTTGCTGTTACACTCCACATTCGGTGGGTCATCCACCTCTTGTGGAATATTATATTATTTCTCCTACCTACCCCTAGTATTTCTTACCTACCCTTGTTTCTCATTGAGTCACATGTCATATTTGTGTGCTCATACATCCATATGGCCTTGCCTATATAAGCAGGCCTATATTCATTGTATTGGTGAATCCAGTTGATCATTTTGCATATTGATGAGAATACAGTTTTGTTCTTGTCATTCTATTGTCTCTCTTATTTGTGCTTTCCATTGCCTCTTGATCTTGGCAAAATCCTACATGGTATCAGAGCCATTAGAGTGCCCTTGGTTTGCCAATTGAGAGAATTTTGGGGTCTGCATTTTGGGGTTTTCTATTGTAGGTTATTATTGGAGCTTGTTGGGTCAGATCTGAGGTCACCATTGGATTAAGGAGGTTCGAGAAAGTAAGAATCGCCTTTTATTTCGTCCAAATCCGACATCCGAGGCCAAATCTAGAGCCGTTTGAAGGTGGAGGGTGGTGACTTGTCCCGACAGTGATCTGCAATTTTATAGCATTTTTGGTCAAACCCGTCATCGCCATTGCGCTTAGAAGGCCCAAAAACCCCAAGATTGACTATCAATTCATCAAAATCGGCCTCCATTACCCTGAGTAAGAATACTGTGAGATTTTGCCAAGATCAAGAGGCAATGGAAAGCACAAATAAAAGAGAACAAAATAGATGATAGAAATAAACTATATTCTACCAAGATGAAAAATATGATCAACTGGATCATTAAGCATTACATACAATGAATATAAGCCTGCTTATATAGGAAAGGCTATGTGGATATGTGAGCACACAAACATGACATGTGGCTCAATAAGAAATAAGGGTAGGTGGGAAATAGGTGTGGGTAGGTAGGAGAAATAATATAATAGTCCACATGAGGCGGATCACCCACTAAATGTGGAGTGTAACAACAAGATCACACCATAAAAGGTGGAAATTCTCCTATACACACTATCCCAATGTGGCACAAACACCCAAGTGTCTCATACCCAAACTACTATGAAATACATTTCTTAAGTAAACTTAAGTATAGTGTAATAATATCCATGATGAATAATTATTTACACCAACACCCCCCGTTAAGTGCAACTAGGGGAATGCACTAATGTCTACAATGCAACTAAGCAATGAAAGATGGGTCCTGGCTACTAGGCCATGTTAGGTACCCATGTACAAATGCAAATGCATGCAAACCAATGCAATGAAATCTCTCACAAAGTGGGGAAAGAGAGAAAAACCCAATGGGAAAAAACCCTTCCCCAAAAGAGAGATGAAAGCTATACAAGAGAATTCTCATAGAAGAATGTGAGGAACAAAACCCCATGTGAGGAAAAAGTCCCCCCCATATGAGAGAAGAAGAAGAAGAAGAGAGACTAGGAAGCCCCCCCTCAATGTGGAATCTGCACCAATGATAGAAGCTTGATGTATGAAGAAACTGCTACATGAACGTCGAACAATATTCCTCCCCTTAGGAAGAAACAAAACCAAAGGTGTATCCATGAAGTCTCCCCAATCATGAAGGGAAGATGTATGAAGAAAACTCATGATGAAAGGAATCTCTGAAAACTACTCAAGTGTCCCCATGTTGATGCTGAAAGATACCCCCTCCAAAGGTGGTAAACTGTGCCATACTGCTGAAAAAAGCACTCCAAGATCTAGTGGAGATGGATGTAGAACATGTCCCAAAGACTCACATGTCTCCTCAAAAAATAAAGAGACCTCCTCCAACTACTGTACATAAGTATCCACAATCATGTCAACCTTGAAAGAATGATCATGTAGAGAATGAACAAGAGGGTCAGAGTGTTCCCTCACAACAATCGAAGAAGGATAACCTTCATCAAAGAGAAGATGAATGTCATCAATGATGTCTCCCAAATCTGCAATGTAGGGTTCCATAAATAAACTTGCAATGTCTATCAAGTAATCATCCCATGAATCTGAAGCTGGAAGACAATGAATATCCTGCTGCACTGAATCACATGAAGGCAAAACTGTTGCACTATCTGCATCATCAGGTGCAATAGGTGATGTGATATTAATATGAGGAGATGAAATACAAGGCTCAAGAATGGGGTCACATGTGAGAATCCCCATGTTCAAGTGCCCAAAGTTCTCCTCAAAATTTGAACCATCACAAGAAGTGTGATCAACATGTGTAGAATCATCAAATGTGAAATCATCATCATCAACAAAATTTGAAAAGGAGTATAACCGAGATGCATGATCAACCACCCCAGTTGCAATGATAGCTCTAGTCTCCAAGTCTCTAATGAAAACTAACTCAGGTGTGAACTCCACAACTCTCTTAGTTGCACCATGTGTGATTTGATAGATGGAAAGGAGATTGTTTGTCAAGTGGGGTACACACAACACATCATTGAAGGAGTTATCCCCAATGTCAATAGATCCTTTCCCAATCACATCCATGTATGTATGATTGCCCATCAAAATTTGTGGCATGGTGCAAGGCTCAAATGTAGAGAACATAGACTGTGAAGATGCCATATGATGAGAAGCCCCTGAATCTAGAAGCCATCTCTCTGAATCATGACTTGTTGCAGCACAAAGAGCTTTTCCTTTTCTTGTCCCAAAAGAGTGAGTCTTCCCACTTGTAGAAGCCATGAATGCTTGCCCTTTTCCTTTTGAATGTGAGGAAGTGGAAGTTGATGAATCATCCTTCTTGTAGACATTAGGCAAATCAATGTTATTCTTTTTTATGATATGTGTAAGCTCATCAATATTTTTAAAATGGCAACGACGCTCCTCATGACCAAAATTTTTACAATAGGCACAAGTAGGTTTCTCCCTCTTTGGTGAATTATCCCTCTTGGAAGAGGATGTATCTCCTTGTTATGGAGAGGATGATGCTTTGTCCTTAGGCTTTGATTGCCATTTCTTCTTGTTTGAGTTATCCTTTCCTTGATTTCCTTTGTTCCCTTGATTTGCTACCAATGCTTGAGACTTAGAAGCCTTAAGAATGCCCATTCTTATCAACTTAGTTTGTTCCATCATCAACATTTCATTGAAAGCATCAAATGTAGGCATTGTGTATCTTGAACCCATTGTCATCCTATGGGTTTGGAAACTAGAAACAAATGCTGCATATTCTTGTGGAAGCTTGCCTATCAAGTTGAATATCAATTGAGTATCCTTCTTATCAATGCCACAATCTTTGAGTTGTGCCCTCAACTCATTTGCCTTAGTGACATAATCTTGTATAGTATCAAAGTTCTTGGGATCCAACATGGTGAGATCACTATCAATTGGATATCCCCTAATCTCATCAACTTGACCATACAAGTCTTGAAACTTTTGCCAAGCATCCTTGATTAGAGTACACTTCTCAATATGAAAAATGAGATCCTTTGATACATACTTTCTTAAGGTATCAATTGCCATGATATTTTTAGTGAGCCAATCCAAGTGACCAACTGGATCAACCTTAGGATCAATGGGAGCAACAATAGTTCCATTGATGTAATGAGTTAGTCCTTTTGCCATAAGTTTACTCCATGCATAAATTTTCCAAGTAGCATAATTATGAGAAGTTAAGAGAGGAAACTTAGAAGAACCCATAGCAGCAAAAAAGGAAGAAACAGAAGAGCACAAAAGCACAAGAGACACCCTCCGAAATTCACTCAATAAAAGTACCCCTCAAAAATTGATGATTTTGGCACTTTATACTTAGTGCATGTATAATATGCCACTTGCAACAATGGCAAAGTGGACTTCTAATTTCAATTTACAACTTCTCAAAATGAGATCTAAGAGACTTCAACAAATATTGCTAGTGATCTAAACTGAGATCCAAGCAAAATGCAAGTACCAAATATGCCAAAAATGGCCAAATACTGAAAGTACTATTTCAACTTAAAATCACTGCAAATAGATGGTAGATTATGAAAGTAGATGAAAAAATATGTACTTTCAAAAATAACGGCACTTGAAAAGGAGTCCATATGAGCCCAAATGAAGCCTCCAAAGTTGTAAAAATCAGGATTTTACGATTTCTAAAAAACTTGTATCCGAGAAACAAAAAAATCCTACCCCATTGTACAGATCACAAAATTCTACCCCGAAACAAAAAAAATTGCTCGAAAAAAGGAGTTCGGATGAGTGAGAAATTGCTATTTGAAAATCGCTTGCAAAATTATAATTTCTGGAAAATTTCTGTCGTGGCTTCAAACTTCAAATGCCTCTAGATTTGGCCTCCGAAGTTCGATTTGGATGAAACAAAAGGCAAAACTGACTTTCTTGGACCTCCTCAATCCAATGATAACCTCAAATTTGACCCATCAAGCTTCAATAAAAACCTGCAATAGAAAGATCTAAAATGCAAACCCTAAATAGCATCAAATTTCTCTCAATTAGCAAACCAATGACACTCTAATGGCTCTGATACCATGTGAGATTTTGCCAAGATCAAGAGGCAATGGAAAGCACAAATAAGAGAGAACAAAATAGATGATAGAAATAAACTGTATTCTATCAAGATGAAAAATATGATCAACTAGACCATTAAGCATTACATACAATGAATATAAGCCTGCTTATATAGGCAAGGCTATGTGGATATGTGAGCACACAAACATGACATGTGGCTCAATAAGAAACAAGGGTAGGTATGAAATAGGTATGGGTAGGTAGGAGAAATAATATAATAGTCCACATGAGGTGGATCACCCACTGAATGTGGAGTGTAACAACAAGATCACACCATAAAAGGTGGAAATTCTCCTATACACACTATCCCAATGTGGCACAAACACCCAAGTGTCTCATACCCAAACTACTATTAAATACATTTCCAAAGTAAACTTAAGTATAGTGTAATAATATCCATGATGAATAATTATTTACACCAACAAAACTGTATTCTCATCAATATGCAAAATGATCAATTGGATTCACCAATACAATGAATATAGGCCTACTTATATAGGCAAGGCCATATGGATGTATGAGCACACAAATATGACATGTGGCTCAATGAGAAATAAGGGTAGGTAAGAAATACTAGGTGTAGGTAGGAGAAATAATATAATATTCCACAAGAGGTGGATGACCCACCGAATGTGGAGTGTAACAGCAAAATAAGACCACAAAAGGTGGAATTTCTCCTACAAGCACTATCCCTATGTGCACATTTCCCTAAGTGTCTCAAATCCAAACTACGAAGAGATGCATTATCCTAAGTTAACTTAAGTAAAGTGTAATAATATCCAAAATGAATATTTATTTACACCAACACCCCCCCTTAAGTGCAACTTAGGGGAATGAAGACTCAAGTCAATAATGCAACTAAGCAATGCAAGATGGGTCCCAGCTACGAGGCCATGTTAGGTACCCATGTAGGCTTTCTTTTTTTCGATTTTTTTATAACTTTTTATAATTTTTTTAAAAATTGTTTTTTTAATAATTAAAAAAAAAAAAAACTTTTTTTTTCTTATTTATTTTAAATAAGTTTTTTTAATAATTAAAAAAATAAACTTTTTTATAAAAGTTATTTTTCTTTAATAAATTTTTACTAAAGTTTTTTTTATTTCATTTGACTATCGTCTTTTTTGTTTTTTCTTTATTTTTTAATAAAGATTTTTTTGCATGGCATAATAATTGTTTTTATTTAGATTTTTAAAATCTTTTAAAAACACAAACATCATTTAATAAGTCAAATTGGGAACACTTTTTTTTCTTGTCACTTCACACCTGTCTTGCAGTGCTTCCAACCGATAGTCACGGGGGGGCGGGGGGGTTGATTTGTTCCTTTATATCTCTTGGCCACATCCCAATCGGAGGCTTCTTTTTTGCAGTATTCTACAGGGCTTCTTGGTGGCATCATCTTCATGTTTCCAGATTTGTACTATCATGTTGTATGCTCTTGCATGAGCAATGTTGTACTCGCACTATCATAAAGTGCCACACCTCTTTGTATCTTGTCATTGTTGACATATTTGATGTAATCCTCTTGTATAAATAGATTAGTGTTGGTGTAAATAAATATTCATTTTGGATATTATTACACTTTACTTAAGTTAACTTAGGATAATGCATCTCTTCGTAGTTTGGATTTGAGACACTTAGGGAAATGTGAACATAGGGATAGTGCTTGTAGGAGAAATTCCACCTTTGGTGGTCTTATTTTGTTGTTACACTCCACATTCGGTGGGTCATCCACCTCTTGTGGAATATTATATTATTTCTCCTACCTACCCCTAGTATTTCTTACCTACCCTTGCTTCTCATTGAGCCACATGTCATATTTGTGTGCTCATACATCCATATGGCCTTGCCTATATAAGCAGGCCTATATTCATTGTATTGGTGAATCCAGTTGATCATTTTTCATATTGATGAGAATAAAGTTTTGTTCTTATCATTCTATTGTCTCTCTTATTTGTGCTTTCCATTGCCTCTTGATCTTGGCTACCTGCGAGTAGGCTTTTTTTTTGCTTTTTTTTAATAAATTTTTTTAATTTTTTTAAAAATTGTTTTTTTAAATATTTTAAAAAAAAACAACGTTTTTTTCTTATTTATTTTAAATAAGTTTTTTTAATAATTAAAAAAAAAAACTTTTTTATAAAAGTTTTTTTTCTTTAATAAATTTTTATTAAAGTTTTTTTGATTTCATTTGACTATCATCTTTTTTGTTTTTTCTTTATTTTTTAATAAAGTTTTTTTTGCATGGCATAATAATTGTTTTTATTTAGATTTTTAAAATCTTTTAAAAACACAAACATCATTTAATAAGTCAAATTGGGAACACGTTTTTTTCTTGTCACTTCACACCTGTCTTGCAGTGCTTCCAACCGGCAGTCAAGGGGGGGGGTTGATTTGCTCCTTTATATCTCTTGGCCACATCTCAATCGGAGGCTTCTTTTTTGCAGTATTCTACAGGGCTTCTTGGTGGCATCATCTTCATGTTTCCAGATTTGCACTATCATGTTGTATGCTCTTGCATGAGCAATGTTGTACTCGCACTATCATAAAGTGCCACACCTCTTTGTATCTTGTCATTGTTGGCATATTTGATGTAATCCTCTTGTATACATAGATTAGGAATATCTTGTGAGACTTGGTGCATGGCTCTAGTTGAGACTTAGATTGTACACATTTGTGCATGGCTCCCGTGAGACTTGGATTGTACTAGTATTTCTGCTATTTCTGAGTATCCAGATGATGCTCACAATAGGTTGTCTCCATGCCTGATCTTCATTTTGTTGCAGTGAGTGATTCATCGTCATCGACTTGGTACCTGGTTTTGTCACACTTTGACATTATTGGTGCAGCATTGTCTCTCTTTCTTCCTTATGGGGAGGCATTTTGGTCATCATCATTGGACCATCTTTGCAGGAGATTTCACATTGAGGGGGGGCTTCATGGTCTCTTCTTCTCTCTTATGGGGGGGACATAGTTTGTTCTTCTCATTCATCATTGAGAGAATTGTGTGCTTTCATCATCTCTCTTTTGGGGGAGGGTTTTTTTCCATTGGGTTTTTCTCTCTTTCCCTGCTTTATGGGAGATTGCATTTGCATTTGTACATGGGTACCTAACATGGCCTCGTAGCTGGGACCCATCTTGCATTGCTTAGTTGCATTATTGGCTTGAGTCTTCATTCCCCTAAGTTGCACTTAAGGGGGGGTGTTGGTGTAAATAAATATTCATTTTGGATATTATTACACTTTACTTAAGTTAACTTAGGATAATGCATCTCTTCGTAGTTTGGATTTGAGACATTTAGGGAAATGTGCACATAGGGATAGTGCTTGTAGGAGAAATTCCACCTTTTGTGGTCTTATTTTGCTATTACACTCCACATTTGGTGGGTCATCCACCTCTTGTGGAATATTATATTATTTATCCTACCTACCCCTAGTATTTCTTACCTACCCTTATTTCTCATTGAGCCACATGTCATATTTGTGTGCTCATACATCCATATAGCCTTGCCTATATAAGCAGGCCTATATTCATTGTATTGGTGAATCCAGTTGATCATTTTGCATATTGATGAGAATATAGTTTTGTTCTTGTCATTCTATTGTCTCTCTTATTTGTGCTTTCCATTTCCTCTTGATCTTGGCAAAATCCTACAATTATAATGTAATCAAACAAGTGGATGTTATTTCATGATTGATTTCATTGGTAATTGTTGAGAGAAAATGGTAGTTAATTAATGGCATTGAAATGCCCTAGGGAATGTTATTAATGAGTTGTGTTTATTTTTGCTTGCATAATAAGTTCATGTGATGATTATGCTTTAAGTTGACTATGTGCATATTGGTATATGGATGTTTAATGCATATGTGTATTCTAGTTGCTTATGTTACATTAGTTAATGATGGTTACAAAAAAAAATTCTTTATTTGTATGATAGTTATGAATATTTCTCTAGGGTATGTTGGTGGGCATTACACAACCAAGAACATAGAACATATTTTCTCCAAGAATAAGCTGAAGGGATAAACAATCCTCAAATGTGCATGAATATCCAATGAAGAAGAAATCCCAATGGAAGAAGACATCAAACCACCCAACCATGTGGAACCAAAAAGGTCCACCTCCTGTGCAAGAAAAAAATCAAAGGAATGAACAAAATACTCAAAAAGGCTTAATCATAAATCACCAAAAACCCACCAGAGGAAAACATTGGATCAAGGCTAAGGTAGTAGGACACATGTAGAGAAAGAGTGTAATCACATGATATCAACAAGGGTTTCCCTGGTGGTCAAACTCTAACGCCCATCAACAAGGGCTTCCCTGGTAATCTCTCTCAACCCCAGTGCCAAAGTTATACCCATGTAGAACCAACTCGACCCTTTATGAAGACAAGGGAGTATAGTCATGCCATTCCAAGCCTTCTAAATCTCATCCTGCACCTATACATCAAAAAAATTCTTGCGTAGAGTTATCACACATCCACAAAAAACATTGGCACATACAAAATCAATTAGCACATATACTAAATATATTAGGGAATACAACATCCAAAATGACACATTTGACATACAAAATCCCCCGTATAACACGAACTCTGGTGCATATAACACAAATTCTAGTGCATATAGCATGAACTCTGGCACAAACAATAAATAGAGTAGTGCAAACACAATACAGACTGGTGCATATAACCAAATGAGTAGTGCATATAATTACCAGATTAGCGTATTGGACACAGAGACAAAAAATGACCTGGATACAAGATAAGATTTTACAATTAAGTGCAAATTTTATTATGAACAAAACTTTGACTTAGAATAATGAAAATTTAAACGTTAGAGTCATAATATCAAGGAAACAACACAAGATAAGGAAACCAAATTCCAAAGACTACCATCTAGTGGCTCATGACATAAATTCAACCTAGACTCCATATTGAAAACCATCACAAAGATAATACATATGAGGATCACAAATACATAATAATTATTTCTTAGGTAAATCAACATAACCTTCATTATTTAATAAAATAAGGTAAAAAGAATACAAAATCATGTTTCCTCTAACATAGTCTCGAAAGCCATTTTTGGAAAATGTATCCCAAAGGCCAAATTCCCATCAACCAAAACAATGGAACTTTAAAGATAATTTGCATACTATACAAAAATATACATCCACACACACATGACAAGCAATCTTTCACAGACAATCTTTTCCTTTCAAAATAAAATACATAAATCAATCCGATTAAAATCACCAACTTGGAAAATTGAAGTAATGGTCAAAGAAATTTGAAGAAGAAACTAAAGATGCCAATTAAACCCAAATCTAGTAACAAAGCAATTTTGAAAGCCATGTAGTGCCACTTCCTAGTTTGTCTTTCCCTTTTGTCAAATGATAGACCTATTTAGACATGACGTTGATATTTTGTTGGTTATTTGTGACTATATTTAGTTGACACTTGATGATGCTAGAAATACTATGTGTCATGTGATACTTGATTATCCTTATGGATGTCGATTATATTATTCATGATGCTATGATGATACTAACCCCCATTTCATGATGATGATAACATGAGATGAGTTGATACTATTGTTGTGTGACTGCCTTACTACCTTTGTGGTAAGAGATGATTCTATAACACTCATTGCGAGCATGTTATGGCGTTGTGATTCTCTTTCACTTGTCTAATCATTTATGATGTATATGCACTATATATATGTTGAATCATGTTTACTGGTGGTTGCAGGACTACAGGTACCAGGCATCGACTCCACCTGGTCTCATAGGTCTGAGTGTGTCTTATCCCAATGGCAAGTTGATCAGAGATGGCATGAGTGTTGGAATCCAATAACATTGAGAGGGGGGTGAGTCAATGTTATATTGGGAAGTCCAATTTTAACCTTATTAAAACATGCATACACCAATTGGTATATTAGTACATATAGAATTGAAAGAAGTAAAGCAACCAATAAGACAATCATGTAAATGAGAACTATAACACACAAAATTATACGTGGAAAACCTCAAAGAGGAAAAACCACAATGGGATTTGTGACCCACAATATAAATCCACTGGCCATATGAAGAGATATTACAAAATATAAGGGGCCTGCACTTGTAGGAAGGCTTACAGCCTAGAGCACACTACTCAATCACAAAAGGAGCCTCACTAACTACATATACATGTAGACTACAATTTGGAGAAGTGTTGAACTACAAAAGATAGCATCTTCTATGCCATAATATAGTTCTAGTTTAAGCTTTGTCTGTTCTGGTCTGAAACCCTAAACCCTTTACTGGAATAACCCTTACAAAAATATCCTCACATACATAGTCTCTCTGATATATTTTGCATCATATCATATCCACATCTCCATTACATTTTCATTACCATGATGATAAAAAAATGATCTAATCCAACTAACCTATATACCCTATACAACTTATCATGCCATATTTCGGCTTACAAAGATTATTAGAATATCAAATTACATGTTGACTAAATAACATAAATACATGAATAACAAAAACAATTGCCGATGCTAGATCCAAGAGATGTCGGCCTCCAATACTGATAACCATATTCTAAACCATGTCGGCCTGCATTTTTGGTAACCAAAGAAATCGTTCTATCTATCGGTGTTGGTATAGTGTCTATGAAGTGCCTACCGGTACACAATTGAGCCAAAACATGAAGCTGGAACAAAATATCATGTTGTCATCAATGAAAATATAGTGAAACCAACCAATTGAGTGTCAATTGCCAACAATCTCCTCCTTTGGCATTGATGGCAACACTCATGTGAAAAAGGGTCAAGGTTTCATTTGTCGTTTTCATCCTAGCTGCTCCCCCTGAGATGAATATTCATCAATGCAAAATACTCAATACTCCATGTCTCCCCCTAATGTATACAACTCCTTTTTTCTTTTTCACATCTATATCACTCCCCCTTTGACACCAATGCCATCAAAATTTCAAAATAATGTCAAAGATCCATAGCTGTATAATGAATATCCCAAAATATCTTACTAGAGCTTAACAAATTTGAAATTTTTGGGATATGCCTTCTCCAATAGCTCAAGATAAGCTTCCCAACCATATCCATACATTCCTTCTTATGTACATTGAGTGAATCCAACCATGGACTTACCAAACCTCTAAGACTTTTGGCTCTTCTTATGATTTTATCTTTTTCTTTCTCAAGAACAAAAATTTGGGCTTCCAAAACCAAAATTTGACTATCAATGGATGTAGTCAATGAAGTCAATCCATCAAAATAATTAGTTGTGCTTGCAATTTTCTCTTGAAATTCCTTAATCTTCTTATCCACATTAACTGTAAGTATATTTTTGTTACAATATACCCTATAAATATTTGTACATTGCTTCAAATAATTATCTATCAGTTTCAATTTTTCATCAATCTTCTTCTTCTAAGATTCAATCACCTAATCAAATATGACTCTTTTAGGCTGAATGAATCTCTCTAGTGCTTGTCGGTTTGAAATCTGCTGCAAGGATTAAAAATCCTTTGAAATATGCTCAGTAATTATCTTAAGCTTGTTGGATGGGCTCACTTCATTGTCAATCTTGCAATCTGAGACTAGTCTATGTAAAACAATGATAGACTGATCAATAATCCCTTTATCCGTAGATCCCTCCATTAATTTTTGTGTAGCCATCATCATGAGTTCAGTAGGACTTATCTCAGTTATGTTTTTCTTTACAACCTATGAGGTGTCAATTGACAACAATGATGGACCTACTACCGGTTCCCTGTCGGATTACTTTTTCTTCTCCTTTGATGATTTATCCTTTATAGCTTCCTCACTTGCACCGATGGCTTTGCCACTTGTTGCAGTCTTTGTAACTACTGGTTCCTCTGTAGGAACTATAACCTCAACCTGTACATTTGTATCTAGAGGACTGTTGTCCTCAACATTAGTATCTTGTACAATATCAACCTTTTCACTCTCTGTATTAGTTAGTGATTCAATATTTGACTATACACTTGTATCTACCGGGGGCTTAATTTACACTATCTTAATGTTCTTCAAAATTAAGGGTTAAGTACCCATTATACCCTTTCCTTTTCCTTCAACTGGGGCATCTGTAGTGTCTGTCTTTGATTCTGGTGAAGTAAAGAAACCTATGTTCTCTCCTAAGAACTTAGCCCATGCCTTTTGGGTCTCCTTTATTATCTCATTTACCCTTTCTAGCATAAGACTGGTTATCCTATGTTTGTTGTTAAATACTTTTCTATTTGCAACCTCAAGTGTCTTATCCATTTCCTCTAGAATAATAAAAACACAAATAGATAACAATTCTTGAATTTTTTATGTGTTTGTCTTCCTGTATTTCTAATATCCTCCTAGCATCTAACATAGCATACAATTTTGTTGGTATTTGGTTTTCAATTTCTATCAAGGATTTCTTATAAATGTCTAAATATAATAATACTGCTTCCTCCACCTCTCTTTGTTCATCATTCTCTAATCGATCATAGTAACATTGTACATTCTTTAACATGCCATCCTTTGTGATTTCATCTACTAACTCTACACAAGATTTTGGTGGTATGATAGTTACATTACCAGTTTGAATAGCCATGTCAATGTCATTCTTCTTCTTCCTTTTTGTAGTACCAAATAGAGCTGAAGTGGTTAATTTTGTTGCTTTCTTCTATGTCGGTAACTTGAATTTAACTTTCCTGACTGGTTTCTTTTTAGCCTCTACCTTTGTTTCCTCTATTTTCTTCCTTACAACCCTCTTTAATGTCAGGGGTGTGTTATCCTCAGATCCAAACTCTATTGTAACAAGCTCGATGTGTACTTCTGGATCATTCCTCTTCCTGCCTTTCTCCGAGACAAAATCAATTAAATCTTTGATTTCCTATGAAACCTTCTCAACAAAATTGCTTGCCTTTCCTTCTTGCTTCTCTCTCTTCTTTCGATTGAACTTTGTTTCAACCTCTTGTGTTTTCTATTTTGTAGTACCACAGGGCTTCTCAGCCTCATCAACAGGTGCATCGATCAATATTTTTGCATAAGCCTCAAAGATCTGTGCATCAACCTCATAGCCCATTTCCTCAATACAAATCTTCCAGGGCTTAATCGCTTCCATAAGTATTTCATCCTTCTTCACCATGAAGCATATGTCGGTTGATTATTTTTCAACAATATGCTTAGGAACCCTTTCCCTAGATTTCATAGACTTTTGGAATCCCTTAAAGTAACCCCATACTTTATCATCTCTCTAACTACCTAAAGTAGCAATTGATTGTTTCAATTGCCTCCCTACCGGGATATCAAATGCCCATTGCCTCTTCCAAAAATTAGGAGTGGCATTCATGAAAAATAACATTTAGCAGGCAATTAAGTTTCCATACCGGAAAGTCCCTTTCTTTTCACCTTTAATCTTTCCTAGGTTTGTTAACAGTTCATCTAACATCCAACCGCATAGATCCAATTTCTCATTTTCTCTCATCATTTTGTAAGCGGTGAAAATGCTGGAATTAGAAACAGAATTCAGTCGGTTTGACTGAGTTACCTTATAACCGATGATCATGCTACTGAATCTGATGTCTATGTCGGTAATAGTGCTTATTCTCATAGATCTTCTATCAGATGTCGTGTTGGTGATTTTGTTGACATAATCATTCGAAACCTTCTTATCTAGATGTTGCCCAATCTGTGGTAAACCAATGATTTTCCTGATTTCTTCCTTGGTAATCTTGTAAGGTCTATCTAACTAGACAAACTCTCCATGTACTTTTCTTAAAACATACTTAATGATTTCATCTTTGAATTTTGGAATGTCTAGAATGTCGGTAAACCATAAGTCTTCAATGTGCTTGTATGCAAGTTTGATCTTTCTAGAATCTCCCAAAAGCTCACTCATGTACATGCTCTTTATATCAAATGTCCCCAAATAATCAATGTGATAGTGTATTTATGTTGGTATTATGGATGTGTTGCATTGGTTTTGTCATTGATTTCAACACTTGTCAACACTTATCAGCAGTGGAGATCTTTGGTTATGTTCACTAGCATGTTCAGTGACATGCATAGTCACTGGTATCTAGTTCACCGATAGGTTATATTGTTCATTGGCACTGAGGATGATCTGTTATCATCAGGAGATTACTTGGTTTTGGTGATTTGGTTATTGGTCTAATTGAGTTTTCATATTTGCTGTTACCGGAAAATTGGTCTAGGTTATGGATTGGCAAGCATTATCTATTCCAGATCACCACGACACATTATGGAGATGATTTATTGATTGGTTATTATTATAAATGTATTAAGCTGACATGATGCATCACATATTGATTCATTTGTAATTGATTCAATTGTAATATTCTTAGTGAGCCGACATACACATTTGGTCTTAGGTTCTGGTATATATGTAAGATCTCATTTGTGAGATTATGTAGAAGAAGTGGAAGAGGATTGTAATAAGGTATATGTGAATATAAGCAGAGCTACTCATGCAGACATCATTTGAAGATTCAAGGAAGGTTTGAAGAATACAATTAGAGCTTAACCAGTACTGAATCCAGCATATGAAGATGCTATTTTGAGCAATACATTATCATTGGATTTAACCATCCAATTGTAGTCAGTGTGACTCCCATCTTCTATTTGAGCAGTGAGCTCTAGGTAGTTGGCCTTTCTGCATGTGCATACCCCATTTGTACACACATATTATCTGTAGTAGTATCATTTGATTGTGGGTAAGGTTTCCCACCATGGTTTTTCTCCTTACAGGGTCTCCATGTACAAATATGTGTGTTATGTGTTGTGGATGTTATTTATCTTTCTATTTCATAAATTAAACTTTACCGATACTGTTATTAACTGCTAAACTATTAATCATCATTAAGTTTGGTTTACCAGTATTATGCATCAAGTTTGATTAAGTTATATTTGGGTTGAAATTAATAGACAATTGATTCACCCCCCCCCCCCATTCTCAGTTGCCTCTGGGTCCTAACAATGTATGCCCTAACATCTTCAACATAACCAAATCCCTCCGAAACATAGGAAAATGCTCCAACTAAATCTTCCAGGGTAGCCATATGTGGATACCACTTGAAAGTTGGCCTGGGATGGTCCTTGACCTCTACAATATGTCTAACCTCATTACATACATAACATGTAAAATTGTTCCTTTGAATTGATTTTCTAAAACCGGTGAAATTGCTTGACCTGCACTGATTAGCGATATGTCCAAATTTTCCACATGCATAGCATTTAACATTCATTCTACAATCTTTTGTCTTATGACCATACTTATTGAATGTAGACTGGGAGCAGAATCAAGGTTCTAATTTGCTCTGTTTCTACATTGCCTAGCCATGTGACCAAATCTATTGCAAACAAAATGTCTACCATTACATTTATAAGAATTAAACTTCCTTACTAGTGTCTTATGGTTTTGATCTTCATTATCATTACCAGAACACTATCCTTGCTCAAATCCATGTCCACTAGAATCTCCAATCTGCCTTTGTATCTTTAATAACTCATCTAGTTGTGCTGAACTAATCTTAAATTTCTCTTTTTACTCACTTGCAGTAGTTAGATCATCTCTCAAAATTATCATTTGTATCTGAAGCTCTTGTTCATTACTCTAGCATTGTACTAAATTAGTTCCCAACATATCATTCTCATGAACCAACCTACCACATTCTTCAAATTTGTTCTTCAGGGATACAACAAGATTTTCTACCTTTTTCTTCCAGTCTTCAATCTCCTTAGACTGTTGGTATTATGGATGACTTTGTCATGTGTTTCATTGGTTTTTTCATTGATGTCAACACTTTTCTTCTTGGAGGTTTACATTATGTTCACTGGTATGGTTAGTGGATTATGCACATTCATCGGTATGTGTTCACCAGCTGGTTATATTGTTCACCAACAACAATGATGACTTGTTATCATCTGGAGATCATTTGGTTATGTTGAAGACATGGATTGGAAGTTTGGTTTTGGTGTTTTTCTTATTGGTCTAATCGGGTTGACAGATTTTCCTTTACCGGAAGATAAGTCTAGGTTATGGACCAGTACAAGTTATCTATTTCAGATCAGCATGACACATCATGGAGATTGTTTATTGATTGGTTATTGTGGTAAATGTATTGAGGCGACATGTTGTATCCCATCAAGACTTATTTGTAATTGATTTAATTGTAATATCTTTAGTGAGCCAACCTATTCATTTGGTCTTAGGTTTTGTATAAATGACTGTAAGATCTTATTGAAGATTGTAATGATGAGTGTATTTGAATATTGAAGAGCGAAAATAAGTAGATCCTTGTGTGAATCGCGCAGACATTATTCAAAGGTTGAAGGAAGGTTATGAAGGTGTTTTGACACTCATGTTGAGAGCTTAACTGGTACTAAATCTAGCTTTGGAGATGCTATTTTGAGCAGTAAATTATCATTGGATTTAACCATCCAATTGTGTAGGTTGTGTGTCTTCTAATTTATGATTGAGCAGTGAGCTCTAAGCAGTTGGCCTTTCTGCATGTGCAGACCCCATTTGTATACACATACTATCTGCAGTAGTATCATATGATTATGGATAAGGTTTCCCACTATGGTTTTTCCCTTACCGGGTTTCCACATCAAAATCTTTGTGTTATGTGTTGTGGATGTTGTTTCTCTTTATGTTTCATGCATTGAATTAAACTGATACTGCTATATTTTTTAATCTGTTTTACCAACACTTAAGTTTGGTTTACCGACATTAAATTTAGGTTGTAATAACTTGCATTTGGATTACAATTTATTGACAACTAGTTCACAACTGATTCACCCCCCGCTCTCAGTTGTTCTTCCTGGGACCTAATAATTGGTATCAGAGCTAAGTCCTCTTTTTGCAGAAGCCTAACTGCTTGAGGAGATCCTATGGCAACAAATATTTTCAGGAAGGACTGTCTGAAGCTTGATGGAACTAACTATGGAATATGGAAGATCAGAATGGAAACACATCTGAACTACATTGGAAGAGATATATGAGATGTTACAAAGAGTGCCTATGTTGCTCCTATTCTGAATCAACCTCATCCACCGACATTGGCTAAGGACATGGACAAAGATTGGAAAGCAAGAGAAGCACTTTTGAGTGCATTATCAGATTAGAAAATCATGGGATTATCAGACTGATCTACTGCTAAAGCTATTTGGGATAAACTAGAGACATTGAATGAAGGAGATACCACTGTCAAAATTGCAAAACTCGAATGTTACCAGGTCAGGTATGAAAATTTAAAAATGGAAGAAGATGAAAGAATTTATGCATTTATGGACATAGTTAATGGAATTGTTTTAGGAATACAATGTTGTGGAGGATCTTTAAGTGAAGATGAAATTGTATCTAAATTTTTAAGAGCATTTCTACCAGCTTACAAAATGAAAGTAACTGCTATTAATGAAATCAGAACAATGCCTAATACTTTAGTTTCTAGAGATACTTTGGTTGGAAAAATTTCAGCATTTGAACTTGAGGAATTTGGTCTTGTTGCTACTGTTAAGACTGAGTTAGCTTTCAAACAATCATCATCATCATCATCATCATCTGACAAAATTTTTGGAAAGCACTTTATGCAAAAGAACTTGAAGATATGAGGAGAGAAAATGAAGAACTTGAAGCACTATTTGCAAGGAAAATGCCTAAAGGTCCAACATGAAGTAAGTATGAAGGTAAAGCACCTTTCAAATGTTTTAATTGCAATAAAGTTGGCCATATGGCATCTAGATGTCCTGATAGACATGCAAGACTAAGGGAAGAAGCAAAAAGATCATATAAGCCTAACCCTGAATATTAGAGATATAGATTCAAGAAAAACAAAGATAAGTCATGTTACTATGCAGATGAAGGTGTTACAGATAACTCGGATGAAGATCTAATAGATAACGGATGAGATTTTGTTGCAATAAAGGAAGATCAACCGACGCCTATTGTCAAACTGGTAGAGAAGGCACTGGCAGCAAAAAATGAAGAAAAAGATGAATGGAATATAGATTTTGAATGCTCACATCATATGACTGGTGATAAAAGCAAATTTTTATCTTTTCAAGAAATTCATGGAGGTCTAGTAAGGTTTGGAGATGATAAAGCTTGTTTAATCAAAGGAAAAGGCACTATATCTTTGGATGGTAATCACAATACTGACAATGTTTATTATGTAGAAGGTTTAAAGCATAATCTTTTTGAGTGTTGGTCAGTTAGTGGAAAAAGGATTTCAGTTACAATTCAAGAATGGGAAATTCAAAATCATTAACAGAACTGGATTAGAGATTGCAACCGGTAATCAAACTAAAGGTAATATCTTTCACTTGAATACCAATGATAAAACATGTTTGATTGCACACATTGATGAAAGTTGGTTATGGCATAAAAGACTTTGTCATGTGAATTTTGATTGGATTGTAAAGATTAGTTCAATTAAGACAATAAGGGATTTACCTAAGATTGTGAAACCTCATAATCTGGTATGTAAGGAATGTCAAATAGGAAAGCAAGTTAGAACAACATTTAAGACAATTACTGAGAAATCAAATAATATTCTTGATTTACTTCATACTAATTTATGTGGTCCTGCAAGAACAAGAAGTCTACAAGGAGATAGATACTTTATGCTAATAATTGATGATTATTCTAGAATGTGTTGGGTTCCTTTTCTCAAGGAGAAATCAAAAGCTTTTGGAAGATTCAAGATATTCAAGGCAATGGTAGAGAATGAAATAGGCAATGAAATGAAAAGTTTAAGATCAGATCAAGGAGGAGAATTTACATCTAGCGAATTTAATGAATTCTATGAAGTGAATGGAATCAAAATACAACTATCAGCACCCTGGACACCTTAGCAGAATGGAGTTGTGGAAAGGAAGAACATAACTCTTCTGGATGCAGCAAGAACAATGTTAATGGAAGCAAATCTACCTCATGTGTACTAGAGAGAAGTAGTGAATATAGAGATTTATACTTTCAACAGAGTTCACTTCAAAAGTGAAACCGGTAAGACCCCTTATGAACTATGGTTTGGTCATATTCGTACTCTTAAGTACTTCAGAATATTTTGAAGCAAATGGTATATTAGAAGAGACGAGTATATTGGCAAATTTGATCCTAGAAGTGATGAAGGAATATTTCTTGGTTATTCATCTAAAAGAAAGGCATATAGATGTTATAATAAAAGGTTACATAAAATCATTCAAAGTACTAATGTGAAGATAGATGAACACTTTAGAGGAGATTCAAGATCTGTTGAACCGATAGTTGAAATGATTATAAATGAACCTATTATCACTATTTAAGAATTGGGTTTTCTTTTCCCATGATTGGCTAAGTTTTGAAATTTTTAGGTCAGGTATGCTGTTAGTTGGTTCAAATCTGTTCTAGGTCTTTAAGGGTTAAGGGTTTAGTTTTTAATCGCTCAAATATCTGATAAAAAACCCTTTGACTTCTATTTCTGCATTACTTTGTTCACTTAAGTAATGGGTCTTTAAGTCATGTAAAGTGTCCCCCCCTTGTTACTTGCCTAGGTGGTCGTTAAATAATTGTAAAATTTTATGCCCTATGCCATTTCCTAATGTTTGTCAGGCCTAGTAAGTATCATGCAACTCTCAGATAGATGTATGACTTTCACTATTTCATTGGGCGGAGTTGCTAGTGTGTTAGCCTCGGCGAAATAGCGAAAGGCATAAGTGCGCCCGACTGAGTACACTAGGATCCAACTTAACGAGACTCCATCTTGCTTTGAAACTAATAGCTTGCGTTGATTCACAGCCGAAATAAGCAAGTAAGTTACCTTTCAAGAAATGGCAAAAAGGTTTGGTGGGACCCAACGGTGAAGAATTTTCCACAGCTAAAAAGCGATCAAGTTTAAAAGAAATCAATGGCTCTCATTGTTTCGCGACTGAGAGATGCTCACAGTTTATTCTTCGCGAAATAGCGAAAGGTTTTTGGGCCCAGACAAAAGAGGTTCCTAAAAGGCATAACAGACGCGCAGGTCCCTGAGATCTAACGGCTAGCACAGTTTCACGGGAGGAAGGTGCTCAAAAGATAGCTTTTGTAAAATGGCGAAATGACATGGCATTCCAAGCGAGCAGTCTAGCTGGCTAAAAATAGCAAGTAAGAAGTTGACACATTAGTTCAGGAATGACCGAATGCCAGGTGGATAAAGCTGAGTCAGAAGACCCATGTCTACTAGTTTTAAGTAAGTTGTTAAGCATCATGCAAGTTCTTGAGATCTGACGGCTCGCGTGAATTCATGAAGGTAAGATGCTAGTACTTTAAAGCCTGGGAAATGGTGAAAGAGCCAGTGGGCCCCAAGGACAGGTAAAGCATAAAGGTAAAGGCCGATCAACTCCATTTTGATCCAAGGGTTCTCATTGTTTCGTGGCTGCAAACCAACCGAAGATTAAGGCCCACAAAATGGTGAAAGACAAATAGAGGTTCTATCCGACATGATGTGGCATGACATTTGTTGCTTTTTTGTGGGGCTTGATGGTGATGTGTCGGATGACACGTGGTTTTAAAATAAATTATGGGCCCACCAAGGTGTAACCGGCAGTTATGTGGGAATAATGAAGTAAGACACGTGGTTGACTCAGAACTGAACCTGAAGGAGCTTCCAGGGCTAATGGCTGAGTGCCACATGGCATTAGCTAACTAGTGAACAAGTGGGGTAAGTAGTACCTAGATAAAGGTCCCCTTTTAAAAGGTGTTCATCTCAAGATTGATCCAATGCTTCTCATTGTTTCATGGCCCAAAGATGGAAGTGGATTAGCCCCTGCAAAATAGTGAAAACTGTTAGCTGTCAAGATGACACACAGTTAGTGAAAAAGGTTGATGGTCCTAGTTGGAGTTAAAGGCTGGGTGGGTAGAGTTCCATCTAACGCTTGGCATAGCTTCACGAAAGGAAAATGCTTGAGGGTTAAATCTTGTGAAGTGGTGAAAAGGAGGTAGGGCTTGATGCTAAGGAAAAGAGGTTAAGACAGTGTAAAGACCGATCAAGTCTCATCTGATTGGATGGCTGGTGTAGTTTCACTAGATTAAAGTGCACGGATGTTATGCCCTGTGAAATCGTGAAAGAGCGGAAAAGAAAATGAACAGGTTTGTTATGACCCGTTGGAGCGAAATTTTTGAATTCTTCTATGAATTCAATTCTAAAGGGATGGTCGAAGCATGCGGTATCAATGTTATAGTTAAGAGCCCGACTACCGTATATGATCTCACATCAATTGAATGAAGGCATCATTTTGAAGAGCTATTGCAGAGAAGCGGGTGCAAAGCAGATTTTTTTAGGTGCAGAGAAGAATTCTTCAAGTCAAGAACAGGTTCTCTTGTACTCTTGCTTAGCAATTACTTGACAGTTTGTTTAAATTGGGGTTTTGATCTGTTACAAAACTATTGTGGTCAGTAATTAAGTTGCTTGCATAGTAATTTCAAGATGGCACCTAAAAGGGAGTTCTCAGGAAAGGTTAATTACCTAGGGAGGGCAATTTGTGATGATTTCCTAGAACAGTTGACCATGTCAACTAATATGGTAGCTAAGGTAAAAGAGTTAGTGCCAAGATCTCCTCGCCTGAAAATAGGAGAAGGATTGTATGACAAAGGCAATTGGCTAAGAGACCCACAAATTGGGTTGTCTGGGTTGAGTATATTCATGATCGGGTTTGGTATGAGACACTCCCCAGCCCCAATGAACGGTATTTGGGAGTTGGATGTAGGCAAATTGGTAGTCCCTGGAGTATTCATGGATGTGGATCTCTTGACTCGGATTGCACACAACTATGACCCAATTACAAGGAGTGTTAGGGATATAAATGGAAAAACCCTCATTGAAATAAATAATGAGGAGTTCAGAAATGCTTTTGGGCTTAGTGAATTTTCCCGTTTTTTAGAACCCATCAATTTTAAATCACTAGCTCAAGTTTACAATGCACAAAGGAATCACCTTAGGAATGGGCCTCTTAAGGAATTCTTTGTGAAGATAGGTGGATTACCAGTTGTAGGACCCAATACCATGGAGCCTTTCTATTGGCATTATGTGAACCGGTATGAAGACATAATGATATTGTTTGTTGTCATTGATGTCAATATGTGACATGATGTGAACTGGCACATGTGATATATGAGAAGAGAGAACCAGCATATGTATGAATTGGTATATATGCCAAAGTGAAGTGGTATATTTGTTCAAGATGAATCGGCATGTCAAGGTGAACCGACATGTAGTTATGGGAACTGACACATGGAATCATTGTATGACTACTGGTTGGTAGGTAATTTTCACTTCAGGATTTCTGGTTGGAGTACCTCAAGCCTATGTGACTCAATCGGTGATCTTTGTGTGATGAGTTAGCAGTATAACAGAGAATAGATCATGTTGCCACGTAAGCCTTGTGCGCGTGAAGGATCTTGCATGAAGAAGACTATCCCTATCTACCTTGGGAATGTGCAAAGTTTGTCAAATGGTGATAACGCGTGATGGGTTATCAACTGCCATGAAATCGGTGGATAATGGATGATGGAGAATGTTTTTAGATCGATTCAAGATTGTTGCATTTAATGTAGTATGATTCAACGGTTAGGATTGAACCGTTTGAATTGCTTAACCTAAAAAGTTTAGGGTTTAGGGTTTTTGCTACCGACCTGTCTGTTTCCTATAAGGTCGATGTTGTGTTTCTTTCCAAAGTTGTTGGAAAAAGTTGTATGTGTGTATCCAAGGGAATTGATATGTAATTCTTGCTAGACCAAAGGAGAGAAGAGATACTTGCAAAGTGAATGTGCAGAAGGTGGAGAGGAGCCAAAATGAATCTGCATTAGCATTGAGTGTTGTTACCAGATCATTATCATTCCTGTTGATCTTTAACCACTTCAATAGTTGTGAAATCCCTTAACAGGGAAGCCTTAATTGACTTGATACAAATCCCTTAACAGGGTAACTTGAAGTTATTGAGTTTTGGGAAGCTATAGAGCTCTGGAGATCCTTTAGTTATTGAGTTCTTGAAATCCTCTAACAAGGTAACCCTAACCAGGTTTAACCCTTAACTGGGTATTGTAGCCATCCCTTAACTGGGTGATCCCTAACAGGATCAGTTCCTAACAGAACCTATTGTATCTGTCTTTAATAGGACAAGGCTCCTAATAGAGAGAACTTCCAAAGAGTTCAACAACAAGCTTGTGGGTATTCATCCCCACCGTGGTTTATCCTAGTTGGGTTTCCACGTGAAAAATATGTGTGTCATGTGTGATGCTTTTATCTTGTCATCCTTTGATGTTACCTGTTAAGCATATGATGGTTCTGTGTTTTATGCCTGTCAATAAAACATGTTGAACTAGCTGATGTGAAGATATGATGATAGATTACCTATTCATACATAAGGGTGAAATGGCAGTGTAGTTTCGAGTTGAGTAGGAAGATAAGTGGGTAACTGATTTATGATTGTTTTAGTTGTTCTGGGTTTTACCGGCTTTATTCTACTTCAAACCGGTGTCACTATCTACCAGCCATTTGGAGTAATTGTTGTTGAACCAGCTTAGAAACTTTATTTTTCTTGTACTGATTCACCCCCCCCTCTCAGTACCGGTTTGGTACTATTTTCTCATCATTGAGTTATCACTTTCTACTTAAATCTGTTCACCCTTAAAGCCAAGGGATTATACTGGTCACTCTGCCAAATTTTAGGAGAAGATGTTGAAGCAAACATGCCAACTCATTGCATGTTAATGATTGTCAAATTTTGAATCCTTCTCTGGCAGTGACCTTTGATTGTGCCTCCTATGTTACTGATGCCATCCATGAAGGCTTAATAGGGATAAAAAATGGGAAAGTGGATAGGCCTTTTGGATGCTTCTCCCTCCTCATGCACTTATTTTTATTCAAGGGTGGTGACTATTTTGCAAATCAAATGGATCTTGTGAAAGAAAAGGATGGAGAGAAGATGCCAGTTCAATTATGGAGTACAGTGCTTTCATGGGATAGAGAAGATGCTAGCTACTTGATATTTGATAAGTGTTTTGCATCCAAGATTAGGACTCTTATATGTTCATAGAATCCAAGAGTCCCTAAGGTTCTTTTGGAATTCAATAGGCCAAAAGAGTTTGCTGAAAATATTAAAATTGTCCACAATTGGGGTGATATGTACTTATACCCTGTCTCCATAGTTTTCAGAGTGTATGGTTTTAGAGGCACTTCATTTCTGTTGCCATATCAGGTCTCTCTCAAAGTTGGAATTGCAGAAATTCTCAGGTAGATTGGTAGTGTGCAAGATGCAGAGCTAACAGGTAGAGGTAAAGGGACCATTTTCCCTACAATAACCATATCTCATCAGTTTGTAATAACTAAAGGGAGCTGGAAGTGCTTTGAAGATTTCCTTCAACCCTACCATTTATCAGCTGCGGTATCAAGGTGTGCCGACCCTGAAGATTTCTTCAATGGCATGTTCAGAAAGAGGGAAGTATGCAGAGGTAGACCTCACCAATTCCAATTCCCTGAAAACCTCATTAGGAATGAGTTTGATTTGGATGAGAAAGAGCTAAGGAAAGAAAAGTGGGTGGCCTACAAGAAGGCCTTAGATTTTGTACGCCAATTTGACACCAGTTATGACCTGTAGACACTTAAAAATAATTATTTTAATTATTTTTAATTCCTCACATAATTAGTTAATTAATTATGTTAATTAAAATTCTTCTCAATATTAATTAAATATAATTAATATTATCACTATAGCATATGATTTATTTAATAAATCAATCCCTTTCTTTATTCTTCTAAAAAAATCAAATCCTCACAAATCTTCCTCTTAGCTAATTAATTTCAATTAATTAGTTAACCTACATGATTTCTACAAATCATCTTCTTAATTCATCATTAACCTAATAAATTCTTCTAGAAACTCCCTAAACTTACTTAACATTATTCTTCTAATTTTTTATTCCCTCCACTCATTCTCTCTCCTAGTCAAATTCTCCTACAAATATAAATCCTAGCTAACATTTCCTCTAATCCCCCTTCTAATGAGTCGTTAATGGCTAATCATCATGATTAGCCACAAAGTCAACTCTTTGTCCTTTCATCCAGCCACTAGCTTTAAATGCTCTTTTTCTAGATGAATGTAAGATTTTCGAAATCTCACATTCCTCTAGGCATTTCCCTCTCCCAAGGAATTTTTAATTCCTTTTTACTCTTCTAATCCCCATAATATCCATTTTTGGAGAATTTTTAATTCCTCCAATGCATCTTGTAGAGTGTGGAGATACAAAATGCCTTTAAGGCATATTTCTTGGTCTCCACACCCTCTCTTGGAGCTTGTGTGAGCTCACAAGTAAATCTTAGCCCTTTAGAATTCATCCTAGCCATCCGTTTTCCTCTCCTCTTCCTATAAAATAGGGTTCCATCCCTTCATTCAAAACATCTTGAAATCCAGTAAGCTTATGCTGCCCTTTTGAGCCCAGGAAATCATCTTGGCAACTTGATCATCTCATCCTTATCATTCACCCTAATCATTTGTGCACAATATTGGAGAGCCATCCACATCTAGCAATCAAAGGAGCGCATCAAGTGGAGCATTATCAAGTTGCTATTTTACCTTCTCCTTCACTTCATCAAGCTCAATCCGAAGGAGAAGGTAAAATAGCAAGGTGAAATAGTCTTTTAATGATATTTTAGCATTCTGCATGTTTATTTCATTATGTTTTGATCAGTTTACCTTTCAAATCTATTTTTCCCTCTTCATTTTGTCATTTTGTTGATTTTTTCAAGACACTTGTTGAAGACTATTTTTCCAAACTACTAATCAAGTTGTTTTGCAAGACGCTTTTTGAAGACTCCATTTTTCAAACTACTAATCAAGTGGTTTTGCAGGTTGCCTAGTTGATTCAACCAAATATTGTGCATTTATTTAAATTAGGCACCTAGATATTAATTAAAATGGAATGAACCATTGTCTTATGTGTCTTTAAGAAAAGCGTAAAGGTACGAAAGTATGCTCTCATCTTACTAGATGATCAGAAATCTAGACCCTCCAACCTTTTCTTGTTTGATTGTGTGTTTACCTCTAGCGGGCTTGCCCTCCCAACTTTCTCTTTGAGAAGGTAAGAGGGGAATGACCCAAGTGAGTACACCCGGACCTAGGGTTCCCAACTCACTATAATAAATAGGCCATTGACTACGAAAGGGTTAATGGTTGGGGCTATATGAGAGTTCACTCTCACATTGGGTGCTTAGTAGGATCCTAGAGATCTCAATCATGCTTGCATGACTACTAAGTTTTTGGTGCTTCATTGAGCTATAGGCCTCAATTGCACTTGTACAACTTTGAAGGGTAGCTCCTAACGGGAAGACTTACTAAACACCTTGTTCATAGTGGCCAAAAACCCTCTAGTCATTGGTGCAGGAGGTCAAACCTCTGAAGCGGCCCATATTCTTATGGCCCTTAGTAGAGACACAAAGTTCGCCATGAGGAGTTTTCATGGGAATCGATGCTTCGCTGCCCCAAGAAGTGAGTGTCATGGAGGGGAGCTAGTGTGGTCAAGCATAAGTGTCCACTCTAGGTAAGTGTAGATGGGAAACCAATTGGGATTCAATGACTATTGTCCTTGCTAGCCTTAAGAATGTTGTATATGAGCATGAGTGTCTTTGAGATAATATGCATTTAATCATTGTGTTTGCTTTGTTTGATACATACTTGCTAAGAGTAGACTAAAAACACATCACTATCCCCAAACACTTTGCAAAGATATTTGTCAAGACACAAACAAATTGTCCAAGTCATTACCCACACCAAGTCCAAAATTGCATCAAAACTTCGTTCATCCCATTTTTCATAAGCCTAAGAGAGAAGCTAAGAGTTTATCCTCTACGTCAACATTCACGTTTGTCCTTTGAAACACCTACTATCATCCAAATCAGGGTGGTCATATCCCTTCATACAACTTGTCATTTAAATAGATCCTTCATGTTCATGCCAAAGACAACCTAGTCATCAAGTTTTCTTCTAAACCATCACTACCATACCTTCTTCATCAATCATCCTCAAATTTCTTAAGTCCTTTCATCCTCAAATTTCTTAAGTCCTTTCATCACAAATTTCTTAAGTCCTTCCATCCTCAAATTTCTTAAGTCCTTTCATCACAAATTTCTTAAGTCCTTTCATCGTCAAATTTCTTAAGTCCTTTAATCACAAATTTCTTAAGTCCTTTCATCCTCAAATTTCTTAAGTCCTTTCATCACAAGTTTCTAAAATCCTTCCATCACAAATTTTCTAAGTCATTTCATCACATTTTTCCTAAGTCTTTTCATCACAAATATCGTGTATGGTCGCAACTCGATCCCAAAAGAAAAAGATGGTTGATCAACAATATGGCATGCCAGACATTGGTGTCCTATATGAAGATCCCATGCAAGATCATACACAAAGTGGGAAACCAAGCGATCAAGATCAAAGGCAAAATATTGACATGGTTAACCAAGATGAACTTTGTCCGCAAGTGCAAACTTTCCTAGCGGATTCTTATAACTAAGAGATGATGGAAAAGTTTATTAAACACAATCCTACTGCACTTCTGAAAACTCTTCTTGAACATGGAGCTCAACTTCCACCTAAATTTAATAGATCTACTCTCATCCAACAACCACAAGGAGACCTCACTCCCACACAAAGTGCTGCACCTACTATTCAAACTCAATCAATTGCAGCCCCATCAATCATCCAAGCCCAATCAATGCCACCTGCGACACCTCCCGCCATGGTCTCCATCCCGCCTTCTTCCTCCTTACCATCCATACCACTATCAAATCCAATCTCATCCATTCTCCAACAAACTTCTATAACACCTCTTTCTATTCAACCACATATTTCTATTCCACAAACTTCCCTTTCTCCCAACAATATCGCAAATTTTATCCAGACCGCATTCAATCCCATCACAATAGTTGGCAGACCGCAACCAACTATCACACAAACCCCAGCGACATCGGTCATCACATCCCACATTCCCACCTCCTCATCATATCAATATATTGGTGGTGGTGCATCTTCTTTGGTTCATCCAATTCTTGGGGAAAATACAATCCATCAATATCAAAGTCCACAACAAGACCTCATCAAGGAAATTCAAGACATGAAGAATATCATCAAAAACATGAAAGAAGAGACTAATAAAAGGAAAGCTTACTCATTCAAAGAGTTTTTCCCTTATCCTTACGACCCATCTATATCAGTTGCACCATATCCCCTAGGATTTGAGATCCCTAAATTCACCAATTATGAAGGCAAAGGAGACCCCTGCGACCATGTCCGAGAATTCCACATCTTATGCCAAGAAGTCTCCTATAGTGACCTTTATCTTCGTAGACTCTTTCCCAAGAGTCTCACGAGAGACGCCCTAGCATGGTTCTCATCTTTACCATGAGGTTCCATTGTCTCTTTTCCAAACTTGGCAGAAAAATTTGTGGCCCACTATGCATACAACAAGGGTAATGATGTTTTTATGATGGACCTATGTAATACAAAACAAAGGCCTGGAGAAACCTTCACCAATTTCCTACAAAGATGGTGACATCTTATCAAAAAATTCCAGTGGGACATGCCAGAACAACATCAAATTGAACTATTTCAAAAGAACTTGGTGCCTGAACATTCAAGACCTTTAATATCTCAATGTATCAAATCCTTCCAAAAATTGACCGATAAGGGCCTCGCCCTCGAATGTGTCTTGTTGGAGGAAGGAACCTTGAAACATTACCATAAGTCATCACAAATTTCTTCCTCTTATCATAACGACAAGCGAAAATTCTGGGCTAAAAATGAAAACGTGGTCAATGATGGTGTAACTCATGCAAAGCGGGTCCAAACCGTGGCTGCTCCCCCAAAATCCACCACCAATATTCATCAATTCAACAATCAAAACAATTCAAATCAATCTCAAAAACCTCACAACAATGTCTCAATCCAGGGATGACCACCCCGATCGAATAAGAGGATTCCAAGAGATTTCACTCCTCTTGCTGAGCCTATTGAAGTGGTGTTTCAAAAACTTGTCCAAGCAGGTATAGTGGTTTTTCCAATCACTCACCCATTTGATCCCAATCAACCTAAACCAAGATGGTATAATGAAAATGAGTATTGTGAATACCATCGTATCAAGGGACATGATACACGAAAGTGTATGAAACTGAAGATCTACATACAAGATCTCATTGATAGAGGTGAGATTGAGGTAGCAAATGCAAAACCTGGTAATAACAATGACAAACTCAAAATGTACCAGGAACCCTTCCCAAAACATGATAAAGGAAAAGGCTCATCATCTAACGCAATGGGTTATGACTATGCTAATCACGTAACCGGTTTTGATTTTTTTAGTAAGTCACATTGAACCTGCAGACAATCATGTCAATGTCATAACCATCCAAGGAGTTAATCCTCCTTCTTCCCAAAGCAGACCAAATCCAGCTAGAATAGTCATTCAGGGTACCACACCTTCCACCTCCCATTTCTAGAATGACTGTAATGCAACTACATGCCGAGGAAGAGTCACCATCCAAGCAGTTCCTCCCCCACCAAACCCCCCACCCATGTCTTCCACCCACCGATATGACCTCCTTGATCAACTTGGGAAGACACCCGCGTAGATCTCCATTTTGGAACTTCTCAAGACTTCTCCGGTCCATAAAGAAATTTTGGAACAAGCCCTTCTCCAATCATGCATTCCTGATAACATCAACGCCACCCAATTTCAAACCCTCATTGGAAACCTTGCTGCCCAACAACACATTGTATTTAACTCCAAAGATGCTCCTATAGATGAGGACCATAACAAACATTTGCACATCGAAGCTCTCATCCACAAGCACAAGGTCAAACATATCCTGATAGATGGTGGATCCGGGCTTAATCTGTGTACATACAAATTGATAAAACAATTGGGACTTACTGAGGATCTAATAGACACATCAGGAAGGATCACAATAAAGGCATATGATGATGTAGAAAGAATTTCAAAGGGCATGATCACCTTACCTCTTCAAGTGGGCCCCATTACAATTGAAACCCCTTGCCAAGTACTTGGTCTTGATCTCCCCTACAAAATTCTCCTTGGGAGGCCATGGATTCATTTCTTACAGGCCGTACCCTCCACCTATCACCAATGCATCAAATTCCCCTATAATGGAAAAGTGATCACTATCAAAGGTGATCCCCAACCTTTTCAATATTGCAAACTATTAGAAGGGAAGCATCTGTATCATTGCCCACTAAATAGACCTTCACCAACGCCTCCATCTGACACATCAAATGTTGCCTCCACATCATCCCAACCAAATAATCAAATCAAGATCTTGGACAATGGCTGTGGAGAATACAAATTGGAGGACATCTTATTAATAGGCAACCTCCCTCTCTCTCCTAAGTCATTTGGCAAACCAAAAGAGCTAAAAAAGGACCTGAAACCAGTCATGCAATGCCAAAACACCACCTTCCAGCAATGGGGCCCACTTGATAATGAGAACCTCGAAGAAGATATCTCTTCATGGTTGTACTGAGAAGAGGATGATGATCCAACAAGAATATCCAAAGAAATGTACCCAAAAGCATTTGCCATAGTTGAAAAAATGGGTTACAAAGGACATGGTATGGGACCAGAAGAGAAAGGAAGAAAAACACCCATAAATCCTATCTCCTATAGATACAACAAAGGCTTGGGGTACACCCCGGTGCCTAAGATTACTATCGTCGGTGCCCCTTCTAGTCCTTCTTCGGATATTGAAAGCACCGACGAAGAGGAATTCCATGAAATGCCTTATGAATATGAGAAAGATACCTTCTTCAATGCTTACATCAATACCATCACCCCCGTAACCCCTCCCACTTCACATGAGCTACATCCTGTCCATCATAAACTCATTGACTGGGGCCAATGAGACAAACCCACTTTAGATATCTGCATTGATGATAATGCTCTCATTGCTCTCCTAATAGCACAAAATATGGAAGATTGTAATAGAATTGAGGGCATTCAACTACACGAAAAGGGATACTTTGGTAGTCAAGTCAATGCCCTTATCCACAAAAAAGATAATAAAAGAAAAAGATATGATTTCCTAGGTGAAAACCTCCCTAAGGCACCTTTGGCTGAACAAGAAATAAAAACAAAGGGCGTATTGGAAAGTGAAAACCTGGAAAAGGCACTTGACGATGAGGGATTTGACCTCCCTAACATTGGTTACCTTCCACAGGACAAATCAAATTTGTTGATAGAAGAAACAGACAACATCAACATGGGCACCGAAGTCATTCCGAAAAATGTGCTCATTGCCAAATCCCTCACCGAAATTGAGAAACAAGACTTCATCAACTTCCTTATAGAGGTTAAAATCAATTTTGCATGGTCTTATTCCGATATGCTAGGGTTGGATCCTGCCTTGGTGGTTCACAATCTCATCGTCCGCCCAGATGCAAAACCTGTAAAACAAAAACTCCGCAAAATGCACTCACATATTGCTCTCTTGGTCAAGGCAGAACTTCAAAAGTTGTTAGACGCAGAATTTATCAAACCCATAGACTATGCTGAATGGGTCTCCAACATTGTACCTATCGGCAAACCTGCTGGGGGCATCCGCATTTGCACAGATTTCTGAGATCTAAATATAGCTTGTCCTAAAGATGATTTCCCACTCCCAAACATAGATATGATTGTGGATCTTACAGTAGGACATGAAATGCTATCGCTAATGGATGGGTTTTCTGGATACAACCAAATCAGGATAGCAGATTAGGATCAACATAAAACTGCATTCACAACACCATGGGGTACTTTCTTTTACTGGGTCATGCCTTTTGGCCTTAAAAATGTTGGAGCTACATATCAACGAGCAATGACAATAATTTTTCATGACCTCTTACACAAAATTATGGAGGACTACATGGATGATCTGCTAGGCAAATCCAAGACAAGATAAGAGCACATCCCTATTCTAAAACAGATCTTCGAAAGATTGGAAAAATACAAACTATGGTTGAATCCAAAAAAGTGTGTGTTTGGAGTCACATTGGGAAAACTATTAGGATTCATTGTTTCCCGCAGAGACATCAAGGTTGATCCTGCAAAGGTAAAAGCTATTATGGAAATGCCTCTACCAAAAACTCTTGGACAACTATGCAGTCTCCAGGGAAAACTCCAGTCTGTCAGGCGTTTCATTTCACAGCTAGCTGACAAGTGCCATCCATTTGCACACCTGTTACGTAAAGACACAAAATTCAAATGGGATTGCCTCTGTCAAAAGGCCTTTGAAAAATTAAAAGAATATCTAGCATCACCTCCAGTTTTGATGCCACCTACCCTTGGAAAACCCCTCATTTTGTACATATGTGCTACTACAGTGGCATTGGGGGCATTACTGGTGCAAACAGATGATCAAGGGAAGGAACACGCCATTTACTACATTAGTCAGACATTGGTAGGATATGAACTCAATTACACCCCATTGAAAGAGCATGTTTGGCATTAGTGTTCAACACACAGAAACTACGACACTATATGCTAAATAATAAGACAAAATTAATTGCTAAAATTGATCCACTTAAATATATCTTGTCCAAAGTTGCTCTCACTGGCAGAACCGCCAAATGGGTCATGCTCTTAAGCGAGTTTGACATTGAATATGTGGACAGAAAGGCAATCAAGGGACAAGTCATTGCAGATTAGTTGGCTGAAGCTCCACTTCCAGGCGACCATCCTCTTCTCACAAAATTACTAGATGAGTTCATTATGATTGTTACCACATCCTCCACATGGAAATTGTATTTTGATGGCTCCTACACTCAAAATGGATTGGGGGCAAGAATATTATTGGTCACACCTCAAGGAGATGGCATCCCTAAATCATAAAAGATAGCCTTTGCATGTACTAATAACATAGCAAAATATGAGGCCCTCATCACAAGTTTACACTTGGCTATCCACTAGAAAATAAAGGAATTACAAGTCTATGGCGATTCCCAGCTCATCATAAAACAAGTCAATGATGAATACTAGAAAAAAGATGATAAACTCCTTCCCTACCATACCATGGTTGAAGATCTTAAGCAACATTTCACGACAATCAAGTTTGATCAAATCCCATGAATAAACAACAGGGCTACAGATGCAATGGCCACCATTGGCTCCCTCCTTCAAATGCCAACACACAGTCAGAAGTGCAAGTTCTTGGTCGAGCAATTGTTTATACCGACATACGACCTACCGGAGTCTAAAATGGTGTGTGTTCTCGTTGGTCCCGAGTCCCCTTGGTATCAAGAAACCTTCGCTTTCCTCAAAGACAACACCATTCCCCCACATCTCACCAAAACCCAACAACAAACTTTCATCCGCCGATGTGCCTGTTACACCATCCTTGCAGACACCTTGTTTAGAAGGCATTTTGATGGTTCCCTCCTAAGGTGTTTAGATAAACAAGAAGCTGAATGGGCATTACGCGAAGTACATGAGGGCATCTGTGGGGCACACTCAAGTGGACTCACATTGGCTAAAAAACTTTTGAGAACAGGATACTATTGGCCTAAAATGGAAGAAGATGCATACAACTATGTGAAGAAATGCATCCCTTGCCAGCAACATGGCGACAAGATTCATGCACCGTCACAAGAATTGCAGCCATTCATTACACCATGGCCCTTCTCACAATGGGGGCTCGATCTCATTGGGAAAATCCACCCTTCATCTTCCAACAGACATAAATTCATTATCATTGCCACTGAATACTTCACCAGGTGGGTAGAGGTTATCCCTCTTACTTTCACCACCGGCAAGCAAATATCCAAATTCATTTTGAACTACCTAATTTGCCGATATGGCATCCCAAAAGTTATCATCATAGATAATGGTAAACAATTTAAAAACTAGGATGTCAAAGAACTCTGCCTTAAAATTCAACATCCAACACCGCTTCTCCACTCCATATTATCCCCAAGGCAATGGCCAAGCTAAGGCTTCTAATAAAACCCTAATAAAAATCCTCAAAAAGACAGTCAATGAAGCAGGCTGTGATTGGCACCTCCAAATCCATCCTGCATTGTGGGCCTACCGCACCTCCATCTGCACCCCCATAGGTGCCACTCCTTATTCCCTAGTATTTGGTTCCAAATCTATCCTTCCCCTTGAGATCGAGATCCCCTCTCTAACGGTATCTCTACAAAACATCCTACCGGAGGAAGAATATAGAATTGCCCGCTTACAAGAGCTAGAATTGTTAGATGAAAGGCACCTCAAGGCCTTGAATCATCTCTGGGTATATCAAAACCATCTACGCATGAGTTATCATAAAAAAGTTAGAACCCAAGAATTCCAAGTTGGTGATCTTGTCCTCATGGAGAATCAGAAAAATCTACAAGAAAGAGAAAAGAAAGGCAAGTTTGAGCCTAATTGGCTTGGACCATATGTAATCACAGCGAAATATGGATCAGGAGCTTATTAGTTGGCTACTCTTGAAGGCGATCCTTTGGATGATCTGATGAATATCATGCACCTCAAAAGGTTTTATGCTTAGTCCTCAGAAAGTCTTAAATTGTCAAAAAAATAAAAAAATGAAAAAAATAAAAAGATCCTGAAAATATTGTCACTTTGGTGCAAACCTGGCAAACAAGCACCTTATGATACAAAAAAATTAAGAAAAAAAGAAAAAAAAATCAGATAAAAGAAAGAAAAACAATTCGTGGCGCTATGGGCAAGTATCTTGGTGAAAACCTCTGTGCAGGCGCCAAGGTAAATAACCGGATCCACTGTCTATCATGTCGATACTACAAATCATCTACCATCCAGCCCACCCATGCACAACATTCCTTCTTTTCCACCTCCCAATAAAACATGTGGATGATGATGAGTCTTTGCCTAAGTCATGAACAAGAAATGTCCCAGTGAAACTAAGCTTGTATGCCTTTGTATAAGCTTCAAGAAGTCTTGAGAAACAATCCCAAGTCCATCCTAGTTCTACTCTTTGCAAGAGGTATCATTTGGTCGCAAGGAAGAGACTTGTTAGATTTTGTTAGATCTTTTCATATAGGCTTGCATCTTTTTCCCTATGACTGCCACTATTTATGACTGCCTGGGTTCTTCCATATCCAAGTATGTTATGATAAGTGCATACTGGGGCATATTTCATAGTATGGCATGTTTTGGATCCTTCTTGTATAAACCGGCGACCTAGTACTAGTGTTTATTAATACTTACCTTCTCATGTACAAGAGGTATCGGTGTGTTTGAGGGTTTCCTTGCACGAACCCACAACTTTGTATTAGTGTTTCTTAACACTTGCATTGTTGTGTGCAAGAAATTACTGTTTGTCTGCAGAGTTAGTCCATGCCCTGGGTTTCTCATGGCATCCTGATTTCTATAATCAGTGGTGCAAGTCACTTAGGGCAACATCAAACTAGGTTGGCTCTCCACATTTATTGTGCACAAAATCTCACCATCATTCCATCAAATCCTAAACTCAATAATCTCATGGAGTTCTCAATTGCTCCCATTTTCCTCCATGGTCTCGCATCTCTTATTCTTCTTTCCAAATACCTCACGACGACTTCATATATCTTCCTCATTTATCCCTTCCACCCTAATTTTTCTTCCTCTATTTTTCTTTTTTTTTCCCTCACATAATCAATTCTGATTTTGATTCATGTCTTATACAGGATGTATCCCTCTTGAAACCAGACATTGTGATCTGATCATGTCTTATACAGGATGAATCCTTCCTAAAACCAGATGTTGTGATCTGACCATGTCTTATATAGGATGAGTCCTTCCTAAAACCAGACGTTGTGATCGATCATGTCTTATACAGGATGAATCCTTCTTGAAACCAAATGATCTGATCATGTCTTATACAGGATGAATCCTTCCTAAAACCAGACACTTTGATCATCTTTTTCTTATACAGGATGAATTCTTCTTGAAACCAGACTGAATCTAGATCTTATCAATCGAATCAAATCAAATCTATCGGGATATCAATTTTGCAAAACTCCAAAGATCAAATACCTCAATTGATCTCCCGAGGGGGCATCACCATACCATAATCTATAAATCAAGAGCTAGGGCATCCTATCAAACCAATATCAGCATCAAAACAAGATTATTCTTTGAATCAATGTGTCATCACACCTCGCTTCAAAGAGGGGCAAAATGTAGACATTTAAAAATAATTATTTTCATTATTTTTAATTCCTCACATAATTAATTAATTAATTATGTTAATTAAAATTCTTCTCAATATTAATTAAATATAATTAATATTGTCACTATAGCATATGATTTATTTAATAAATCAATCCCTTTCTTTATTCTTCAAAAAAAATCAAATCCTCACAAATCTTCCTCTTAGCAAATTAATTTCAATTAATTAGTTAACCTACATGATTCCTACAAATCATCTTCTTAATTCATCATTAACCTAATAAATTCTTCTAGAAACTCCCTAAACTTACTTAACATTATTCTTCTAATTTTTTATTCCCTCCACTCATTCTCTCTCCTAGTCAAATTCTCCTACAAATATAAATCCCACCTAACATTTCCTCTAATCCCCCTCCTAATGAGTCGTTAATGGCTAATCATCATGATTAACCACAAAGTCAACTCTTTGTCCTTTCATCCAGCCACTAGCTTTAAATGCTCTTTCTCTAGATGAATGTAAGATTTTTGAAATCTCACATTCCTCTAGGCATTTCCCTCTCCCAAGGAATTTTTAATTCCTTTTTACTCTTCTAATCCCCATAATATCCATTTTTGGAGAATTTTTAATTCCTCCAATGCATCTTGTAGAGTTTGGAGATACGAAATGCCTTTAAGGCATATTTCTTGGTCTCCACACCCTCTCTTGGAGCTTGTGTGAGCTCACAAGTAAATATTAGCCCTTCATCTTGAATTCATCCTAGCCATCCATTTTCCTCTCCTCTTCCTATAAAATAGGGTTCCATCCCTTCATTCAAAACATCTTGAAATCCAGTAAGCTTATGCTGCCCTTTTGAGCCCAGGAAATCATCTTGGCAACTTGATTATCTCATCCTTATCATTCATCCTAATCATTTGTGCACAATATTGGAGAGCCATCCACATCCAGCAATCAAAGGAGTGCATCAAGTGGAGCATTATTAAGGGCTGCCTCACTTCATCAAGCTCAATCCGAAGGAGAAGGTAAAATAGCAAGGTGAAATGGTCTTTTAATGATATTTTAGTATTCTGCATGTTTATTTCGTTATGTTTTGATCAGTTTACCTTTCAAATCTATTTTTCCCTCTTCATGACCCTTTGTTTAGCTTTCACCCCTTTGAAGAAAAGGTAAAATTCTTAATTCTTTGTTTTGAAGATGTGATGCAGACATTCAAAGAGAAGAGGGAGATTGTAATTAAGAACAACCCTGAGAAAGCAAGACTAGTTCTAACTAGGTCTACATCTGCCAAAGTAATCCCTCCAAGTGATTACATGTTACATAAGAATTCCATCTATAGTGTGTTGGTGCCAACAACACGGGAGCCTTCTACCTCAAAAGGAAAGAGGAAGATACAGGATGTCATTGACATTCAGGAGAGCCCAAAGAGGCAAAGAATGGGAAAGGAAGTACAATCTGATGAACCCTTGTATTCCCCATCTCAATCCCCTATTCATATAGGAGATTAACAGGCAATAGCTAAGCAACTGTTACAATTAGACAGTCTTGGAGAGATAGCCTACACCTATGATGAAGTGGAAGAGGGAATGGTAGAAGAGCCCCTTAATGCTGAGATGAACATAACCACTAATGAGTTGAAAGGCCAAGAGTTGGATCCTAAGATCAAACAAGCTAGTGAGGATTTCTTGGCTGATAATAACTTTGTCACATCAGGAGCTTTCATGCAATTCATGTGGAAGTAGAATATTGATCAATTTAATGCTAGGTGTGAGAAGAGGAAAGGTGAGCAGCCCCACAAGGATCCAGCTGTGGTGGAGGAAGAAATAAAGAAAGAAATGGTCACTGAGTTGAAGACCATCACTCTCAAGCAAGGAAGAGACATGGTAGCAAAGGCTGGTGTACTTATTATCCCTGAATGGGACATAGGAGATGCATTGGTTTTAGAGGTAGTAAGGAAAGAGACCAAGCCTATGGAGGGAGTCGCTTTCAATAAGGATAATGTTGTCCTGGTCATGTGGTCTCTGAAAAGAGATGAAAATAGAAAGAATAAGGACACCCTAGGGTCAAGTTACCTTGGAGGTATGATAGTGAAAAGAGTACAAAGCACTGGGTGGTAGAAGCTACAAGCACAGTCCTATAGACTACAAAATTTAGTGTTGCAATGGCAGAGAAAGAAGCAAAAGAGAAGGCAGATCTCCAAGTTAAGTTGGAGACAGTTTTTGTTGGCATTTTTGTTGTTTATGTTGTGATTGTCATTGATGGACACACACCTGTATTGAGATCCCCTTTATATGTATGAGCTTGTGCTCAACCGGTATTTGTTCCAACTAGTATGTTGTATACTAGTCTTTAGACTAGTGGTGATTTTGCAGAATGTGTTTCCCGATCTGAAGCGGCATATCGACCACAAGCGGTTCGTAGATCACAAGCGGTATGAGGGAGCAAAGCAGCACAATACATTCTTACCAGTCTTCATTTTGGTCAAACTGGCAACTGGTATTTTGTATGAACTAGTAATACTCTGTGATGAGTTACCAACCGACATTTTGTGATGAGTTACCAATCCACTGATTGTTTGATGGTGTCGACACATTGACGGTGCTTCTTGTGTCGTGTTACTAAGTATGTCTAGATTCATTGAACCTAGGAAATTGTAATGTAATCCTATTGGACCGACATGAAATCAGATTCCTTGAAAAGGACACCATGTCTAGGGTTTTAAGTTGTTGCTAAAAAGGTTAATGTCGAGCTAGGGTTTAAGGTGGAAGTTGAGAACAATCTTATCTGAGAAGATCAAGTTGTAACTATGAGAGAGAGAGAGAAGACTGAAGTAATGTTGGAATATATTAGCTGTGAGCAATACTGGATCTAACCAAGCAGTTTGTGCTATTAGATAGATCCAACACTTGTTGATTACTCACATATTTGACAAGTTTGTAGCCCTTAACCAGGTAGGCCTCAAAGCCTTTGTAAAATCCTCTAACAAGGTGGTTCACACATGTGAATCTAAAATCCTCGAACAAGGTAGTCTTTAATCGGACTTATCTCCTAACAAGATCTATTCTGATGAAGAACATTGTAAGACCTTAACCGGTCTGGTTTCTATTCTGCAGATAGTGACTTGTGAGTTCCATCTCACTGTGGTTTTTCCCAGTTGGGTTTCCACGTCAAATATCTTGTGTTATGGTTGTATTGCTTTTGTGGGTGAATTCTTTATTTTTATTTTGGTTTGCATGTGTGGTATCCGGTTTGACTGTTAGACTACTTTACTAGTTTATCTTTAGACTATGTAAGTGTTTTAGTGCAGAGATTTTTGGCATACTAATTCACCCCCCCCTCTTAGTATTCATCAATTGGTATCAGAGCCTACCTTTCTATAAGTTTAACCACTTGGAAAGATATATGGGGGAATACACCATGAGGGAACTTACTCAATGGCTCACTAAGTCTGAGCAAGCCTATGATGATCTTATGGTCAAATACAAGGCATCTCAAGCAAAAAGGAGAGAACATGCAAAGAAGCTAATGGAACTATCTGAAAGTAGTTCTGAAGATGAAGCTAACATGGAAGCCATGATTGCTGAAGTAAATAAACTAAATGATTCAAACTCCAATCTGAGAAAGGAGTTGGAAGGAATGACTATTAGGTTTAGTCAAGAGCTTGAGAATCAGAGAAAAGATAAAGATCGGATAAAGGACAGAGATCATGAGATCTTCAAGTTGAAATAAGAGAACAGTGCACTAATTTCTCACCTTCATGAGAGAAGAATGGAAAAAGAAGACATGCAAGGAGAACTGAACATAGCCATCTCAGAAAATGTAAGTCTAATGGAGACAAACACTGCTATTTCCAAAGAACTCTTTGAGTCAAAGGAAATACTTGCTAAGTTCGGCAAAAGTACTATCAAGCTAGAGCAAAAGCTTGAGTCATCTAGACCGGCAAAGAATACCAATGGTCTTGGTTTTTCTGGACATGAGGAAGGAGAATCCTCAACAACAAATGCTGAAGCATCAAAGAAGCAACTGACACTCAAAGGAAAAGGTAAGCAAAAATTCAAACCTGTTTGCTTTAACTATCTTAAAGAAGGACACACTCCCAATGTATGTAGGAGCAAAGCCTACAATAATTTTCCTTACTTTATCAACAATGGACCTAGATCAAATAAGTTCAATGGTCATTGTTATGCATGCAAAAAGTTTGGTCATAGAGCATTTGAATGCAGGTCTGTAATGGATAACACTGGAAGATATCCTCAGAGGACCCAAGGAACTAGTCCTGAACCTTTTATGAACCAGAACCAGAACCAGTTTAATGTCTTCAATCATCAGTCAAGAAGCGGTGGTCATCAAACGGCAACCGGATGGAGAGAAAGTTGTATGATCTGTCATGGTCATGGTCACACTGCTGCAACATGCAGAAGGAAGAATGGAAATATGTAAAATGGACCTTGGAAAGCACCTGGACTTGTTTGCTATCACTTTAACAAACCGGGTCACATTGCAAGATTTTGCAGAAGTAGAAAAAGTATATCTGATCATATACCAGTTACTCAGGAAGGAGAAATAGATGTTGAAAAAGTTAAAAGAGACATGAAGAAAACATGGAAGAAGAAACCAATAATGTCTGAAGAGGAACCGGTTTCTGCACCTAGTGTGGAAATATCGGAACCCGCAAACTAAGCCTTAAAGGCTTAGGGGGAACAAACGACGAAATGCTTTTGAACCCCTAGTTGACATCGGTAAAAGACCTTAACTGGTATGTGATGTCTGTCGCTTGGTAGAAGACCAAAAATGGTAAAAAGGCAAATTAGGGTTTACGCCCTAATAGAGGAGCATTAATGACAGTAGGTGAGAGACATGTATAAATCATTTTTCAAATCATTTCTCACTATCTGTTTTCAAGCGAAAAAAAGTTTTCAAGTGCAGAGTGAAGAAAAGGTGATTTGTCATGCCCAAAATTTAGGGCAAAAACGGAACGATTTTTTTTTTTTTAATACTAATTAATTAACAAGTTTGCTCACACGACAAGCGTTAATGAATAGGCCATAATTATATTCGAGCTAATTCTGAAATGAACCAAGCATCGATTATTGTTTAATTATATTTGCGGAAATCTAACTAGTCTAATCTTATCTCCACGAGATACCTAGTCATTAAATTTTATTAAATCAATCACGTTAAAGAAAATAGGAGAGGAAAATTAATTCAATCTCCAATATGACTATATAGTATAAACATCCATTTTTTTAAATTTTAATGCTCTAATTAATTTAACTAGGGCATAGTCACATTAAATACATATAAAATTATAAGGCTAGGCTTAAAAATCTTAGATTTATATAATTCACTTTCCTTCTACTTCTATTTGGTATACAAACAGAGGTATTTAAATATTAAAACCTCTATTAAATATTTACTCCAAATTACAACTAGTATATATATATATATATAAAATAATCCTTTAAAAATAATAACTTTCCAAAACAATAGTCAATATTTTTCCAACCCTAATTAGGGATTTTAATTTTATATAAAATGACTCTAAAACCAAATCAACTAAACTGGTTATTATAATTTATCACCCCAGCCCTACCCGGGCTAGGGTTTAACCCTTGTTTTTTTTATCTCTTTTTTTACAGGGCCGAACAACGGCGGCGGCCATTTTTGATGCAGGTTCGAAGAAGGGCGCCACTGTGTCAACACACAGTGGCGGCGCGGCACCACTGTGTGTCCACACAGTGGGAGCTGCTAGCAGCTCTCACCACTGTGTGTCCACACAGTGGGAGCCGAAGTGGCCACACTGTGTGTTTGCACAGTGCATGCCATGCAGCCCACACTGTGTACACACACAGTGGGTCCGCGAGCAACCAAAAGCCCTTTTTTTAAAAAAAATTATTTTTTTTTAAAATATTTTTTTTTTTTATATATATATATATATTTATATTTATATTTATATAAATTTATAAATATAAAAATTATAAGTGTGGAAATATATATATATATTTTTTCCAATAAGATTTACATGCAATTTTTTTTTTAAAACAAAAATAACAAAGGAATAACATTGAGTAAAATCAAATTACATGCACACATATATATATATATATAATTTGCAAATAAGCTTAGGCTCTATTCTTTTATTTATTTTAATTGCTGATAAAAAAAAATGAAGTAAATTTATTGCTAAGCTATTTATCAACACTATTTTGAAATACAATTTAGGAAATACTATTTAGAATTACAATATACTTTCCTATACATTCGTTGATTTCACAATTAATAAAACATCTAATTTATTTACTTGTTAACAGCAATTACAAATCATGATTTTTCTGCTATTAAAATGGAGATAAATTCTCAGCTAAAATGAAGAACTCAGATTTAAATAAAACTGATTTTTTTTTTTATATTACAAAAGAAGCTTTTGCATGCAAATCTAAGCAATCCCTTTAATTTTCAAATAGAAATAGAAACATATCTGGCTTTTTAAAACCCTTTCAATATTCTGCAAATATTACAAGATGTTTCTTTATTTAACTACAATATTAAATCACATGTCCTATCTCAAAATTACAACTTGCCTCTCATTCCACGAATGAGGTAAATTTCTACTAACAAATTTAAACAAATAACTGCATATTAGATTTAAGTATCTTCAACAATAATCTTCTGCATCTTTCCACTTTTCCTATTCTTTTCCCTGACTTTCCTGCATAATAAATCACAAAATGACCACGAAGTGCTCACCTCCCAGCCTAGGCTAACTGGTAGCCACCCCCGAGCTCGGAGAACCAATTCCTGGACGGGTAACAAACAGGCAAACACATAGAAGGCAAAATACATATAGATTTTCAGACACACTCCAAACTTGGCTTCACAGCACCACACTTTGGTGATGATCTTTTCAAAGGGTGGTAGTGGACCAATACCCTGAGGAGAACTGCAAGTATGGAAAAATAAGTAGCTACCTCATGGCACAATAAACATATCAAGAATCTCAACCCCATATTCCTTATGCCCCCCAAAGGCATTCCAGCCTTATATCCCTCCTTATGATCCCCATTGCACAAACAAGCCATGCAGCAAGGGTCACACAAAGATCCCTTGTGATCGCTCTCAAACGAGAGTCTCTCACTCGAGGGTTGTCACTGCTACCACCCACAAGATCCTCTTCTCTCCCAAGAGTAAGAGGTCTTGAGAAAACTCCCAAAACACAACAAGCATAATGAAGGATTTTCAAATGAAATTCTAAAACAAGCCATACACAAAAAACACAGATTTCTTTCACCATTCATACACTCAAACACATGCAAGAAAATAACCATTTTAAGGAATGATCAAACCAACCTTAATCTGCCCAATGGTAGTTTTGAAATTTGAGGAAGAGCTGCCCAATCCACGAATCTTTTTCCTTCTACCCTTAGTCAATTTTTCTATTCCAAAACTATTATTTTCTTTTCAAAATTTCTCTTGTCTCCAAAAATGGAGAGTGGGTGATTACCCTCCAATTCTCAAAAATCTTTCTTAAGAAGCTCATTCTCTGAGTTCTCACAAGTTTCTAAAAACCAAAAAGGAAAGAAAAGCAGAATGCAAAAAGACACTCCTTCCAAAGGAAAAAACTCAATTAGATTTAAACTTCTAATTTTCAATTTTCGCACAACTCAAAAAAACCAATTTTTAAAGTGTTAAAAAGATCATTAAAAAGTAGAAACTTGCCTAAAATTACCCCTAACCCCTAGGTATACCTTATGGGCTTTAGGAAACCCTATTAAACTACCCCTAGGTGTTCATTTAACCCATTTTAAACCCCTCTGAAGTTTATTTTCGTGTCAAACATATGTTGACCACTCCAAAGATTATATTCCCAAAGTATTTATGACAACACATTATATTATTTAAGAAAAACTATAGTTAAACATTTTCCCACCAAGAGACAAAATAAAACATTTAAATTTTAAATCCACGCATGTGTCAAGTGACACAAATAAAACACTTCTTCAAAATAAAACATGAAGTTGTCTCTTGTGGTTTTTACACATTAAATTTAAATAACACTAAACACTCATGCAGCATATACTGTTACGAATAAAATACAACACAAACGGGGTGTTGTCTCTCCAAATAGACAACCCCTGGCTCACGAACATACATAAGTCTAGGTTTGAATGTCCGTAATTTTCCATGGTCACATGGTAAATTTCCTGCGCATCTCAATTTACACATTAGTACTTCCAAATATCCATATATAATATAATTCAATAATATAACAATACACATCATTACTTGCATACAATTTTCATCTGCACAGATTAAATGCATCTTTTATCAAGCAAATTCACATAAGCAATTTCATCCCAATTCACATAAAATTAAGCATACATCATAGTTCAATATTCAGAGTAAAGTCCTGCAAATTCAATAACGACATCTATCATTGCAATATCATCCTGTCTAACAATCATGTAGTGTTCTATCTCATAAAGCATATAAGTAAAATCATCTAATCATAGCAATGTTAACCAAATCCTGAAAACATGTAAGTTCTAAGTCTCAAAATGCATCAAAATAAAGTATCCATAATAGTCTAAATATAAAATCTACTGAATGTCTGACTGAGTTGAGGTGAGGCCTCACATCCTCCCCCTCTAGGCATGAACTTCCTCCTGGAGTTCATCAAAGAGGTGGGGGTACTCTGATCTCATACGTGCTGCATCCTCCTATGAAGCCGTAACCTCATCATAACAATCCCACTGGACCCTAACCTAGTCTAGCTCTCGACCTCGAAGGGAAAATGTCTGGCGTGCCAAAATGCGAATGGGCTCCAAAGCTAGCTGCCCATCTGACTCCACCTGCAAGGCATCCCAATCTAAAATGTGAGACTCATCATAGATATATTTTCTCAAAACTAAAACATGAAACACATCGTGGATGCGTGACAGGCTAGGTGGCAAAGCTAAATGGTAGGCAACTAGGCCTATCCTCTCAAGAATCTTGAAAGGTCCTACAAAGTGAGGTGCGAGCATAGAACCCTTTCCGTAACGGATTGGACTCTTATGTGGTCGCACTCTCAAGAAAACTCTATCTCCAACCAAGTAGCTATGATCTATCCTCTTTGCATCAGCATATTTCTTCTGTCTATCTTGAGCCTCTCTGAGACGCTGCCTAATCAAATCCACCTGCTATTCCATATCCCGAACTAACTCAGGACCAATAGCAACTCTATCCTCTATGCGATCCCAACTCAAGGGCATCCTGCAAGGCCTGCTGTATAATGCCTGATAGGGTGGCATCCCCAAAGAAGTATGATGCCCATTGTTATAGGCAAACTCCACTAAGGGAAGATACTCCTCCCACCAGGTCTAATGATCCATGACATAATGCCTGTAATGACTTCCAAAAGGAAGAAGTGAAAAGAGAATCCCTGTTAGAAATAATCTTGCGGGGCACGCCATGAAGTCTAACAATGTCCCGCAAGAACACCTATGCTACTGCTAGAGCTGTGAGTGTAGTACGAACTGGTGAAAAGTGAGCTACTTTGGTCAACTTGTCAACTATCACCAAGATAGCATCATGGAGACGAGAAGACATAGGAAGACCAATGATGAAATCCATGGATATGGTATCCCACTTCCACTTTGGTATAGCATGATACTGAAGCAACCCACCTGGATGGTGGTGCTCTGCCTTTACCCTCTGACACTAGAGGCATCGAGCTACTATTTCAGCAATGAGCTGCCGCATTCCCAGCCAATGATACAACTACCTCAAGTCAGCATGCAACTTCTTAACCCCGGGATGCGCTGCATAAGGGGCTCTATGAGCCTCTGTGACAATGAACTCTCGCCATCCTCCAGAGGAAGGTACATAAATGCGCCCTCTGAGGCGTAACAGTCCATCAGACTCCAAAGAATAATCCACATATTTCCCTTCTAGAGTAACCTGAGAACGTAATACCTGACAAACCTTTGCATACCATCCATCCTCTGACAAGTGCCGAAGTATACGGTCTCTCAAGTCTGTGCCCATGGATATGGTGTAAACCTCGTGACGTCTCCTACTCAAGGCATCTGCAACTACATTTTCCTTACCTTTGATGTAGTGAATGTCAAAATCATATTCGCACAAGAACTCCATCCATCTCCTCTGACGTGCATTGAGGTTCGGCTGAGTGAAGATGTACTGAAGACTCTGATGATTTGAATGCAACTCGAAGTGATGACCTAAAAGGAAGTGTCTCCACCTCACAAGTGCATGCACTACTGCTACGAGCTCAAGGTCGTGAGTGGGATAATTAAGTTCATGATTCTTAAGTTTCCTAGACTCGAAAGCTATGGCCCTACCATCCTGCATAAGAACTGCCCCTAAACCCTCTAGTGAAGCATATGTACAAACCATGAAGTCAGCTGTAGGATCTGGTACAACAAGGATAGGAGTGCTAGTAAGTGCCTTCTTGAGTTCCTGAAAGGCCTTCTCGCACTTCTCTATCCACTCAAATTTCTTCCCTTTATGCTGAAGAGAAGTAATAGGGTGTGCGACTCTGGAGAAACCCTCAACAAAACGTCGGTAATACCCTGCTAAACCCATGAAACTCCTTACCTCTGTCACACTGGTAGGCGCTGGCCAATCCATAATAGCCCTAATATTTGATGGGTCAACTAAGATCCCATCACCGGAAACAACGTGCCCAAGGTACTTAACCTCAGACCGAAAGAATGCACACTTCGATAGGCTGCCAAACAACTGATTATCCCGCAAACACTGCAATACCTGTTTCAGGTGCTCCTCATGCTCCTTCTCATTTTGAAAATATATCAGTATATCATCGAGGAACACAATAACAAAACGGTCCAGAAAGGTATGGAACACCCCATTCATGAGGCTCATAAAAACTACTGGGGCATTCGTAAGTCCGAACGGGACTACAATAAACTCATAGTGACCATATCTAGTGCGAAATGCGGTCTTGTGGATATCACTTTCGACTATTCTCAACTGATGGTATCCTAACTTCAGATCTATTTTGGAAAAGACTTTGGTACCCTGAAGCTGGTCAAATAAATCATCAATTCTGGGCAAAGGATATCGGTTCTTGATGGTTACTTTATTTAGCTGACGATAATCCATACACAATCGGAGAGATCCATCCTTCTTCTTCACGAAGATGACTGGTGCACCCCAAGGGGATATGCTAGGAAAAATATGACCCTTCTCAAGGAGTTCCTCAAGCTGAATTTTAAGTTCATTTAACTCATTTGTGGTCATCCTATAAGGTGCTCTGGAAACTGGCTCGGCTCCTGGTACTAGGTCTATATGAAAATCAATCTCTCTATGGGGAGGCATTCCTGGTAACTCTGAAGGAAAAACATCCGAATATATCTTAAGGATAGGATGGTCATCGAGTGATGTTTCTTTTTCTTCCTCTTCTCCTCTGTCACTGATAGTGATAGCAAAAAGCTGACATCCCTTCCGCATGCTCCACTTAAGCTGCATTGCAGAGATCATGCAAAGAGACATGGGCCTCTGAATCCTGGCGATAACTATGGGTGAACCATGATCATCCTCACACTCGATCTTTTTCAGGCGGCAATCCATCTTGGCTCTGTGGGCATAAAGCCAATCCATGCCAAGTACGATTCTGTAAGATCCAAGTGGAGTCACTCTAAGGTCTACTAAAGTGGTGGTCTTGCCAATCTACAGCTGACATGCCCTAACCACTAATTCCATTGACACCTTAGCCCCTGAAGCTAATTCCACTTCCCAACTGACACCCTGTCTAGTTGCCACTAGCTCGCAACGCTCCACAACCAATGGAGATATAAAGGAGTCAGTAGCTCCTGAATCAAACAAAATAGATACATTGTTACCTTTGATTATACCTAAAGATTTGATAACCATGGCTTGATGCTCAGCCTGGTGGTTGTCGACCGCTGCGAATACTCTATGGGACCTGCCCATATCACCAACTGTCGGCTCTGAAGCGGCCATCCGCTGACTCCCTACCACTTGTCCCTGAGGACAATCCCTCGCCATATGCCCCATGGCTCCACATGTAAAGCAAGCACCTCATGCCTGAAACTGGGCACCCTGGGGCCTAGAGTATGCTTGACCTCCTATCCTACTGGATCCATTGTACCCACCCCTGGAGAACTGTTGAGTCCCCGCCGGCTGTGTGTACTGCCCCTGTGCTCTCTGATCTTGTTTTTGTCCCTGAGTCTGCCACTGTTTGGGCTTGGAGCCCTGCTGATACTGTGGAGGCTTCTGCCTCTGGTTCTGTGGTGTCTGTTGTGGAGGAGGGGGTTTGGAGAACCCCTGAGAATTTCGGTTGTTTCCTTTCCAATGTGGTTTCTAGAATCCATAAGTCTGAGGTGCGGGATTTCAGTTCTGAAACCGATCCCTATTGTCCTGTGGTCTGACCTGAATTTCCTCGACAATCAGTGCCTTCTCTATAGCAACTCGAAGGCTCTCTGGAGCGGACATCCTAACAGGCCCGGCTATATCGGCATTTAATTCGTTGATGAAGCGGTTTACAAGAAGTTTCTCATCCTTTAGATAATCTACATAAGACAACAACTCAAAGAATTTACTCTCATACTGGGTTACTGACAAGCCTTTTTGTTGGAGATCATGAAATTCGTCTATACAACACTGCCTGAAGTGTTCTGATAGGTACCTCTCACGAAACCTCTCTGTGAATATCTCCCAAGTGAGAGTATCAGGAACTGATCCGCATTTGTACTCTTCCTGTCTCCACCAAGTGGAGGTTGTCCCTCTCAGAAGACGAACTGCAACACGTGCTTTCAAGTTGCTCTCGTAAGAACGCAATGCAAAGCACCTCTCAAGACTCAGAAGTCATGCCTCAGCCTCTACTCCATCTGTAGAACCTCCGAAGGATGGTGGTTGGAGATGCATGACCTCCCTGATGAGATCCCCTGGATCTCGATGAGCTCTCTCAAAATAAACTGGTCCGCTGGAGGTGGTCCTGGCATATGCACTGACTCTGGCTCATTACCACCCTGACTCTCTACAAGAATCGGAGCTGGGCTCCTGCTTCACTCTCTATCAACAGATGACTCCCAGAGTCATGACTCCTAACCTGAGGGTTCTCTGTTGGGATCCTTTCCTGAACTATGCCAATAAGATTCTGAATGGCTGCTAAGAGGTCTTGGTTAGGTTCATTTGGCTGTTTGGGAGGTGCTCCTGGGTTCTCCTCTGGAACCGATGCCTCCCTCTCTACCTCTTCGCGTGCTATGCGCACACGTCTAGGACCCCGTCCGCGCTTGCGAGCTTGTCGCGTCGTCGGAGGCATCCTAAGAGGAAAATAAGGCAAAACAATTAATTAATTAATTTCTTTTAGAATAATATTTAATTCAATTATTTTCAAAAGTCTGATAAAATCAATTTAACAAAATAATTTTAAATATTCTAAGGCGAAACGTAAGTGGAGTAAGGTTCCTAGTGTGGAAACCTGGCTCTGATACCAAAATGTCATGCCCAAAATTTAGGGCAAAAACGGAACGATTTTTTTTTTTTTTAATACTAGTTAATTAACAAGTTCACTCACACGAAAAGCGTTAATGAATAGGCCATAATTATATTCGAGCTAATTCTGAAACGAACCAAGCATCGATTATTGTTTAATTATATTTGCGGAAATCTAACTGGTCTAATCTTATCTCCACGAGATACCTAGTCATTAAATTTTATTAAATCAATCACGTTAAAGAAAATAGGAGAGGAAAATTAATTCAATATCCAATATGACTATATAGTATAAACATCCATTTTTTTAAATTTTAATGCTCTAATTAATTTAACTAGGGCATAGTCACATTAAATACATATAAAATTATAAGGCTAGGCTTAAAAGTCTTAGATTTATATAATTCACTTTCCTTCTACTTCTATTTGGTATACAAACAGAGGTATTTAAATATTAAAACCTCTATTAAATATTTACTCCAAATTACAACTAGTATATATATATATATATATATATATATATATATATATATATATATATATATATATATATATATATATATAATAATCCTCTAAAAATAATAACTTTCCAAAACAATAGTCAATATTTTTCCAACCCTAATTAGGGATTTTAATTTTATATAAAATGACTCTAAAACCAAATCAACTAAACTGGTTATTATAATTTATCACCCCAGCCCTACCTGGGCTAGGGTTTAACCCTTGTTTTTTTGATCTCTTTTTTTATAGGGCCGAACAATAGCGGCAGCCATTTTTGATGCAGGTTCGAAGAAGGGCGGCGGGGAAGGGCGCCCCTGTGTGAACACACAGTGGCGGCGCAGCACCACTGTGTGTCCACACAGTGGGAGCCACTAGCGGCTCTCACCACTGTGTGTCCACACAGTGGCAGTCGCGGCCGACACTGTGTGTCCACACAGTGGGAGCCGAAGCGGCCACACTGTGTGTTTGCACAGTGCATGCCGCGTGGCCCACACTGTGTACACACACAGTGGGTCCGCGAGCAACCAAAAGCCCTTTTTTTTTTTTAAATTATTATTATTTTTAAATATTTTTTTTTTATATAAATATATATATGTATATGCAATTTTTGTTTTAAAACAAAAATAACAAAGGAATAACATTGAGTAAAATCAAATTACATGCGCATATATATATATATATATATATATATAATTTGCAAATAAGCTTAGGCTCTATTCTTTTATTTATTTTAATTGCTGATAAAAAAAGAATGAAGTAAATTTATTGCTAAGCTATTTATCAACACTATTTTGAAATACAATTTTAGAAATACAATTTAGGAAATACTATTTAGAATTACAATATACTTTCCTATACATTCATTGATTTCACAATTAATAAAACATCTAATTTATTTACTTGTTAACAGCAATTACAAATCATGATTTTTCTGCTATCAAAATGGAGATAAATTCTCAACTAAAAAGAAGAACTCAGATTTAAATAAAACTGATTTTTTTTTTTTATATTACAAAAGAAGCTTTTGCATGCAAATCTAAGCAATCCCTTTACTTTTCAAATAGAAATAGAAACATATCTGGCTTTCTACAACCCTTTCAATATTCTACAAATATTACAAGATGTTTCTTTATTTAACTACAATATTAAATCACATGTCCTATCTCAAAATTACAACTTGCCTCTCATTCCACGAATGAGGTAAATTTCTACTAACAAATTTAAACAAATAACTGCATATTAGATTTAAGTATCTTCAACAATAATCTTCTACATCTTTCCACTTTTCCTATTCTTTTCCCTGACTTTCCTGCATAATAAATCACAAAATGACCACGGAGTGCTCACCTCCCAGCCTAGGCTAACTGGTAGCCACCCCTGAGCTCGGAGAACCAATTCCTAGATGGGTAACAAACAGGCAAACACATAGAAGGCAAAATACATACAGATTTTCAGACACACTCCCGACTTGGCTTCACAGCACCACACTTTGGTGATGATCTTTTCAAAGGGTGGTAGTGGACCAATACCCTGAGGAGAACTGCAAGTATGGAAAAACAAGTAGCCACCTCATGGCACAATAAACATATCAAGAATCTCAACCCCTTATTCCTTATGCCCCCCAAAGGCATTCCAGCCTTATATCCCTTTTATGACCCCCATTGCACAAACAGGCCATGCAGCAAGGGTCACACAAAAATCCCTTGTGATCGCTCTCAAACGAGAGTCTCTCACTCGAGGGTTGTTACTGCTACCACCCACAAGATCCTCTTCTCTCCCAAGAGTAAGAGGTCTTGAGAAAACTCCCAAAACACAAAAAGCATAATGAAGGATTTTCAAATGAAATTCTAAAACAAGCCATACACAAAAAACACAGATTTCTTTCACCATTCATACACTCAAACACATGCAAGAAAATAACCATTTTAAGGAATGATCAAACCAACCTTAATCTGCCCAATGGTAGTTTTGAAATTTGAGGAAGAGCTGCCCAATCCACGAATCTTTTTCCTTCTACCCTTAGTCAATTTTTCTATTCCAAAACTATTATTTTCTTTTCAAAATTTCACCTGTCTCCAAAAATGGAGAGTGGGTGATTACCCTCCAATTCTCAAAAATCTTGCTTAAGAAGCTCATTCTCTGAGTTCTCACAAGTTTCTAAAAACCAAAAAGGAAAGAAAAGCAGAATGCAAAAAGACACTCCTTCCAAAGGAAAAAAACTCAATTAGATTTAAACTTCTAATTTTCAATTTTCGCACAACTCAAAAAAACCAATTTATAAAGTGTTAAAAAGATCATTAAAAAGTAGAAACTTGCCTAAAATTACCCCTAACCCCTAGGTATACCTTATGGGCTTTAGGAAACCCTATTAAACTACCCCTAGGTGTTCATTTAATCCATTTTAAACCCCTCTGAAGTTTATTTTCGTGTCGAACATATGTTGACCACTCCAAAGATTATATTCCCAAAGTATTTATGACAACACATTATATTATTTAAGAAAAACTATAGTTAAACATTTTCCCACCAAGAGACAAAATAAAACATTTAAATTTTAAATCCACGCATGTGTCAAGTGACACAAATAAAACACTTCTTCAAAATAAAACATGAAGTTGTCTCTTGTAGTTTTTACACATTAAATTTAAATAACACTAAACACTCATTCAGCATATATTGTTATGAATAAAATACAACACAAATGGGGTGTTGTCTCTCCAAATAGACAACCCCTGGCTCACGAACATACATAAGTCTAGGTTTGAATCTCTGTAATTTTCCATGGTCACATGGTAAATTTCCTGCGCATCTCAATTTACACATTAGTACTTCCAAATAGCCATATATAATATAATTCAATAATATAACAATACACATCATTACTTGCATACAATTTTCATCTGCACAGATTAAATACATCTTTTATCAAGCAAATTCACATAAGCAATTTCATCCCAATTCACATAAACTTAACCATACATCATAGTTCAATATTCAGAGTAAAGTCCTGCAAATTCAATAACGACATCTATCATTGCAATATCATCCTATCTAACAATCATGTAGTGTTCTATCTCATAAAGCATATAAGTAAAATCATCTAATCATAGCAATGTTAACCAAATCCTGAAAACATGTAAGTTCTAAGTCTCAAAATGCATCAAAATAAAGTATCCATAATAGTCTAAATATAAAATCTACTGAATGTCTGACTGAGTCGAGGTGAGGCCTCACATGATTTGAGCTTAGATTTCAAGAAATTGAATAACCTTGAAAGAGATTCAAATCCAGTTTGCAAGTGGTAGTGGAGAACACAAAGCGGTGATTTGGCATCTGATGGAGAGTGAAGTGAAGCAGAATCAGGAAGCCCTAAATTTGCATCTGAAAGGTATTTTTCATGTTCTTGAAACACTCTTCAATGGCTTTTGCATCACATACCAGTTCGAGTACATCAATTGAGTCAAAAAGTTTTATTCAGAGGAAGTCTAAATATAATGCTTTGTCACAAGTTCCGGCTGGAGTTATAGTTGAAGAAGGAATTTCTGATTATATTCATTGCAAAATAGAAGACCTAGGGTCTTTAGCCATTCACACTCAGTTAGGTCTATTTTGCGACAAGGACAAAAAGATCAAACCAAAATTTATTGTCATAGAAAAGATGAAATTTGACGATGCAGTATATTTTGTAGAAGATTTCACGGAGGATCATATCAGAATTATTTTGAGCAGAGTCCATGGTGACAAGATGTACCTAGAAAGGACGCATGATATCATGCCTCAGGCAATTCATGCAGTCACCAGTTTCTGCAACACAAGGGAAGTGCTAGCCCTGAGAAAAGTGAGCAAAATAGAAATGACTGAGCTCACCAGTTCAACAAGTGAATCATGGGGTATGATAGTCAATCCTATCAAGGATGATTTGGTGAAATACGCCTACATGGTGATAGGATACAAAACATTTTCAACTAGCAGGATTAATTCTATATCTGTTGCAGCGGTAAATGCCGCTTACTGAATGATAAAAGAGGATGCATCTTTTGACTTATGCACCGGTATGTAGAGGCAACTCCTGTTAAATCTTAAGGCAATCAAATAGGACAACTCATTGAGGTTTAAGTTTGGACAACTACTGGTAGGGTTTTTCTTTTATTTCCAAGGCTACTTTCCGGGTGTAGGAGATGTCCAGTGGTCCCCCGACCAACAGGTAACCAAGCAGATAAACAAAAGCGTACAAGCCACTGGAACCGGCTACCCTGAGGTGCTGAACAAATATTTTGTTGAGTTCAGAAGAAAGATGAGTCAGAGGGTAAGAATCTCAGGTGACATAGTGAAGAAATACAAAGATGACATCTGTTTCACTATTCAGGTGGACAAATGTTTAATGGAGGCTGTTGAGCCTAGAATGGAGGAAGTCAAGCCTATGGGCTATGAAGTTATGTTTGACATGCTGGAAGGGTATGCCTCAACCCTTATTGCCTCGCCTCTTGATCCAAAGGCTAAGAGGACTAGAACCTACTTGGAGAGGATTGCACTAATTGAAGAACCATCGGTGAAGAAGGGAAAAGAACTGACAGCTAAGAAAGCTAAGGCAGTGCCTACAGCATCGACACCGACTACCACTGCAACTCCAAGAGTGACCAAGTGGTCACGAGCAAAGAAGAAACTGGAGGTAACACCGGAAAAAGTCTTCGAAAGAAAGAAGAAAACTAAGGCAAATGAATCGGACTCCGAACAAACTGAGTCTAATGAATAGCCAAAGAAGGCAAGATGGACAAAGAAGATGAAGAAGAATGAACCGACAACATCCGCACCCGTAAATATAGACATCTCCTCATACAAACCTTTGACACATTGTCAAAGAATAGTAAAAAATATTAGGAGCAAGTTACTTCATGATTTAATAGACTATTATGATGAATTTAATAGTGAGGAAAAAGATGAAGTACTATAGGAAATCATTCTTTATTTATGTAAAAATGACCGATCACCATCAGAGATTAAATCTCAGACACCGGATTCATTGTTTAAAGCATTAGATAATAAATGGCGCATTGCCATTGAAAAGGAACAAGAGATTAGGGAGAAAGTCTTTGCACAGTACTTCCCTGAACTCTCAAATTCAGAATTATTTGATGCCTTGGATCAAAATAAAGGTCTCTTATTCACAAGGAGAAGAAGACTCTAGTTGTTGGAGGGGAGAGTTGATGATGTTGAAAAAGATACACATTAACATATGGCTCATGCTACCAGCTCTCACAAAGCATGAATGGCCAACCTCCAAGCAAAAAAGGAACCAGTTATTTCCAAACCAGATGAGGTCTTTGATGAGGAAGGAAACCTGGTGGAAGAACCAATCAACACCATCAATGTCGATGCCCTGGATGTAGAAGTTGTCACTCAGAACATACCTTCTAAGGGAATTGGACAGGGGCAACAAGCCGATTAGGGTGGTGAACAAGCTAAGGAGACACAACAAGCAACAAAGGAACAGGAAGAGAAAAAGAAGAGGGATGAAGATGAGAAATAGAAGAAAGAGGAAGAGAAGAGAAAGGAGGAAGAGGAGAAATGAAAAGATGAAGAAAAGAAGAAGCAAGAAGATGATAGGAAAAAGAAAGAAGAAAAGGATAAGGAAGAAAAGAGAAAGAAGGAAGAAGAAGAGAAGAAGAAGGAGGAAGAAGAAGAGAAGAAAAAGAAGGAAGAGGAAGAACAGAAGAAGAAGGAAGTGGAAGAGAAGAAGAAGAAGGAAGAGGAAGAACAAAAGAAGAAGGAAGAAGAACCATAGAAGAAGAAGGAAGAGGAAGTAAAGAAGAAGACAGAAGTAGAGCAGAAGTAGAAAGAAGAAGAAGACAAGAAGAAGATGGAAGAGGAAGAGAACAAAAAGAGAGAAGAGAAAGAGAAAGAAGAAAAGGAGAGGAAAAAGAAGGAAGAAGTAGACAAGATAATTGAAGCAATGAAGAGAACACAGATTGAAACTCCTAAGGCAACCGGTAGCCAAGCCAAACCGGCTGCTATCTCAAGCCCCATTGATCTCCAATTTGCAAGTGAGTCTAAGATTATGCAAAGCATCAAGGTTGCCCAAGAGCGCCTTGAAGGCATTCATAGGAAAAGGGAACAAGATATTATACAGGCGGCTGTAGACACTCTTATCGGTTTAATCCCCGGTACTAATCTTCCTGACACTGAATCATCACTAGCACAACTCAAACTTCTATGTACTGTAGTGGATGATCAGGTGTAGAGTCTAGAAGAAGCAGCAGAGGCCAATGTAAGGAAAGAGCACCAAAAGGCTCTTAATGTTGCTCTAGTGAAGAAGTTGAATGAGCTTAGGACTAAACTGTTGAAAGATCAAAAGGACATAAGGAATGCCTTGGATGAGGGAAATTTGCTACTCAGCAAAATCTGTCAACCTCATCTATTCTGTGATGATGTGCTAGCCAAGAAGCAACAGCTTCAAATGGACTTACAATCCTACTTGGGCACATTCAAGACTCCTTATCATTCCTTTGCAACATATGGGCAAACTGTTCACCGGTTCCAGGTCCAGTCAGCCAAGATGGAGCAAGAAATCAGTACACAGTCTAGGGATTTGCAGGAGGTTCAACTGGTATTACTTCCATGACTACAAATTCTTCAAAAGTGTTATCTGAACCTGGATGCCCTAACAGTCACACAGGAACTGAGCACAGTAGATGCCATGGAGGAACAGGTATCCCAAATGCAGACAGAGAAGGAAGTGGCCACCTCCCTACTTGAGTCTTGGTCCCTATCCATGAAATGAATTTTCCAGGACTATAAATCAGTTTTTGACAAGTATTATTCATTATTGTCATAAAATTTTTATATATATATGGAAATAGGGTTTTTCAGCAGTACTTTGTCATTGTTGGCAAAGGGGGAGAATTATATCTGGTTTTTGGTTTTAAAATTTTGATCTTCTGACGCAGGGGGAGAAGTATCTATTTTAAATTTTTGATATATGTTGTGATATATGCTATATGCTCTAATGATTATACTCTGTATGCAAAATTTCTATACACTATGTTGATTAAGGGATAGTGTATATGCTTAGGGGGAGAAATTTTGTTAATGGCAAGTTTTTGTTGTAAAACACTTAGATGTCAAAATTTTATTTTCCTAAGTCTTGCCATCAATGCCAAAGGGGGAGATTGTTGGCATTTTTGTTGTTTATGTTGTGATTGTCATTGATGGACACACACCTGTATTGAGATCCCCTTTATATGTATGAGCTTGTGCTCAACCGGTATTTGTTCCAACCGGTATGTTGTATACTAGTCTTTAGACTAGTGGTGATTTTGCAAAATGTGTTTCCCGGTCTGAAGCGGCATGTCGATCACAAGCGGTACGTAGATCACAAGTGGTACGAGGGAGAAAAGTGGCACAACACATTCTTACCAGTCTTCATTTTTGTCAAACCAGCAACCGGTATTTTGTATGAACCGGTAATACTCTGTGATGAGTTACCAACCGGCATTTTGTGATGAGTTACCAATCCACCGATTGTTTGACAGTGCTGACACATTGATGGTGCTTCTTGTGTCATGTTACTGAGTATGTCTAGATTCATTGAACCTAGGAAATTGTAATGTAATCCTATTGGACCGACATGAAATCAGATTCCTTTAAAAGGACATCATGTCTAGGGTTTTAAGTTGTTGCTGAAAGGGTTAATGTCGAGCTAGGGTTTAAGGTGGAAGTTGAGAATGATCTTATCTGAGAAGATCAAGTTGTAACTATGAGAGAGAGGAGACTGAAGTAATGCTGGAAAGCATTAGCTGTGAGCAATACTGGATCTAACCAAGTAGTTTGTGCTATTAGATAGATCAAACACTTGTTGATTACTCACATCTTTGACAAGTCTGTAGCCCTTAACTGGGTAGGCATCAATGCCTTTGTAAAATCCTCTAACAAGGTGGTTCACACATGTGAATCTAAAATCCTCTAACAAGGTAGTCTTTAATCAGACTTATCTCCTAACAAAGATTGAGATTCCTAACAGGATCTGTTCTGATGAAGAACATTGTAAGACCTTAACCGGTTTGACCTTAACCAATCTAGTTTCTATTCTGTAGATAGTGACTTGTGAGTTCCATCTCATCGTGGTTTTTCCCAGTTGGGTTTCCATGTCAAATATCTTGTGTTATGGTTGTATTGCTTTTGTGGGTGAATGCTTTATTCGTATTTTGGTTTGCATGTGTGGTAACTAGTTTGACTGTTAGACTACTTTACCGGTTTATCTTTAGACTGTGTAAGTGTTTTAGTGCAGAGATTTTTGGCATACTAATTCACCCCCCCCTCTTAGTATTCATCAGTTTTAAAAGCTTATAACAGTGTCAAGGAAGAGGTAAGGGGTAAAGATAGCATCATTGCCAAGCTACAAAGCTAGTTGGTAGGATAGTACCATCAAGGTGAGTCCTCAAAATTGATGATCTCCTCTTCTCCTGCAAGGCCTCCACCTACCAACCCCATTATTGAATTCCCACCATCCCCAGCACCTTCTAGTTCCCAATTGATTAAGATCACTCCCCATGAATTGGAGAAGCTAAAACAGGCTCAGTCCCTGTATGCAAAGAAATATGAAGAGAGGGTAAGGGCTACAATTTTGAGTTTTGCTGACACCATAGGGTCCTCACTAATGTACAATAACATAAGTAAGATTTTGGAAATGTGGAATGAGCTAAATGGAGACAAGGCTATTCTAATGCCTATTTTTGACAAGTGGAAACCCAGGGAGAAGGATATAGAACTTATTTGTGTATCCTATGATGAGGCAGGGGTAGACCCCATTATTAAATCTATCTATGATATGACAAAGGATTTAGTAAAGTTAGCACAAGGAGTAGATAATGCAAATAGAAAGATCAACTTGTACAAGAAAGAGTACACTGATCAAGTTTTTGAATTACTCCCAGGGGGTTTTGCCAGTCCAACTCAATTAAAGGACAAACAAATATGGCTTAAGGAATTAGAAGCTAAATTGTCATTAAGAATAAAAGGAATTATTAATTCAGAGGATGCCTCCATATTTATCAAAACAATTGAGGAGATTGAGAAAATCAAATCTCATTATGGTTTTCTGAATTCAGAGGTCAACAAAATGAGGAACTCTTGGAAAAGATTAGCCAAGACAAAAGGAAAAGTGATTAACTTCTCGTGGCCTACTGATGATGTGTACCAAGAATGGACAAGAAAATATGCAGTACTGGATGTAGAGCAATTAGAAGATATTGCAACAAAACAACAAGTAGAAGAAGTCATGGATGTTGAAAAAGACTTGTAACCACATTTGGAAAAGGTTTTGTAACTACTTCTTAGGAGAAGTAATGATTGCAACAAACTCTCTTAGTGAAGTCTGAAGCTTTGTATGCATCCATGCTATTATAAATGGATACCAGGACTAGTAAAAAGGGATCGCAAGGAATTGTAAGGAAACGTTGCAGAAATTTATTTGAGCTTTTTTCTAAGTCTTAATGGAGAACATCCAAATGTTTTGTAATACTTTCTGAAATAATATCAATATACAAGCATTACTTTGTCCTGCCAGTGAAGCATTGGTTTGTTCTACCGGTGGAGGAGTATTCCCAATATTTAGATCAATTTTTCTAATCCATTGTTTTGAGAATTCTTGCTTAACCTCTTCAACTTTTTCTTTACCTTTCAAGCTAGAACTTTTGTTGCCTACCGGTGTTCGTTTACTTCTAGAGAATTTAGCAATATGCCCAATCTTGTTACATGCATAACAAGTTACATTATTCTTCTGAATAGCATTCCCATAGCCTATGCCAGTTTGTGTTCTGCATTGATTTGATAAATGTCCAAATCTTCCACAAACATAACATCTCACATTCATTTTGTAGTTTTCAGAGTTGTGACCTATTTTGTTGCATTTAGAACATTGACTGGTGGGTGTGTTGATATTCTGATAATTTCTAGATCTACATTCATTTTCTCTACGACCATACTTATTACAGTTAAAGCATTTACCATTGAATTTATAAGCATTAGGTTGTCTTACCGGTTTGCTGTGATCCTGAGTATTTGTAGTACCGGAGCTTTCACCAACTTCAAAGACAATTCTAGAAGTGTCACCTTTAGGTTTTTGATTCTTCAGCAAGGTGCCAAGTTCCTCTGAGATTTTCTTGAATTTTTCTTTGTGTTGATTTGCAGTTTCCAGTTCTCTTTCTAAGATTTCTTTTTGTCTCATTAGTTCATTTGAGTCATTTTGAGTATGCATCAGATCTGTCTTTAACATATCATTTTCATAGCTAAGTTTGTGTTCTCATTTGCTGCATCACTTAGTCTTTTGGTTAATTCTTCTTCATTCTTCTTCCTATCCTCAATCTCTTTGAAAAATCTCATAGTCATATCCTGCATCTCATTCTTTGTTGTCATGTTCTCTTGTTTCAATTTTCTTATCATATCATTAAGTGATTCCTTTTCATCATTCTCATTTTGCATTTTTTCACAAAGTTCTCTTCTCTTATTTCTTACAACAGTAAGATTTTCTTGAAGTTCTTGAATGATATCCTGAGCTGCTCTTAAATCATCTTCTAGTTTGATATTTTTCAACTTTTCTGCATCATACTCTGTAAGAGCTCCTTCAAGTTGCTTCATCAGATTTTCCATCTTTACCGATGTCAAGATCTTCCTCATGTTGTTAGGCTTTTGAAAATAGAGGACCAAGCTCTGATACCAATTGTTAGGGGTCCCACAGATACTGAGAGGGGGGGTTGAATCAGTATCTGACCCGTGATAAGATTTTCCTAACTTAAAACATGTAGAACACAATATAATAGTGTACCGATATGCAAGAAATAATGCAATAAACATAATCAAGAACATCCACATGAAAAACACACCATAACACAAGATGTTAATGAGGAAATCCGGTGTGGGAAAAGCATCGGTGGGATTTGTGACCCACAATATTCACTTACTGGCCAATAAGAGAATATTATTTACAATAGGGGCCTGCACATGCAGGAAGGCCAACTGCCTAGTGCTCACTACTCAATGGGAAGTCACACTAACTTACAAATAAGGATTATACAAATCTAATAACTTGTACTACTTTACAATAGCATCTTCAATGCTAGATTCAGTACCGGTTCCTGCTCTATTCTTTACATATACCGCTTGACCTATATCTTGCACATTAGGTCTGCCTAATATTTTTCTTTTACACTCTTCATCATACCAACAAATGTCTACAATGATCTCCTTTATATATAAGAGTCATTTTACAATTTTCCAAGTCAGCTTACAATAATAAACAAAATCCTATCGGCCTCTGTGCCGGTATACTTCTTTTCTTCTGTGTCGGTGTTGGTGTCGGTGTCCTGATGCTAGTGTAGAATGTGTTTTGCTAATGCTGGTAAAATGTCTTTACCGATGCCATAGGATTGCAAGGTTGCCATTAATGACAAAACCTTCAATCACATACAATGTCTCATTGGAGTGTGCATAAGCCAACAGTTTATCAAGATGATCTAATTTGTTTCTCTAAAAAGGTCGATGACCACTGTGGACATTTGGAAAAGGTGTTCAGTAAGGCTTTGGAATTCAGTGTGTCATTAAATCCCAAGAAGTGTCATTTTGGTGTCACTGAAGGAAAATTACTGGGGCATATTGTTTCTAAGGAAGGGGTAAGAATAGACCCTGAAAGAATTGAGGCAATAAACAATGTGCTTGCACCAAAAAATGTCAAAGGTATCCAATCGTTTTTGGGCAAGGTTAATTTTGTTAGAAGATTCATTGCAAATTTTGCAGAGATAGTAAAGCCCATTGTAAAATTGCTTAAGAAGGATACAACATTTTGTTGGGACCAAGAAGCATCAAGGGCGTTTGATGAGATTAAAAAGGCCATTCAGGAAGCACTAGTGCTGAAATCTCCTGATTATAGTAAGCCTTTTTCTCTGTTCTCTTTTGCTTCATACCATACAGTAGCTATAGTTTTGTTACAAAAAGATAATGAGGGATATGAACATCCCATAGCTTTCTATAGCAAGTCTTTGCAAGCAGCAGAATTAAGGTATGAAACCATGGAAAAATAGGCTTATGCTTTAGTTAAAGCTGTTAAGGCTTTTAGGCCATACCTTGTGAATGCAAAAGTCACTGCTTATGTCCCACATGCTGCAGTTAAGGATATTTTGTCCCAATTTGAGGTTACAGGAAGAAGGTGCAGATGGATTAATAGAATCCAAGAATTTGACTTGGAAATAAAGATCACCAAATTGGTGAGAGGCTTAGGTCTAGCCAAGCTTATGACTGAATCCAGTCTTCTAAATGTTGAGATAAATAATGTTCAAATCAAAAGTATTTCAGTCACTAGTATTGAAAAACAACCTTGGTATTTAGAGATAGTGCATTTCTTAAGGGATGCAATATTTGCAGAAGGGATGACACACAACCAAAGAAGAACCCTAAAATTGAAGTCTCAGAAATATGTTCTCATTCAAGGTGACTTGTTTTGGAGAAATAGAGATGGAGGGTTATTGATGTGTTTAGATGAATTCCAAGCAAAGAGAATGCTGATTGAAATGCATGATGGAATATGCGGAGGTCATTACTCTGCTAAGACAACTGCTAGAAAAATAGTCCAGGTTGGGTATTATTGGCCTACCCTATTCAAGGATACTCATGAATATGTCAGGAGATGTGACCCATGCCAAAGGTTTTCATCCAAGCTAAAGTATGAAGGAGCTCTGCCCTTGAATCCAGTTACAGTGGAAGCCCCTTTTGTCCAATGGGGGATAGAATTTATTGGAGAGATTGTCAAAAAATTGGGAAGAGGTCACAGGTGGATTATAGTAGCTACAGATTATTTTACAAAGTGGATTGGAGCTATTCCCACCAGAAGAGCTACAAGTAAAATTGTTATTGATTTCCTGATGGATTGTATCATAACTAGATTTGGGGTTCCTGTGAAATTAGTAATGGACAATGCTATGAGTTTTAGGTCAGAAGAGTTTGTCAATTTTTGTACTAGTCATGGGATACTCATGTCTTACTCTTCACCCTATCATCCTCAAGGGAATGGACAAGCAGAATCTATTAATAAAAGCCTCTTGAATATTATCAAGAAAATCTTAGAAGAAAATAAGAGGTCATGGGATCAAAAGTTGAGATTAGCTTTGCAGGCGGATAGAATCACTATCAAGAAAGCCATTGGAATGTCACCATTTGAATTGGTATATGGTACACAGGCCAGAGTGCCTGTAAACAATCTTTTTCTAGTGTATAAGTTTTTGCAAGCTGAACACATGGAAATGTCAGAGCCTATGGAGGACCGAATGATCCAGATGGTCGAAGTGGAAGAAGTCATGTCATTAGCCCATAAGAGGAACTTGAAGATCCAATTGTAGTCTAAGTACCTTTTTGATAAAAGGACATCATTGAGGAAGTTTCAAATCGGTGATGTTGTTCTTTAGTGGAATGCAAGAGGACAGGACAAAGGAAAGCATAAGAAATTTGAATCATTATGGAGTGGCCCTTTTGTGGTCTATGATTTAAATGGAAAGGATTCACATTTTATGAAAAATATGAATGATGAAGTACAGGAATTTCTAGTGCATGGACAATTCTTGAAACATTATTTCTCTTGAAGTCCATGTACAATAGGTCCTCTGTTTGTATATATTTAGTTTTCTTTATGTTGTTGTTGTTTGGGTTTGTGTTTTGGTCTATTTCTCCAGAGTTTCTTGAGTTTCTTGTGTTGCCCTTGCATTCAACCATCCCCAGTTAGAGTCGTTGTTATCACTGTTTAAGAAATGGGTTTTCTTTTCCCATGATTGGCTAAGTTTTGTAATTTTTGGGTCAGGTATGCTGTTAGTTGCTTCAAATCTATTCTAGGTCTTTAAGGGTTAAGGGTTTAGTTTTTAATCGCTCAAATGTCTGATAAAAAACCCTCTAGCTTCTATTTCTGCATTACTTTATTCACTTAAGTAATGGGTCTTTAAGTCGTGTAAAGTGTCCCCCCTTGTTACTTGCCTAGGCGGTCATTAAATAATTGTAAAATTTTACACCTTATGCCTTTTCCTAATGTTTGTCAAGCCCAGTAAGTATCACACAACTCTTAGATAGATCTATGACTTTCGTTGTTTCATTGGGCGGAGTTGCTAGTGTGTTAGCCTTTGCGAAATAGCAAAAGGCGTAAGTGTACCCGACCGCGTACACTAGGATCCAGCTTAACGAGACTCCATCTCGCTTTGAATCTAACGGCTTGCATTGATTCACAGCCGAAATAAGCAAGTAAGTTACCTTTCGCAAAATGGTGAAAAGGTTTGGCAGACCCAACGGTGAAGACTTTTCCACGGCTAAAAATTGATCAAGTTTAAAAGAAATGGACGGCTCTTATTGTTTTGCGGCCGAGAGATGCTCATAGTTTATTCTTCACAAAATAGCGAAAGGTTTTTGGGCCCAGGAAAAAGAGGTTCCTAAAAAGCATAACAGACGCATAGGTCCCTGAGATCTAACGGCCAACGCAGTTTCATGGGAGGAAGGTGCTTAAAAGATAGCTTTCACAAAATAGCAAAATGACATGGCATTCCAAGCGAGCAGTCCAGCTGGCTGAAAATAGCAAGTAAGAAGTTGACACATCAGTTCAGGAATGACCGAATGCTAGGTGGATAAAGCTAAGTCAGAAGACCCACGTCTATTAGTTTTAAGTAAGTTGTTAAGAAGCATGCAAGTTCTTAAGATCTAACGGCTCGCGTGAATTCACAAAGCTAAGATGCTAGCACTTTAAAGCCTACAAAATGGCGAAAGAGCCAGTGGGCCCCAAGGATAGGTAAAGCATGAAGTTAAAGGTTGATCAACTCCATTTTGATCCAAGGGTTCTCGTTGTTTTGTGGCTGCAAACTAACCAAAGATTAAGGCCCATGAAATGGCGAAAGACAAATAGAGGTTCTATCTGAGATGACGTGGCATGACATTTGCTTCTTTTTTGTGGGGCTCGATGGTGATGTGTCAGATGACACATGGTTTTAAAAGAAATTATGGTCCCACCAAGGTGTAACCAGCGGTTATGTGGGAATAATGAAGTAAGACACATGGCTGACTTAGAACTAAACCCAGAGGAGCTTCCAGGGCTAATGGCCAAGTGCCACATGGCATCAGCTAACCGGTGAACAAGTGGGGTAAGTAGTACCCGGATAAAGGTCCCCTTTTAAAAGGTGTTCATCTCAAGATTGATCCAACACTTCTCGTTGTTTCGTGGCCCAAAGATGGAAGCAGATTAGCCCCTGTGAAATAGCGAAAACCGTTAGCTGTCAAGATGAGGCGCGGTTAGTGAAAAAGGTTGACAGTCCCTGTTGGAGTTAAAGGTCAGGTGGTTAGAGTTCCATCTAATGCTTGGTGTACCTTCGTGAAAGGAAAATGCTCGAGGGTTAAATCTTGTGAAGTGGAAAAAATGAGGTAGGGCCTGATGCTAAGGCAAAGAGGTTAAGACAGTGTAAAGACTGATCAAGTGTCATCTGATCAGACAGCTGGTGTAGTTTTGCTAGGTTAAAGTGCATAGATGTTATGCCCTACGAAATGGAAAAAGAGCGAAAAAGAAAATACATAGGTTTGTTATGACTCATTGGAACAAAATTTTTGAATTCTTCTATGAATTCAATTCTGAAGGGATGACTGAAGCATGCAGTATCAATGTTGCAGTTAACAGCTCGACTACCATATATGATCTCGGATCAATTGAATGAAGGCATCATTTTGAAGAGTTGTTGCAGAGAAGTAGGTGCAGAGTAGATTTTTTCAGGTGCAGAGCAGAATTCTTCAAGTCAAGAATAGCTTCTCTTGTACTCTTCCTTAGCAATTACTTGACAGTTTGTTTAAATTGGGGTTTTGATCTATTATAGAACTGTTGTGGTCATTAATTAAGTTGCTTGCATAGTAATTTCAAGAGGGTACCTAAAAGGGAGTTCTCAAGAAAGGTTAATTACCAAGAGAGGGCAATCTGTGTTGATTTCCTAGAACAGTTCACCATGTCAACTAATGTGGCAGCTAAGGTAAAAGAGTTAGTTCCAAGAGCTCCACACCTAAAAAATAGGAGAAGGATTGTACAACAAAGGCAATTGGCTGAGAGACCCACAGATTGGGTTGTCTGGGTTGAGTATATTCATGGTCAAGTTTGGTATGAGACACTCCCCAGCCCCAATGAACGGTATTTGGGAGTTGGATGTAGGAAAATTGGTAGTCCCTAGAGTATTCATGGATGTGGAGCTCTTCACTCAGATTGCACACAACTATAAACTAATTACAAGGAGTGTTAGGGATATAAATGGAAAAACCCTCATTGAAATAAATAATGAGGAGTTCAGAAATGCTTTTGGGCTTAGTGAATTTTCCAATTTTTTAGAACCCATCAATTTTAAATCACTAGCTCAGATTTACAATGCAAAGATGAATCACCTTAGGAATGGGCCTCTTAAAGATTCTTTGTGAATATAAGTGGATTAACAGTTGTAGGACACAATACTATGGGGCCTTTCTCCTTAAATCTGTTCACCCTTAGAGCCAAAGGATTATACTGGTCACTCTACCAAATTTTAGGAGAAGATGCTGAAGCAAACATGCCAACTCATTACATGTTAATAATTGCTCAAATTTTGAATCCTTCTCTGGTAGTGACCTTTGATTATGCCTCCTATGTTACTGATGCCATCCATGAAGGCTTAATAGGGATAAAAAATGGGAAAGTGGATGGGCCTTTTGGATGGTACTCCCTCCTCATGCACTTATTTTTATTCAAGGGTGGTGACTATTTTGCAAATGGAATGGATCTTGTGAAAGAAAAGGATGGAGAGAAGATGCCAGTTCAGTTATGGAGTACAGTGCTTTCATGGGACAAAGAAGATGCTAGCTACTTGAGATTTGATAAGTGCTTTGCATACAAGATTAGGAATCTTATATGTTAAAAGAATCCAAGAGTCCCTAAGGTTATTTTGGAATTCATTAGGCCAAAAGAATTTGCTGAAAATATTAAAATTGTCCGCAATTGGGGTGATATGTACTTATACCCTGTCTCCATAGTTTTCAGAGTGTATGGTTTCAGAGGCACTCCATTTTTGTTGCCATATCAGGTCCCTCTCAAAGTAGGAATTGCAGAAATTATCAGGAAAATTGGTAGTGTGCAAGAGGTAGAGCTAATAGGTAGAGGTAAAGGGACCATTTTCCCTACAATAACCATAGCTCATCAGTTTGTAATAACTAAAGGGGGCTAGAAGTGTGTTGAAGATTTCCTTCAACCCTACTATTTATCAGCTGCGGTATCAAGGTGTGTTGACCCTAAAAATTTCTTCAATGATATATTCAGAAAGAGGGCAGTATGCAGAGGTAGACCTCACCAATTCCAATTCCCTAAAGACCTCATCAGGAAAGAGTTTGATTTGGATGAGCAAGAGCTAAGGAAAGAAAAGTGGGTGGCCTATAAGAAGGCCTTAGATTTTGTGCACCAATTTGACACCAGTTATGACCCTTTGTCCAACTTTCACCCCTTTGAAGAAAAGGTAAAATTCTTAATTCTTTGTTTTGAAAATGTGATGCAGACATTAAAAGAGAAGAGGGAGATTGTAATTAAGAACAACCCTGAGAAAGCAAGACTAGTTCTAACTAGGTCTACATCTGCCAAAGCAATCCCTCCATGTGATTACATGTTACATAAGAAGTCCAACTATAGTGTGTTGGTGCCAACAATAGGGGAGCCTTCTACCTCAAAAGGAAAGAGGAAGATATAGGATGTCATTGACATTCAAGAGAGCCCAAAGAGGCAAAGAATGGGAAAGGAAGTACAATCTGATGAACCCTTGTATTCCCCATCTCAATCCCCTATTCATATAGGAGATGAATAGGCAGTAGCTGAGCAACTATTACAATTAGGCAATCTTGGAGAGATAGCCTACACCTATGATGAAGTGGAAGAGGGAATGCCAGAAGAGCCCCTTAATGCTGAGATGAACATAACCAATAATGAGTTCAAATACCAGGAGTTGGATCCTGAGATCAAACAAGCCATTGAGGATTTCTTGGCTGATAATAACTTTGTCACATCAAGAGCTTTCATGCAATTCATGTGGAAGCAGAATATTGATCAATTTAATGCTAGGTGTAAGAAGAGGAAAGGTGAGCAGCCCCACAAGGATCCAGTTGTGGTGGAGGAAGAAATAAAGAAAGAAATGGTCACTGAGTTGAAGACCATCACTCCCGAGCAAGGAAGAGACATGGTAGCAAAGGTTGGTGTACTTATTCTCCCTGAATGGGACATATCAGATGCATTGGTTTTAGAGGCAGTAAGGAAAGAGACCAAGCCTATGGAGGGAATCGCTTTCAATAAGGATAATGTTGCCCTGGTCATGTGGTCTTTGAAAAGAGATGAAAATAGAAAGAATAAGAACACCCCAGGGTCAAGTTACCTTGGAGGTATGATAGTGAAAAGAGTACAAAGCAATGGGGTGGTAGATGCTGCAAGCACAGACCTAGAGACTGAAAAACTCAGTGTTGCAGTGGCAGAGAAAGAAGCAAAAGAGAAGGCAAATCTCCAAGTTAAGTTGGAGACAGTTTTAAAAGCTTATAACAGTGCCAAGGAAGAGGTAAGGGGTAAAGATAGCATCATTTCCAATCTACAAAGCCAGTTGGCAGGACAGTACCATCAAGGTAAGTCCTCAACATTGATGATCTCCTCTTCTCCTGCAAGGCCTCCACCTACCAGCCCCATTATTGATTTCCCACCATCCCCAGCACCTTCTAGTTCCTAGTTGATTGAGATCACTCCCCATGAATTGGAGAAGCTAAAACAGGCTCAGGCCCTGTATGCAAAGAAATATGAAGAGAGAGTAAGGGCTACAATTTTGAGTTTTGCTGACACTATAGGGTCCTCACTAATGTACAATAACATGAGTAAGATTTTGGAAATGTGGAATGAGCTAAATGGAGACAAGGCTGATCTAATGCCTATTTTTGACAAGTGGAAACCAAGAGAGAAGGATATAGAACTTATTTGTGTATCCTATGATGAGGCAGGTGTGGACCCCATTATTAAATCTACCTATGATATGACAAAGGATTTAATAAAGTTAGCAGAAGGAGTAGATAATGCAGATAGAAAGATAAACTTGTACAAGAAAGAGTACACTGATCAAGTTTTTGAATTACTCCCAAGGGGTTTTGCCAGTCCAACTCAATTAAAGGACAAACAAATATGGCTTAAGGAATTAGAAGCTAAGTTGTCATTAAGAATAAAAGGAATTATTAATTCAGAGGATGCCTCCATATTTATCAAAACAATTGAGGAGATTGAGAATATCAAATATCATTATGATTTTCTGAATTCAGAGGTCAACAAAATGAGGAACTCTTGGAAAAGATTAGCCAAGACAAAAAGAAAAGTGATTAACTTCTTGTGGCTTGCTGATGATGTGTACCAGGAATGGACAAGAAAATATGTAGTACTAGATGTAGAGCAGTTAGAAGATATTGCAATAGAACAACAAGTAGAAGAAGCTGCAGATGTAGGAAAAGACTTGTAACCACATTTGGAAAAGGTTTTGTAACTACTTCTTAGGAGAAGTAATGATTGTAAAAACTCTCTTAGGAAAGTCCGAAGCTTTGTATGCATCCATTTTATTATAAATGGATACCAGGACTAGTAAAAAGGGATCGCAAGGAATTATAAGGAAACACTGCAGAAATTTATTTGAGCTTTTTTCTAAGCCTTAATGGAGAACATTCAAATGTTTTGTAATACTTTCTAAAATAATATCAATATACAGACCATCGGTTTTGAGCTTAAACTTTGTGTTGTCTTCAAGTATTTTTGAAAATATTTACTATTTCATTCTGAGTAATCTAGGGTTATTCCTTTTGAATATGGGTTGTAAGGCAACTTCAAGTAGATGTGCTTCTTAGCTTTTCTCTTCAGGAGGGGAATTAAATATGCAGGAATTATTTCTATCACTAAATTCTTTGTGGGATACTTTGAATTTGATAAATGCAGTTTGGTTTGGTATGAGTGAAATTCTTACGTATGTTAGGCATATGTGGGGATCTGTAGAAGCCGAGATGATAGGATGTGTGGAGATATTTGATTGTGGGAGTATTGTCTAAACTTAGATGACTCTGTGGCCCGGATAAGGCATTGGTATCTATTGTGGTTGTCCTTTTACAGAGCTTCTAGGTCAATACTAAACATGAGTATAAGTTTCACTTCTTTGTTTTAGTTGGTTTTAAGGTGATAAGATCCACTGGTTTTCAGACTGGTCTATTGTAGATTTGTCTTTTAAAAGTGTGAATTCAGTTCACAAAAGGCATACCAGCCTGAACTTTGGACAAGGTCAAAGTGTAGAAGGTTAATCAAACCTTGTCATATGTCGGTGTGACTAGGTCCTCATTCTGTAGAACCAACATAGACTACACCGATACAGAATGAAGACCTAGTCACACCGACATCATCAAAAAACTCAACAGTGACTGAAGAACAACAGCCTGTGAATGTTAATCAAAACAAACCTAGGTATGTAAGATTGAATCATTCAGAAAATCAGATAATTGGAAACAAGAATCAAGGTATTATGACTAGAGGAAGATTGGCAAATGAAGAGATATGTTTAATTTCTCAAGTTGAACCAGCATCTATTATTGAAGCATGTAAGGATGAACATTGGATAAAAGCAATGGAAGATGAATTAGAACAAATTGAAAAGAACAACACTTGGACATTGGTTCCCCGACCTAAAGACAAAAATGTGATTGGAACTAAATGGGTATTTGGGAATAAACTTAATAAGATGGAGAAGTGATCAGAAACAAAGCAAGATTAGTTTGTAAAGGTTATTCACAGAAAGAAGAAATTGATTATAATGAAACCTTTGCACTGGTAGCTAGAATTGAGGCAGTTAGACTATTTCTTGCATTTACAGCTCATAAGAACTATAAAGTTTATCAATAGATGTAAAATGTGCATTTTTGAATGGAGATCTTGACGAGGAAGTTTACATTGAACAAACTGATGGATTTTCTTTGACAGATAATAAGGAAATGGTTTGCAGGTTAAGGAAAGCTTTATATGGATTGAAGCAAGCTCCCAAAGCTTGGTATTCTAGATTGGATAAATTTCTTTTGAAGCTTGGTTACACAAAAGGTAATGTTGACAACATTTTGTATTACAAAGTTACCAATAATGATATTTTGATTATTGAAGTCTTCGTAGATGATATCATTTTTGGAGGTGAAGATGGATTATGTAAGGACTTTGCTAATCAGATGCAAAAAGAATTTGAAATGTCTATGATTGGAGAGATAAAATTCTTTTTTAGGTTTGAATATTTCACAAATAGATAAAGATATATTCATATGTCAAACAAAGTACTTGAAGGAAGTTTTGAAGGAAGTTTTGAAGAATTTTGGTATGGAAAATTCCAAACTGGTAAGTACTCCTATGACTACAACTAATATATTGACATTGAAGGATGATTCAACTCCTATTAATCCGACAAGGTACAAATCTATGATTGGAGGATTACTGTATTTGACACAAACAAGACCTAATATAATGAATGCAGTATGTATTATTTCAAGGTTTCAAAACAATCCTAAAGAAAATCATGAATCAACAGTTAAAAGGATTTTTTGGTACCTACAAGGCACAACAAATCTTGGTTTATGGTATCCTAAAGATGAAAATTTTGACTTATGTGCATACATTGATGCAAATTGGGCATGTGATGTAGATGATAGAAAGAATACCATTGGGAGTGCATTCTTTCTTGGTAGTGGATTGATTTCATGGATAAGTAAGAAGCAGACTTGTACATCATTATCAACAATAGAATCAGAATATGTTGCAGTAGCAACTAATTGTACTCAGGTATTATGTATTAAGCAAATGTTGAAGGATATAAAGGTAAAATGCAAAGAGCCAATAATCATTTATTGTGATAATTCAGCAGCAATTGATATATCAAAGAATCTGGTATTTCACTCTAAGACAAAGTATGTTTCTATTAAGTACAATTTTATGAAAGAGAATGTTGAAGCAAATGAAGTGAAATTGGTTTATGTTAATACTAAAGAGAAAATTCCAGATATCTTTACAAAGACTTTGCCTAAGGAAACATTTGAATATCTTAGAGAGAAGCTTGGGGTAATTTCCCCACCTGCAAAGACTTATATATTGAATAATTGGCATCAAACCGACAAGAACTAATAGAAAAATCTTTTTCCGGCTTTGATGGAGGAGAGCTACTTCTTAGGGGGAGTAGTTGGCTGAATGTTAAGTTTTGAATTCTTGACTACTTTGGCATTTGATGTCAAAGGGGGAGAGATATCTATGAAAAAACATTATTCCTTTGGGGAGAGATTATTCATTAAGGGAGAGATATACTCTTTGGATATATATATATATATTTTTGGTTTTGTTATAGAACTTTGTATTGATCTATCTTTGGGAGATTTATTGGTCTATTGGTTTTGGCATTCTATTTTTTGGCACTTAGATGTTTTTCCATCTAGTGTTGCCATCAATGCCAAAGGGAGAGATTGTTAGTATTATGGATGACTTTGTCATGTGTTGCATTGGTTTTGTCATTGATGTCAACACTTGTCTTCTTGGAGGTTTACATTATGTTCACCGGTATGGTTAGTGGCTTATGCACAGTCACTGGTATGTGTTCACCAGCAGGTTGTATTGTTCACTGACAGTGATGATGACTTGTTATCATCTGGAGATCATTTGGTTATGTCAAAGACATGGATTGGAAGTTTGGTTCTGGTGTTTTTCTTATTGGTCTAATTGGGTTGACAAATTTGTCTTTACCGGCAGATAAGTCTAGGTTATGGACCAATACATTTTATCTATTCCAGATCAGCACGACACATCATGGAGATTGTTTATTGATTGGCTATTGTGGTAAATGTATTGAGGTAACATGTTGTATTGCATCAAGACTTATTTGTAATTGATTTAATTGTAATATCTTTAGTGAGCCAACCTATTCATTTGGTCTTAGGTTTTGTATAAATGATTGTAAGATCTTATTGAAGATCGTAATGATGAGTGTATTTGAATAGTGAAGAGCGATAATAAGAAGATCCTTGTGTGAATCGTGCAGACATTATTCAAAGGTTCAAGGAAGGTTATGAAGGTGTTTTGACACTCATGTTCTGAGCTTAACCAATACTGAATCCATCATTGGAGATGTTATTTTGACCAGTACATTATCATTGGATTTAACCATCCAATTATGTAGTTAGTGTGACTCCTAATTTTTGATTGAGTAGTGAGCTCTAGGCAGTTGGCCCTTCTGCATGTGCATACCCCATTTGTATACACATACTATCTATAGTAGTATCATTTGATTATGGGTAAGGTTTCCCACCATGGTTTTTCCCTTACCAGGTTTCCACGTCAAAATCTCTATGTTATGTGTTGTGGATGTTGTATCTCTTTATGTTTCATGCATTATGTTAAACTAGTACTGCTATATCTATTAATCAGTTTTACTGGCACTTAAGTTTGGTTTACAGGCATTAAGTTTACATTGAAATAACTTGAATTTGGATTACAATTTATTGACAATTGGTTCACAACTGATTCACCCCTCCCCTCTTAGTTGTCCTTCCTGAGACCTAACATAGACATCCTCATAGTTATATCTTGCATTTCATTTCTCATAACCATTTTCTCCTGACTCAGCTTCTGACATTGTTCCTTAAGTGCATTTTTCTCTTCATCATCTTGGTTTTGCAAAAATTCCTTCCTTCTAGCTTGAATAGATGATAGCCTCTCTTCTAGGACAAGAATGAATTCCTTAGTAGAATTCAATTCATCTTTTAGCTTCAAGTTCTTCAACCTTTCAGTATCATAATCTTCAAGTACCATCTAAAGTTGCTTCTCCAAGCCCATGTCCATGGATTCTGAATTCAGGATCTCCCTCAAGCTGTTAAACCTCCTTCAAGGTACAAATCTCTAATACCAATTTTTGGAATCCAATAAAACTGAGAGGGGGGGGTGAATCAGTGTTATACTGGGAAGTCCAATTTTAACCTTATTAAAACATGCATACACCAACAGGTATACCGGTAGATACAAAATTGAAAGAAGTAAAGCAACCAATAAGCCAGTCACATAAATGAGAACCATAACACATAGAATTATACGTGGAAAACCTCAAAGAGGAAAAACCACGATGGGATTTGTGACCCACAATATCAATCTATTGGCAATATGAATAGATATTACAAAATATAAGGGCCTTGCACTTGTAGGAAGGCTTACAACCTAGAGCACACTTCTCAATCACAAAAGGAGCCTCATTGACTACATATAAATCTAGACTACAATCTGGAGAAGTGTTGAACTGCAAAAGATATCATCTTCTATGCCAAAATATAGTTTCGGTTAAGCTTTGTTTGTTTCCTTCTGAAACCCTAAACCCTTTATCTGAATAACCCTTACAAAAATATCCTCACATATATAGTCTCTCTGATATATTTCACATCATATCACATCCACATCTCCATTACATTTTCATTACCATGGTGATATCAAAATTATCTAATACAACTGACCTATATACCCTATACAACTTATCATGCCTTATGTCAGCTTACAAAGATTATTACAATATCAAATTACATGTCGACTAGATAACATAATTACATGAATAACAAAAACAATTGTCGATGCCAAATCCAAGAGATGTTGGCCTCCAATACCAATAACCATATTCTAAACCATGTTAGCCTACATTGCCAGTAACCAAAGAAATCCTTCTATCCATTGGTGCTTGTGTAGTGTCTGTGAAGTGCCTATCGATACATAACTGAGCTATAACATGAAGCTGGAACAAAATATCATGTTGCCATCAATGACAACATAGTGAATCCAAGAAATTGAGTGTCAATTCCCAACAACGAGTTCCCTCTTTACACTCCAGGTTTATGTTGGTACCCTTGACAATTGTGTCATGGTTTAGATCACCTTCTGGTGCCTTGTTGTATGTGTTTGACCCTTGTGTTGGGTATCTTGTGATATGTGAGCATTGAATTATTTGATTAATTAATGTTTGATTAATATAATTTATTAATGTTGAAATTAATTAATTATATTGTTTGGTTATTAAATTATTATTTGAGTAATTTATTATTGGGATTCAATATTTATTTATATTTATTCAGATGTAAATTCTCCTCCTTGATCTAATCTTAAACATTTGATTTTCTTGCTAGTTTCATTCTCTACCATTGCCTTGAATATCTTGAATCTTCCAAAAGATTTTGATTTCTCCTTGAGAAAAGTAACCCAACACATTCTAGAATAATCATCAATTATTAGCATAAAGTATCTATCTCCTTGTAGACTTCTTGTTCTTGCAAGACCACATAAATTAGTATGAATTAAATCAAGAATATTATTTGATTTCTCAGTAATTCTCTTAAATGTTGTTATAACTTGCTTTCCCATTTGGCATTCCTTACATATCGGATTATGAGGTTTCACAATCTTAGGTAAATCCCTTATTGCCTTAGTTGAACTGATCTTTACAATGCAATCAAAATTCACATGACAAAGTCATTTATGTCATGACCAACTTTCATCAATGTGTGCTATCAAACATGTTTTATCACCAGTATTCAAGTGAAAGATATTACCTTTATTTTGATTACCGATTGCAATCTCTAATCCAGTTCTATTAATGATTTTTTATTTCCCATTGTTGAATTGTAACTGAAATCCTTTTTCCACTAACTGACCAACACTCAAAAGATTATGCTTTAAAACTTCTACATAATAAACATTCTCAGTATTGTGCTTACCATTCAAAATATAGTGCCTTTTCCTTTGATTAAACAAGCTTTATCATCTCCAAACCTTACTAGACCTCCATGAATTTCTTGAAAAGATAAGAATTTTCTTTTATCACCAGTCACATGATGTGAGCATTCAGAATCTATAATAAATTCATCTTTCTCTTCAATTTTTGCTGCCAGTGCCTGCTCTACCGGTTTGACAATAGGTGCCGGTTGATCTTCCTTTATTACAAAAAAATCCCATCTGTTATCTATTGTATCTTCATCCAAGTCATCTGTAACACCTTCATCTGCATAGTAACATGACTTATCTCTGGTTTTCTTGAATCTATATCTCTGATATTTAGGGTTAGGCTTATATGATCTTTTTTCTTCCTCCTTTAACCTTGCATGTCTATTAGTACATCTAGATGCCATATGACCAATTTTATTGCAACTAAAACATTTGAAAGGTGTTTTACCTTCATACTTACTTCTTGCTAGACCTTTAGGCATTTTCCTTACAAATAGTTCTTCAAGTTCTTCATCTTCTCTCCTCATATATTCAAGTTCTTTTGCATAAAGTGCTTTCCAATCAGTTTTGTCAGATGATGATGATGTTGATGATGATGATGATGCTTTGAAAGATAAATCAGTCTTAATAGTAGCAACAGGACCAAATTCCTCAAGCTCAAATGTTGAAAGTTTCCAACCAAAGTATCTCTAGAAACTGAAGTATTAGGCATTGTTCTCATTTCATTAATAGTAGTCACTTTCATTTTGTAAGCCGGTGGAAATTATCTTAAAACTCTAGATACAATTTCATCTTCACTTAAGGATCCTCCACAGCATGTTGTATTCCTAAAACAATTTCATTAACTCTGTCGATAAATGCAGAAATTCTTTCATCTTCTTCCATTTGCAAATTTTCATACCTGACCCGGTAACATTCCAGTTTTGCAATTTTGATAGTGGTATCTCCTTCATTCAGTGTCTCCAGTTTATCCCAAATAGCTTTAGTAGTAGATCGGTCTGATAATCCCATGATTTTCTGATATGGTAATATGTTCAAAAGTGCTTCTCTTGCTTTGCAATCATTGTCCATGTCCTTAGCCAATGTTGGTGGATGAGGTTGATTCAGAATAGGAGCAACATAGACATTCTTTATAACATATCATATATCTCTTCCAATTTAGTTTAAATGTGTTTCCATTCTGATCTTCCATATGCCATAGTTAGTTCCATCAAGCTTCGGATTGTCCTTCTTGAAAATATTTGTTGCCATAGGATCTCCTCAAGCTATTAGGCTTCTGCAAAAAGAGGACTTAGCTTCGATACCAATTGTTAGGTCCCGGGAAGGACACTCGAGAGGGAGGGTGAATCAGTTGTAAACTAGTTGTCAATAAATTGTAATCCAAATGCAAGTTATTCCAATATAACCTTAATGTCAGTAAACCAAACTTAAGTGTCGGTAAAATAGATTAACAAATATAGTAGTATCGGTATAACTTAATGCATGAAACATAAAGAGAAACAACATCCACAACACATAACACAGAGATTTTGACGTAAAAAACCGGTAAGGGAAAAACCACAGTGGGAAACCTTACCCATAATCATATGATACTACTGTAGATAGTATGTGTATACAAATGGGGTCTGCACATGCAAAAAGGCCAACTGCCTAGAGCTCACTGCTCAATCACAAATTAGGAGTCACAATGACTACATAATTGGATGGTTAAATCCAATGATAATGTACTGCTCAAAATAGCATCTCCAATGCTGGATTTAGTACTGGTTAAGCTCTGAACATGAGTGTCAAAACACCTTCATAACCTTCCTTCAACCTTTGAATAATTCTACGTGATTCATACAAGGATCTTCTTATTTTTGCTCTTCAATATTCGAATACACTCATGACATGACCACGATCTTCAATAAGATCTTACAATCATATATACAAAACCTAAGAGTAGATGAATAGGTTGGCTCACTAAAGATATTACATTTAAATCAATTGGAAATAAGTCTTGATGCGATACAACATGTCATCTCAATACATTTACCATAGTAACCAATCAATAGAACAATCTCAATAATGTGTCATGCTAATCTGGAATAGATAACATGTACTGGTCCATAACCTAGACTTATCTATCGGTAAAGTAAAATTTGTCAACCCGATTAGACAAATAAGAAAAAAACCAAAAAAAAACTTCCAATCCATGTCTTCAACACAACAAAATGATCTCCAAGTTATCATTGTTACCGATGAACCATATAACCTGGTGGTGAACACATACCAGTGATTGTGCATAAGCCACATACCATACTGGTGAACCATATTGCCAATTCAGCAACATACCAATGTAATCATAGTACCAAAACAATAATGTAGACTTCCAAGAAGACAAGTGTTGACATCAATGAAAAAACCAATGCAACACATGAAAAAGTCATCCATAATACCAACAATAATCATAGAATAAAAACCATCCATACAACACCAAGATTTGTATGTGGAAAACCCAGTAAAGGGAAAAATCACGGTGGGAAGCCTACCCATAGTCAGATAATACTTATGTATTAAGTATGTGAATTTACAATCAAGGGGCTTGCACTTATAGGAAGGCTAACAACCTAGAGCACACTGCTCATAACAAAAGGAGTCTCACTGACCACATACAAATCCAGACTACAATCCGGAGAAGTGTTCAACTGCAAAAGATAACATCTCCTATGCCTGAGTACAATTCCGGTTAAGCTCAATACTCGAGGACTAAATCCTCTTACAAACCCAATTCAATCTCCAATGATTGACCAACTCCTCTCCTTGAATGATATTACATTAGTCACAAATTACATTCCTTGACCATGACCTCTTACAATAACCATGATGATCTACAATGAGATCTTACATCTTATTTATACAAACCCTCGACCATAAACAATCAAGTTAGCCACCAGACAATAAACCAATTACATAATTAAACACCATGTCAGCCTTAGACCAAAACAAATATTATCCAACACATAAGACATCCCAAAAATACAACAATAGGTCCTATCCACACGTTACATAAATGTCAGTCCATAACCTAGATCAACTGGGACTAAGTATAGGTCCACACACTTCAGCAATGATCTCCAAATTCTAGGTCTCGAACATGATCACCAACATCATCCTGAAACTCCATCAAAAGTTGCACCAACACCAATTATGCAATGCATCAAAGATCTCTACCAAAATCTCTATCGGTGAAAGCCTTGCCGGAACCAGAAACCAATCTCCATAGCAAGCAGGATAGCATCCAATCACCAGAATAAAACCAACTGACCAAATATGAGTATAAGCATTATGAAAAAACATGAGTATAAGCATTATGACAAAACTAGATCCTGTCAGATCCAAGTTAACCAAAAACTACTCAACCTACCGGGACCAAAAGAGTGTCGGTAAAGCATCCAAATAGCTAGTGTTGACATCAATGACAAAACATCAATGCAACACATAATCAATTCCACCAAATGGCCAACATGTCTAAAACCTGCAAGTCCTGCAACCACTAATGATGATACATATACACATATATATATATATATATATATATATATATATATATATATAATAGACAAGTGGAAGAATATTGCAATGACACATCACGCTCGCAATGAGTGATGTGACATTGATTCCCCATGAATACAGTCAGACAATGTACAGCCAGTGATCATCACGCATATATATAATCAAAGGTTAGGGTTAGGACTACTAAGTATCATCAAGGCATAAACAATGTAATCCATCTAACACATATGAATCCGTGTAAAACCATCAAATCATGTAATCTATCATGCCCAAAATTTAGGGTAAAAATGGAATGATTCTTTATTTTAAAATACTAACTAAATATCATTAAGTTCGCTAACATGAACACACTACACAGTTTTGGTTTTAACTATGTTTAAAACAATCATTTCCTACTATTTAAATAGAAGAAAATAAATTAAGATTAACTACGGATTAGAATAGACTAGCTCATTTTCGCTCAATCTAATTAATTTTATAATTAAATATCAATTTCATAGTATTCCGATTTTAAATATTCAAGCTATCCAAATTTTAAACTAATAATAACTTTATTAATATTTATCTCATGAATACCTAAACCTATTTAAGTTAGAAATAAATATTAATTTCATTAATAATCAGCTCATGGACTTCTCAATAAATTTAAATTTAAAATAAATATGGACTTCACTAACATTTAAACAAGTCAATTTTTTTAAATTTAAAGTCTAATGTTAATTCATTATAATTGGATTCATAGCATTTCAATTCTCTTTGAAAATTATAATTAGATAATTCCACCATACCTATATGTAAATATAATTAATATTATATAAATATAATATTAATATATTTTAAAATCTAAATGGGTTTACTATGCAACCCTAACCCTTATCAAAATCTATAAAATAGTCCCCCCCCTTATTTTATTTTAATACTCATTCTTCATTTATTTACCCTAGCCCTAACCAGGCTAGGGTTTCATCTTAATTTATTGTTATGTTGCAGGGTTTAAATGCAGGTCGGTGGCGCTATTAACTGTGGCGGTTGAATTGGTGGAGGCGAGGAAATGGGAGCGGCGCCGCCAGTGGGATGACCCACTGTGAGGGTCGTGGCCCACACAGTGGCCTTGGCCGCCGTGTGTGTCGCGGCCCGCACAGTGGCTACGGCCACTGGTGCATTCCACGGCCCACACAGGGAGCCGCAGGTCTATGCGTTCTGCGGCCCGCACAGAGGCTACGACCTCTATGTTGGTCGCGGCTCGCATAGGGTTCACGTGCCCTGCGCGGCCCTTCCTAAATAAGTCTCCCTCTTTTTTTTTTTTTTATATTATTTTTTTTTCATATAATATATATATATATTTATTTATTTTCCAATATATTTTACATGCAATTTTTTTTTTTTAAAGTAAAACAAAGGTAATTCATTAAGTTTAATATATATATATATATATATACATTTTCATATGTATATATTCATATATATATATATATGTGTGTGTATATATATATTTGGGTTTATATCTACATTTGTTTCGCAGGTAAATGGTATGATATGTTTTATATATATGTATATATAAATATATACATGAAATCTACATGTATATAATTATATATATTTATATATAACTTATATTATTATTTCTTTTCTTATAATAAAACCAAATTCATGGAAGATTTTGATTGAGATATCAATTTCGGAAACTAACTATTTTCAGTATTTAAAATAACTGTCTATCTTTCTGAAGTAAATGGAAGAATATTACCCTGAAACTATATTGTACTTTATTGCTTTTACAGAAAATAGAAATATAAAATTTATTTTAATCTTCAATATGCATGCAAATCTAATTTATGCCTTTCCTATTTAATTTTATTTTAAATGCCCGAGAATGGAATAAATTTCCTGCTAAACTGTTTATCATAACACATCAGATATACTTTTTTTTGAACTTAGGGAATACTAATTTAGGAATACATAATTCTTTTTTGCAATAAATGCATGTACTGATTCTGCAATTACTACAACAACTGAATAGGTATTCTTATTAAAATCTAACAACAAATACCACTCATATTTTTTGCAATTTAAATGAAGACAATTTCACAGATAAAAAGAAAAACAAAAATTTAAATAAAACTAATTTTCATATTTCAATGACTATTGCATGCAATTCAAAAGTAATTTTTTTTTCAAATAGAAAATAGGAATATATCTAGCTTTCTACAATATTAAAGATATTCTGCAAAGTTTACAAGATGTTTCTTTATTTAAATACAATAACTAATCTCATGTCTATATTTCAAATTTACAATTAGCCTCTCATTCCAACGAATGAAGGTGTATTTCCCCTTTTAAAACTAATAAATACAATTGAAATTAAATTTCTACAACAATAATCTTCTGCAACTTTTCACTTGTCCTATTCTTTTCTCCCGACAATCCTGCATAATAAATCACAAATATGACCATGGAGTGCTCACCTCCCAACCTAGGCTAACTGGTAGCCACCCCCGAGCTCAGAGAACCAAGCCCTAGATGGGATACAAACATGCAAACATATAGGGGACAGAAAACACATAGATTTCAAACACACTCCCATCCCGGCTACACTGCACCACACTTTGGTGATGACCTTTTTAAGGGTGGTAGTGGACCAATACCTTGAGGAGAACTGCAAGTATGGAAAACATGTAGCCACCTCATGGCACAACAAATACATCAAGAATTTCAACCCCTTATTCCTTATGCCCCCCAAGGCATTCTAGCCTTATATCCCTCCTTATGACCCCCATTGCACAAACAGGCCATGCAGCAAGGGTCACACAAAAATCCCTTGTGATCGCTCTCATAATGAGAGTCTCTCACTCGAGGGTTGTCACTGCTACCACCCACAATATCCTCCTCTCTCCCAAGAGTAAGAGGTCTTGAAAACTCCCAAAAACACATATAAGACATAATACAAAAATACCAAGTGAAATTTTCCAAAAAAGACATACCAGAAAACAGATTTCTTACACCAACATACTTTCAAACACATGCAAAAAGAAGTCATTTTAAGAATAATGTAACCAACCTTAATCTGCCCAAAGGTAGGATAGTATTTGAGGAAGAGCTGTCCAATTCCACAGATCTTCTTCTTCTACCCTTAGCCAAATTTTACTATTCAAATCTTTTTTTCAAAAATTCTCTTGTCTCCAAAAATGGAGAGTGGGTGATTACCCTCAAATTTTCAAATTCTTGCTTAAGAAGCTCCTTCTCTCAGTTCTCATAAGTTTCTAAAAACTAAAGAGGAAGGTAAGATAGAATGGGAAAGAGAACTCTCATTTGAATAGGAAAGTTTACAACTAGGTTCAAACTTCTAATTTCAATTTTCGCACAACTCAGAAAAGCCAAATTTTAGAGTGTCTAAAAGGTCACTTAGGAGTAGAAACTTGCCTAAAATTACCCCTAACCCTTAGGTATACCTTATGGGCTTTAGGAAACCCTATTAAACTACCTCTAGGTGTTCATTTAACCCATTTTAAACCCCTCTGAAGTTTATTTTCGGGTCAAACATATGTTGACCTCTCCAAAGATTCTTTTCCCAAGGTATTAATGACATCACGTTACACTAAATGAAAAAGCTATAGTTGAACACTTTCCCACCAAGAGACAAAAATAAAACATTTAACTTAAATCCACACGTGTCAAGTGACACAAATAAAACACTTTTACAATTTTAAAACATGAAATCATCTCTTGTGGATTTTACACAATAAATTTAAATAACACTTAACACACATGCATCATATACTGTTATGAATAAAATACAACATAAATGGGGTGTTGTCTCTCCAAATAGACAACCCCTGGCTTACGAACATACATAAGTCTAGGTTTGCTTCTCCATAAATTTTCCATGGTCACATGGTTAACTTCTTGCGCATCTCAATTTACACATTAGTACTTTCAAATATCCACATATAATATAATTCCAAGGAATAATTATACACATCATCACTTGCATAAAATTTACATTTGAACAAATTAAATACATCTTTTATCCAAGCAATTTCACATAAGCAATTCATCCTAATTCTCATAAACTTAAACATACATCAAAATTCTATTATCATAGTAAAGTCCTGCAAAATCAATAACGACATTTATCACCGCAATTTCATCTTATTCAAAATCATATAATGTTCTATCTCATAAAGCATATAATAAATCATTAATATATAGCAATGTTATCCAAATCCTGAAATCATATAAGTTCTAAGTTTCAAAATGCATCAAAATAAAGTATCCATAATAATCTCAATATCAAAATCACTGAAATGTTAGACTAAGTCGAGGTGAGGCCTCACATAATCATCAAGATAACATCATCATAAAATAGTATGAATCCAGATGGTATCTATCATCATACTGATCAACTGAAACATATAAAGTATCATATCCTGATCATGAACATAATCCATAGCATAAAATATGTCTAATCATGTCTAAACATATCCATCCTATTGGCTATTGTCACTCAATTGGTTGGTTTCACTATGTTGTCATTGATGGCAACATGATATTTTGTTCTAGCTTCATGTTTTGGTTTAGTTGTTTACCAATAGGCACTTCACAGACACTACACCAGCACCGACACCAGTGGATAGAAGGATTTCTTTGGTTACTGGCAATGCAGGCTGACATGGTATAGAATAAGGTTATCGGTATTGGAGGCTGACATCTCTTGGATCCAACATCAGCAATGGTTTTTGATATTTATGTTATCTAGCTGACATGTAACTTGATATTATAATAATCTTTATAAGCCGACATAAGGCATGATAAGTTGTATAGGGTATATAGGTCAGTTGGACTAGATAATTTTTATAATCATGGTGATGAAAATGTGATGGATATGTGGATGTGATATAATGTGAAATACATTAGAGAGATTATGTATGTGAGGATATTTATGTAAGGGTTATTCTGGTAAAGGGCTTAGGGTTTTAGACTGGAATAGACAAATCTTAAACTAGAACTGTATTCTAACATTAAAGATGCTATCTTAGTAGTTCAACACTTCTCCGGATTGTAGTCTAGATTTATATGTAGTCAGTGAGGCTCCTTTTGTGATTGAGCAATATGCTCTAGGCTGTAAGCCTTCCTACAAGTGCAGGCCCCTTATATTTAATAATGTCTCTTGATATGGCCAGTGGATTGATATTGTGGGTCACAAATCCCACCATGGTTTTTTCTCTTTGAGGTTTTCCATGTATAATTTTGTGTGTTATGGTTCTCATTTATGTGATTGGATTATTGGTTGCTTTACTTCTTTCAATTCTATATGTAGCGGTGTACTGGTTGGTGCATGCATGTTTTAATAAGTTTTAAATTGGACTTCTCAATATAACACTGATTCACCCCCCCTCTCAGTGTTATTGGATTCCAGCAATTTGTATTAGAGCTTTGTATCTCAGAGGAAGTTTAACAACTTGAGGGAGATCCTGAATCTAGAATCCATGGACATGGGTTTAGAGAAGCAACTTGAGATGGCACTTGAAGATTATGATGCTGAAAGGTTGAAGAACTTGAAACTACAAGATGAATTTAATTCTGCTAAGGAATTCATTCTTGTCTTATAGAAGAGGATTTCATCTGTTCAAGCTAGGAGGAACGAACTTTTGCAAATTTAGGATGATCAAGAAAAAGATGCACTTAAGGAACAATGTCAGAAGCTGAGTTAGGAGAATATGGTCATGAAAAATGAAATGCACACTATAACTATGAGAATGTTGAAAGAGATTAAGGACCAGAAGAAAAAGGAAGAAAATCTTGTTGTAACCTTGAAGAACAAATTTGAAGAATGTGGTAGGTTGGTTCAAGAGAATGATATGTTGAGAACTGATTTAGTACAATCCTAGAGTAATGAACAAGAGCTTGAGAGACAAATGATGATTCTGAGAGATGATCTAACTACTGCAAGTGAGTATAAAAAAAATTCAAGATTAGTTTAGCACAACTAGATGAATTATTGAAGAGACAAAGGCAGATTGGAGATTCCAATGGACTTGTATTTGAGCAAGGATAGAGTTTTGATACTGCTAATGAAGATCAAAACCATAAGGCACTAGTAAGGTAGTTTAATGCTTATAAATTTAATGGTAGATGTTTTGTTTGCAATAGATTTGGTCACATGGCTAGGCAATGTAGAAATAGAGCAAATTAGAACCCTGATTCTGCTCTCGATAAATGTTCTAAATGCAATAAGTATGGTCATAAGACAAAAGATTGCAAAATGAATGTTAAATGCTATGAATGTGGAAAGTTTGGACATAAGTCTAATCAGTGCAGATCAAGTAATTATACTAGTTTTAGAAAAGCAATTCAAAGGAACAATGTTACATGTTATGTGTGTAATGAGGTTGGATATATTGCTAAATTTTATAGAAGCAAAAATCCACCAGTTGGTAATGGAAGATCAAATGAGAAAGGGAAAGAGAAGGTAAATGAAATCCAGCAAGATCATACTCAGAGATGGGCCAGGAAGGCTAAAGAACAATCAATAGATGAAAATGCATCGGTTACTTATCTAGCAGAGGAGGTTTCTCTTGCACCAGCAAGAAGCACATCCGGTAACTAAGGTAGATACCTTAGGGGTAGGCAAAATTCATGAACATACTGTATATACCTCATGAAGAGGTTCTAGACATTGGAGATGATTATCCAACATGGAGGTGTTTTGTTTGAGATTCGGTATCTTTCACCAGAATTCATTGATGTCAATAGAATATTAGGGGTTTTCTTGGAGGATAAAAGGTTGAATTCACTTCATTATTGATCACCTTGCATTCAGAGCAATTTCAGTGTGATTAAGAGTGACTTAGAGTGATCAAAGGAATTCTAGAGCAATCAAATTTCTTCTTGAGTGATTTCATCGGCGACTAGAAGAGTTTATTAAGGGTTTTCACTGGAAGCGATCAACATGTATTTATCTTTAAACATGGAAGCAGGATCATCATCTACTCCTATCTTTGCTTTAAATCCAATTGTAGTAGAATTCAAGGACTGCCCTAGGTCAATTTTCAACGGTATCCACATGTGGGTACCCTAGAAGATTTGGTTGGAGCATTTTCCTATGTTCTGGAGGGAGTTATCTATGTCAAAGATGTTAGGGCATACATACATTGTCACATTAAGTATTTGGGGATATTTGATATAAAGAGAATGTACATGAGAGAGCTTATGGGAGATTATGAAAAGATCAAACTGGCATATAAGCACAATGAAGACTTAGAGTTTACTAGCATTTTGGACATTCCAGAATTCAAAGATGAAATCATAAGGTATGTTCTGAGTAGAGTACATGGGGAGTTTATCTGGTTGGATAGACCTTACAAGATTACCAAGGAAGCCATCAGAGAAATCACTGGTTTACCACAGGTTGGACAACATCCAGACAAGAAGGTTTCAAATGATTATGTCAACAAAATCATCGATGCGACATCTGACAGAAGATATACGAGAATAAGAACTATTACCAACACAGACATCAGATTCGGTAGCATGATCATTGGTTATAAGGTAACTCGGTCAAACCGATTGAATTCTATTTCCAGTTCCATCATTTTTGCAGCTTACAAAATGATGAGATAAAATGAGAAATTGGATCTATGTGCTTGGTTGTTAGATGAACTGTTAATAAACCTAGGAAATATTAAAGGTAAAAACAAAGGGACTTTCTGGTATGGAAACTTAATTGTTTGTTTAATGTTATTTTTCATTAATGACACTCTCAGTTTTGGGAAGAGGGAATGGGAATTTGATATCTCAGTAGGGAGACAATTGAAATAGTCAATTGCTAGTTTGGGCAGTCAGAGAGATGATAAAGTATGGGGACATTTTAAGGGATTCCAGAAATCTATGAAATCTAGGGAAAGGGTTCCTAAGCATATTGTTGAAAAATACTAAACTAACATATGCTTCATGGTGAAGAAGGATGAAACACTTATGGAAGCAGTTAAACCCCAAAATATTTGGATTGAGGAAATGGGCTATGAAGTTGATGCACAGATCCTTGAGGCTTATGCAAAATGTTGATTGATGTACCTATTGATGTGGCAGAGAAACCCTGTGGTATTGCAAAATAGAAAACACAAGAGGTTGAAACAGAGCTCAACTGAAAGAACATAGATAAAAAGGAAGGAAAAGAAAGCAAGTTTGTTGAGAAGGTTTCACAAGACATCAAAGCATTAATTGATGATGTCCCAGAGAAAGGCAGGAAGAGGAAAAAATTAGAAGTGTTCATTGAGTCTATCATAGCTGAGTCTAAACATGAGGATGACACACCTCTAGCATTCAAAAGGGTTGTAAGGAAGAAAACAGAGGAAACAAAGGTAGAGGATAAAAATCAACTAGTTAGGAAGGTTACATTCAATTTACTGGCATAGAAGCAAGCACCAAAAATAACCACTTCAGCTCCATCCAGTACTGCAAAAAGGAAGAAGAAGAATGCCATTGACATGGCTATTCAAACTGGTAATGTAATTATCATTCCACCAAAAACTTGTGCAAAGTTAGTAGATGAAATCACTAAGGATGGAATGTTAAAGAATGTATAGTTTGACTATGATCATTTAGATAATGTTAAACAAAGAGAGAAAAGAGGAGGCATTTTTGTTATATTTAGACATTTACAAGAAATCCTTGATAGAAATTGAAAACCAAATACCGACAAAGTTGTATGATGTGTTATATGCTAGGAGGCTATCAACAATACAGGAAGACAAACACATAAAAATTCAAGAATTGTTATCTATTTGTGTTTCTATTACTCCAAAGGAAATGGATAAGACACTTGAGGTTGCAGATAGAAAAGTCTTTAACAAAAAACATAGAATAACCAGTCTTATGCTAGGAAGGGTAAATGAGATAATAAAGGAGACCCAAAAGGCATGGGCTAAGTTCTTTGAGGAGAATAGAGGTTTCTTTACTTCACCAAAATCAAAGACAGACACTATAGACATCCCGGTTGAAGGAAAAGGAAAGGGTATTATGGGTACTTCACCCACAATTTTGAAGAACATTAAGATAGTGGAAATCAAGCCCCCGGTAGATACAAGTGTACAGACAAATATTGAGACACCAACTAATAAAAAGAATGGAAAGGTTGATAATGTACATGATACAAATGTATAGGTTGAGGTTATAGTTCCTAGAGAGGAAGCGATAGTTATAGAGACTGCACCAAGTGGCAAAGCTATCGGTACAAGTGAGGAAGGTATTAAGGATAAATCAGCAGAGGAGAAGAAAGTAGAATCCGATAAGGAACCAGTAGTAGGTCCATCATTATTGTTAATTGACACCTTGCAGGTTGTAAAGAAAAACATAACCGAGATGAGTCCTACTGAATTCATGATGATGGAAGCACAAAAATTAATGAAGGAGGGATCTACGGATAAAGGGATTATTGATCAATCAGTCAATGTTTTACATAGACTAGTCTTGGAGTGCAAGATTGACAGGGAAGTGAGCCCATCTAGAAATCTTAAGACAATTACTGAGTACATTTTAAAGGATTTTTAATCCTTGCAGCAGATTTCAAACCAGCAAGCACTGGAGAGATTCACTCAAGCTAAAAGAGTTCATTTCATCAAGTGATTGAATCTGTGAAGAAGAAGATTGATGAAAAGTTGAAACTGATCAATAATTCTTTGAAGCAGTGTACAAATATTTATAGGGTATGTTGTAACACATATATACTACAATTAATGTGGAGAAAAAGATAAAGGAATTTCATGACAAAATTGCAAGTATAGCTAATTCTTTTGATGGATTGACTTCATTGAATACATCCATTGATGGTCAAATTTTGGTTTTGGAAGCCCAAATTTCTATTCTTGAGAAAGAAAAAGACAAAATCATAAGAAGTGCCAGAAGTCTTAAAGGCTTGGTGAGTCCTCGGTTGGATTCACACAATGTACATAAGAAGGAGTGTATGGATATGGTTGGGAAGCCCACACGGGCAGAGCTAAATGAGAAAGAGTCATTGGCATATATACTGAATGGACTTGTATCTATTTCCAACACTTTCAGATCTAGTTGGGATACTCATCTTGAGCTATTGGAGAAGGCATATCTAGAAATTTTCAAATTAGTTAAGCTTCGGTAAGATATTTTTGGGATATTCATTATACAGTTTTTGATCTTTGACATTTGTTTTGAAATTTTGATGTCATTTATACCAAAGGGGGAGTGATATAGATGTGAAAAAGAAATAGAAGGAGTTGCACACATTAGGGGGAGACATGGAGTATTTTGCATTAATGAATATTCAGCTCAGGTGGAGCAGGCATGATGAAACTGACAAATGAAACCTTGACCATTTTTCACATGAGTGTTGCCATCAATGCCAAAGGGGGAGATTGTTGGCAATTGGCACTCAATTGGCTGGTTTCACTATGTTGTCATTGATGGCAACATGATATTTTGTTCCAGCTTCATGTTTTGGTTCAGTTGTGTACTAGTAGGCACTTCACATACACTACACTAGCACCAACAATGCGGGCCGAAATGGTTTAGAATAATGTTATCGATATTGGAGGCCGACATCTCTTGGATCTAGAATTAGAATTTTTTTTTGATATTTATGCTATCTAGCCAACATGTAATTTGATATTGTAATAATCTCTATAAGCCGACATAAGGCATGATAAGTTGTATAGGGTATATATGTCAGTTGGATTAGATCATTTTGATAAAAATGTGATGGATATGTGGATGTGATGTAATGCAAAATACATCAGAGAGATTTTGTATATGAGGATATTTATGTAAGGGTTATTCCAGTAAAGGGTTTAGGGTTTCAGATCGGAACAGATAGAGCTTAAACTAGAACTGTATTCTGGCATAGAAGATGCTATCTTAGCAGTTCAACAATTCTCCAGATTGTAGTCTGGATATATATGTAGTCAATGAGGCTTGTTTTGTGATTGAGTAGTGTGCTCTAGGCTATAAGCCTTCCTGCAAGTGCAGACTCCTTATATTTTGTAATATCTCTTCATGTGGCCAGTGGATTAATATTGTGGGTCACAAATCCCACTGTGGTTTTTCCTCTTTGAGGTTTTCCACATATAATTATGTGTGTTTTGGTTCTCATTTATGTTATTGGCTTATTGGTTGCTTTACTTCTTTCAATTTTGTATGTACCAGTATACCGGTTGGTGTATTCTTGTTTTAATAAGGTTAAAATTGGACTTCCCGGTATAACACTGATTCACCCCCCCTCTTAGTGTTATTGGGTTCCAACACATCCTGCATAAAATAAAGGTCTAAGTATGTTTATCAAAATGAAATATATGTTCAGTCAAGGGTGGACACTACATTGAACCTACCTTTGCATTATTGTATCTTCTTAGTTGTTGTATTGATCTAGGTGAACTATTGTGCACACTTGAGTGTGATTGTGACATGATTTTCATGTTGAAATAGTTTTGTATGGCCATAATATTTTGTTTATCTATTTCCTCATTGTTATTTCATCCTCCCGCACCTTCTAGGAGTGTTTCTTGGCCAATTGTGACCCCTAATGCATTTTTGGGCAAGTTTGGTATCCATTATGCACCTTTTCATTTCATTTTTAGCTCTAAAACCCAAAATACTATTCTTAAGACCCAGAATGTCATTTCTAAGACCTAAACACTAGAAGAATGACCCAAAAATCCATTCTTGCTTCCAAAAACACTCATGTGGGTTTTAGGAGTGTTGAACTACTTTGGGGTGTAGGGAATTGCCATTTGGGTCACTGTGATTGAGGAATCTAATTTTGGGCATTTACTAGAGGCATTTTGTGTTTGCATTGAGTTCCTTAGAGATGTTTATGATTCATCTTGACCATTAATAATTGGTTTTGTGCTCTGGTAAGAGGATTTATGCCTTACCATTGAGGATATGGTTCATATGTTAAGTTACTCCAGTGAGAGGAAGGATGCCTTGTTGTTGAGGATCAGATTTTCTTTAGATTAGCCTTTGAATATCATGTTTATGCTTTGGTTCCTTGCTATTGTTAGGATAACTGGTGAACAAATGAGAGGGGGGGGAGTGAATCAATTTCTAACAGATTATAACTTTTAATCCACAATACAACCTTAAATCAATCAAGTATAGGTAAAGCCCAAACAAATGCTGGTAGAAATAGATATCGATAAACAATAATACTTAACAATTAAGCATATAATCAATGCAAAGAAACCATACCACATAACACCATGTTTTGTATGTGGAAAACCTAGAAAGGGAAAAACCACGGTGGGAAGCCTACTCATAGTCAGATGATACTTCTGCAGAAAGTATGTGTTACAATGAGGGGCATGCACTTGCAGGAAGGCACACTGCCTAGAGCGTACTGCTCATTACAAAATGAGTCTCACTAACTATAGAGAGGCTACAACCTTCTCAAGATAAATAGACAACAATCCAATAGAATGAACTTCTCAAAATAGCATCTACTATGCCTGATTATAGTTGTTGTTAAGCTCAATGCTGGAAGACTAAATCCTCTTCTAAAACCAATCTGATCACCAATGATCGATCAACTCCTCCACCTAAATGATATTACAATATTCGCACATTACATTCCTTGACAATGACCTTTCCAATAACCATGATTCTTTAAAAAGAGTTTCTACCTCTTATTTATACAAACCCTAAGGCCTAAACCAATTAGGTCGGCCAATATTACAATTATAGAATCCCTTATTACAATGATATTCCATGTCGGCTTAAGATCAAAACAATAATAAAAAATCTATAAAACATCTCGAATCATCCAGGTTACATGTAGAGTACACGCTAGCAAGATAGTGGTCCATAACCTAGATAGGTACTAGACCAATTCTAGATCCACCATGCCAAAGCAATGTCTTCAAGAATTTGAAGCATGATCAACAAACATCTTCAGTATCCTAAAATCCTTGAAGAAGCTGAACCAACATCAATTGTGGATCTTGCCATGATTCCTTAGTCAAAGCTCAACCGGTAAAGCCTTAAACCAGTGTTAGTAAGGGTTTACCAGAGTGTACGATAACATCCAATTACCAAGCCAATACCAACTGACCAAAACATGCTAATGGAGTATATAACACATGAAATCCAATATACTTCACTGATCCAAATGTGCCAGAAGTGTTAACCAGATAATCTCTTCTATCGATAACACTAGATCTTATACCAGTAACCATCTATATCAGTCAGTGTAACTCCGTCTGCTGGTAATAGCTAGTGTTGACATCAATGACAAAACATCAATGCCACACATATCCATAGTGCCAACAATATCCCCCTTTGGAATTGATGGCAACAATAGATGTGAAAAACATCTAAGTACCAAGAAATCCCAAACAAGTCTCCCCCTGTGGAAGACAACCAACAATCAATAGCTCTCCCCTAGTGAATAATAAATCTATAAGGTTCTGAACTAATCTCTCTCCCCAATGTATACAACTTTTCTTTTATTTTCACATCAATATCTCTCCCAATGCCAGAAACCTGACCAAAATATCAAAGCAATGATATAAACCTCTGACTCTCAAATCTGACTACTCCCCCTGAGTAGTAGCGCCACCCATTAATGCCAGAATGAATAATGTTTCTGATAATACATGTCAGACTAATGACAAACTTCATCAATCAAGTCTCCATCGGAGGGGCTGAAACCCCTAACTTGTCTCTCAAGTATTCAAATGATTCCTTAGATAGCGGTTTAGTGAATCTGCCTGCAATTTGTTCTTTAGTGTTCACATAAACCAATTTGATTTCCTTTGCTTCTACCTTATCCTTCATAAAGTTATACTTTATTGAAATATGCTTAGTTTTAGAGTGAAATACCAGATTCTTGGACATGTCAATAGATGTAGAGTTATCACAGTAGATAACTACCAGCTCACTATAATTTACCCTGATATCCTTCAACATTTGCTTCATCCACAAAACTTGAGTGCAATTAGTTGCTGCTGCAACATACTCAGCTTCTGCAGTATATAAACAAATGCATGATTGTTTTTTGCTTATCCATGAAATGAGTTTCTTTCCAAGAATGAAAGCTCCACGAGAAGTTCTTTTCTTGTCATCAGTATCACTTGCCCAATCTGAGTCAGTATATGCACATAAAGTGAAATCATCATTTCTGGAATACCATAAACCATATTCTGTTGTTCCTTGCAAATATCAGAATATCCTCTTTATAGCACATTCAATATTTTATTTAGGATTACTTTGATATCTTGAAATAATACTTACTACATTTATAATGTTAGGTCTAGTCTGAGTTAGATATAACAGACCACCAATCACAGATTTATACCTTGTCGGATTTATCGATGAAGAAATATCCTTGATAGATAATTTCTCACTTGTATCCATAGGAGTACTTACCAGTTTGGAATTCTCCATACCAAATTTTTTCAACAATTCCCTCAGATTCTTAGTTTGATAGATAAAAATGCCTTATTTAGTTTGAGTAATCTGCAAACCTAATAAAAATTTCATCTCTCCAATCATGGACATTTCAAATTCATTTTTCATGTTGTTAGCAAATTCCATGCACAATTTATCTTCTCCTCCAAAAATGATATCATCAACAAAAACTTCAATAATCAAAATATCATTATCAGTGATCTTATAATATAGATTACTATCATCATTGCCTTTAGTAAAACCAAGCTTCAAAGGATATTTATCCAACCTTGCATACCAAGCTCTAGGAGCCTGTTTCAAACCATATAAAGCTTTCTTCAATCTGCAAACCATGTATTTGTCATCTATCAGTGAAAATCCATTAGGTTTCTCAATGTAAACTTCTTCCTCAATCTCACCATTCAAAAATGCACATTTGACATCCATTTGAAAAAACCTTATAGTTCTTATAAGATGCATAGGCAAGAAATAGTCTAACAGCTTCAATTCTAGCTACAGGTGCAAATGTCTCACCATAATCAATTCCATCCATTTGAGAATATCCTTTACAAACCAATCTAGCCTTGTTCCTTATAACTTGACCATCCTCATTCAGTTTATTTCTAAAAACCCATTTAGTTCCAATAACATTCTTATTTTTAGGCCTAGAAACTAAAGACCAAGTTTCATTCTTCTCTATCTGATCTAATTCATCTTCCATAGCTTTTAACTAATGTTTATCCTTACAAGATTCATAACAGTTGCCAGTTTAACTTGAGAAATAAGACATACCTCTTCATTTGCCATTTTTCTTCTTGTCATTAATCCCTTGTTCCTTTCTCCAATAATTTGATCTTCAGAATGATTTAATCTTACATATCTTGGAGTCTTTCGAAATTCAAGTTCACCACTCTGATCATCAGTCACAGTTGAATGTTCAGAATATGCTGGTGTAATTGTTTCAGCTTCCTATATCGGTTGAGGCATTACTAGTTCAATTATGATCATTTCCACTACCGGTTCCCTGTCATATGATATAGAATGATTTCTATATTGTTCATCCACTTTCACATAAGCACTTTCCACAATTCTCTGCAATATTCTATTATAACATCTATATGCTTTGCTTTGAATTGAATAACCAAGAAATATCCCTTCATCACATCTAGGATCAAACTTTCCAATTGAATCATATCTTTTGATATAGCATTTACTTCCAAAAATTCTGAAATTCTTAATAGTAGATGTATGTCCAAACCATAGTTCATAAGGGGTCTTACTGGTTTCACCTTTAATGTGAACTCTATGAATGTGTAGACATTGTACTCACTGCTTCTCTCCAGTAGATATGAGGAAATTTGGCTTCCATCATCATAGATCTAATTGCATCTAAAATGATTTTGTTCTTTCTTTCAACTACTCCATTTTGCTGAGGAGTCCTAGGTGCAGATAGTTTTCTCCTAATTTCATTTGTCTCACAATATCTGTTAAATTCATGAGAAATGAACTCATCACCATGATCTGATCTTCGACATTTGATTTTCAATCTAGTTTTTGTTTCAACCTTCACTTTAAAGATCTTGAATTTCTCAAAAGCTTCAGACTTCTCCCTTAGAAAAGTCACCCACATCATTCTAGAATAGTCATCAATAATCACCATGAAATACCTATCACCTTGAAAGCTTCTAGTGCTTGTTGGACCACATAAGTCAGTGTGAATCAAATCAAGTACATCATTAGATTTATCATGTATTCTTTTGAAAGAACTTCTGACTTGCTTACCCAATTGAAATTCCTTACATACCAGATTATGAGGCTTCATAATCTTAGGTATATCTCTGACTACCTTGGTTGAATTGATCTTAACAATACAATCAAAATTAACATGACACAACCTCTTATTCCATAGACAACTCTCAACAATATGAGCAATCAAACATGTCTTATTACAAGTGTTTAAGTGAAAGATATTACTTCCTGTCTGAATACCGACTGCAATCTCCAAACCAGTCTTGTTAATGATTTTGCATTTTCTATCTTTAAACTGACATTGAAAACCCTTATCAACTAATTGACCAACACTAAAAAGATTATTCCTTAAACATTCTACATAATAGGCATTATCAGTGTTATGCTCGCCATCCAAAGAAATAATACCTCTACCTTTGATCATACATCCCTTATCATCTCCAAATCTGACTTGACCACCATTGTATTCTTGCAGGGACAAAAATTTCCTTTTATCTCCAGTCATATGATGTGAGCATCCACTATCAATTACCCATTATCTTCAACTTTTGCTATCAGGGCCTTCTCTTCATTTGTGATAGCCGGTTCTGGTTCATCTTCCTTCAAAGCATAGAACACCCATTCCTTTCCATTTCTAGATCCACTAGCTAAGTCTTCTCCTGGTTCATCTCCAGAGTCTTCAGTTACTCCTTTGTCATCTTCTATGTAGAAATGTTTATTTTTATTGAATCTATATTTGTTTGGGTTAGGCTTAAAAATTTTCTTAACTCTTTCCTCAAACATTGCATTCCTTTCAGGACATCTAGATGCAAAATGACCAATTTTATTACATGCAAAACATTTAAAAGGTGTTTTTCCTTCATACTTACTTCTAGTTGGACCTTTAGGTACTCTTCTAGTGAATAAGGATTCAAGTTGTTCAAGCTCTTCATCTTCTTTCCTCATGTCTTCCAATTCTTTTGCATATAGGGCTCTCCAATAACTTTTGCCAATAGATGTTGATGATGATGCATGAAAAGAAGGTTCAGACTTTACAACTCTAGAAGATCCAAATTCTTCAAGCTTAAAAGAAGACAATTTCCCAATCAGAATGTCTCTATTGACTGAAGTGTTTGCCATTGTTCTTAACTCCTTAATTGCAGTTGCCTTCATCCTATAAGCTGATGGAAGGGCTTTCAAGACTTTGGAAACTATTTCATCTTCACTTAGAAATCCTCCAAAACATTAAATTCCCATAACAATCTCATTTACACTTTCCATAAACACAACATTTTTTTCATTTTCTTCTATTTTCAAGTTTTCATACCTTACCCGGTAACACTCAGGTTTAGCAAATTTGACAGTAGGGTCACCTTCATTCAGAGTTTGCAATTTGTCCCATATAACCTTAGCCAATGATTTGTCAGTCAATCCCATGATCTGCTGATCAATAAGTGCACACAAGAGGGCTTCTCTAGCTCTAAAATCATTTTCAATATTCTTGTCTAGGTCTGCAGGAGCAGGATTGTCGGATGCCGAATCATAAGGTGTATATCCTTTCTCAGCGATCTCCCAAATATCCTTTCCAAGACATCTAATATGAGTCTCCATTCTATTTTTTCATATCCTATAATTTTTTCCATCAAGCTTAGGGATTTCTCTTCTGAAAATAGATGTCAATGGATTAGAAGTCTTAGCTGCCATAGGATCTACCTCAAGCGGTTAAGCTTTTACAAAAGAGGACCAAATCTCTAATACCAATTGTTAGGATAACTGGTGAACAATTGAGAGGGTAGGGGGGTGAATCAATTGTTAATAAATTATAACATTTAATCCACAATACAACCTTAAACCAATCAAGTACCAGTAAAGCACAAATAGATGTTGGTAGAAACAGATATCAGTAAACAATACAACTTATCAATTAAGCAGATAATCAATGGAAATAAACCATACCACATAACACCATTATTTGTACGTGGAAAACCTGGAAAGGGAAAAACCAAGGTGGGAAGCCTATCCACAATTAGATGACACTTCTACAAAAAGTATGTGTTACAGTGAGGGGCTAGCACTTGTAGGTGTAAAGTGGAAAAATCGAACCCTAGTCGTTCTCCCCTCCCCAACTCCGAGGAGAGAGAAGGGAGAGTCACTAGGGTTGATGGTTTTCACTTAGGGAAGAGACTTTATATTCAAAAGAGGGGTTGAAACCCACAAGATCCAACCCCACACAATGCAAGATTGGATGCTAAATGGGTTTCAAGGGTTAAGAAAGCAAGGCTACCCTCTTTTGTAAAGAATGTTGATAGAAGCATTAAGCTAGGAATGCATAGAAAGTGACAAAGATTCGCTTATAAACTGAGATAGGGATATAGGATGAAGCTGCGGACCTGGAATTAGTAGTAAAATGTCGATACGGCGCTATCCTGCAAATTTGAGCAAAAGTTGTCAAGACGATGGCATCCAGCGCCACGGTCCTCCGAAAAATCCGTGAAACGAAGGGGGATCTGTTCGTCTCTACACAAGGATTCCAGATCTTCAATTTCAGCCGCGTACCTGCAACCTACACACAGAAAAGTGAGGACGATTGGGGGGTTAGGGATGAGGGGTTTGCCTTTAGGTCAAACCCCAGTTTTGGAATTAACCAAGAAATGAGAAATGCTTGTAAATGTAATGTAAAACAAGTACTAATACCTTGTTGTAAGGATGTTTGTATCCTTATATGCGAAGGTATAGATGTTGTTGTTTGTTGTATGTTGTATGTTGTAGCATGTAATGTGTTGTAAGTGATCTCCTCTTCAATGGTTGAATCCTTGTCTTGAATGTAACACTTAGCCTTGAATGGAGACTTAGAAGGAATGCTTGAATGCTTGAGTATGGTTTCCACGCCTTGTACACATATGTCCTCCTTACCCAAATGGGAGAGGCAAATGTAGTTTATATACTTGCCAATTAGGGTTAATAGACTGATTTTCTTGACCTTAGGCCGACCAGGAAAGATAATTTTCCAATTTGCAAACAAAAAGGCCCGAAGTCCCATAGGAGACCGGGCCCAAAATAGGGCCAGGGACCAGGGCGCTGGGCGCCATGGTCCTGGGCGCCCTGGTCCTGAAGGACCAGGGCACTGGGCACTCTAGTTCCACCTCTCGGGACAACAGGGTGCAAAGGAGGTTCAGGCCAGGGTGCAAGAAAATGCAGTTTTCAGTGTCATAATCAGGTTTCGGGGTCTCCATTCAGGTTGTGTGTTGTGTCACCATCGTGAAGACCGAAATGCAGTCGAAATTGCAAGTGTCGCAATTTTAGGATGCTACATTTATCCCCCACTTTAGTGGGAGTATAGGCGTACGCTCATACTTCCGGTAAAGTACAAGGAAACAACATTGAAAAACTTTCACCACGTCAAGGAGGCAAGATACACCAAGCCCCCAGTGGACTAAGGATCTTACGACTTCGATTGACAAAGTAAAAGGGAAGATCACGAGGGAGAACCATGACTGTCAGTAGTAAGGTTCCCTCACTATGAGTCATGCAAGAAAGATATCAAAAATTTTCAAGGCAAAGCTAAATTTGTCAAGAAATTTTCAAGTATCTTGAAAAGATATGAACGGGATGTATGCCCCCCTACGTTAAAGCGATCACACACGCCTCACCGGGGGTGATTGCTTTAAGGTAGTGTTACATATAAGAATGAGAAAGGAAAGGAGCACATTATCACAAGGATTTAGCCCCCAAGTGTGAGATAAGCCCAAGGATAATAGACACAAAACACAAAGCACAAGGTGACTTCGCTTTCCTCGGGGTCAGTATGCTGTATGATTATTCATGTATATCATATGTATGTATGCATAATTGTTCTTCATTCCCCAATCAAGGAAGGTCACCTAGAAGAAGGGAACACATGTGTCTTTTGAGTCAACATGAGAGAGATCGAGAGATCTCAATGCTTTGCATCTTCCTCAAGTAGACAACACTAAGGACAACAAATAGAAGAATGAGAATAACATATAGAAGAAGTAACAAAAGAGAGGGGGAGAGAATCTGTTATGCTAATGAAACTAGTCTAGCACATCATCTACCCCCCGACCTTGCTGATCAATGTTTCGGGAAGGTAGGGAACACGCTAGAGGAGGAACATCCAACATAGCAGATGGAGCTATCACCAGATCCAAACAAGGGCTATGTTCATATCCCAAGCCGCGGTGTTCTTGTCTAGGAGCTAGGATAAGTGCTTTAGAAAATTCATTAGATAGATGGTTATCAACATCAACAAGTTCATATTCACTATCAGAATGAACAGGAGTAACATTTTCATCATGAATAACATTTTCATCCATATCATCATCAAGATTTATAAAAATAGGATCTTTAACTCGCACAGGATCAAGACCATCATGCATCTTATGTTTAGGAGATTTCGGCTCAATCGTCGGCTGAGGAGAAAATGGAATAATGCTTGTTGAAGGTGTTTTTGGGGATTGCAAAGTTTGAGAGGTAGCTGCCTGAGCTCTAAGATGACACTTTCGTTGGCATTCATGTGCAGAACGATTTCGTCTAGTCTTAGTAGGAAGATTAGGAGATTCAGGAGGAGGAATGTTCTTATCCTTATCACTTGGGTGTTTAGGTTGTGGTCTCTTAGGTTGAACAATAGGAGAAGAGGAAGGTCTCTTCTCTCCATAAGAGGAAGGAGGAGGAACTACTCCATATAAGGGAGGAATATTTGGTTTAGGAAGGAGACCAAGTCCATCATGACGAGGAGGGATAGGTCTACTTTTAGGAAGTTTATTAGATATAGACATAGTCACATCCATAGGAATGGGTTGGGAATCTTCTTGAGGAAAGACATTAGTTTTATCTTTCAAAGGAAGAACCTCCTTCTCAAGAATGATAGGAATATCAAGTTTGGGTGTTCTAGGTTCACTTAGAGATAGGATCATATCTTTTTTCCACTTTTGATAAGATTTGAAAAGATGATCACTTCGCGGAGGAAGAGATTGGAATTGTTTAGGCCAAAAGTAATCAATAGGAACGCTAGAAGTTCTTTTAGTTGGTATAAAGAGACTATGATTGACAGTAACAACTTCACCATTATGGGGAAATTTCAAGCATTTATGAATAGGAGAAGCAATAGCTTTCATGGAAGATAGCCAAGGATAACCAAGCTTCACACGAAATTGTTCGGAAGATGGAATAATAGCAAAGTTCACATCAAGGGATTTGTTATGGACCTCAATAGGTAATGTAATAGAACCAATTGCAGGAGAAGAAAATGCATCAAATAGTTTCACAACCACATTTGTTTCATCATAGATAACTTGATTCAATTGCAAAGTAAAAAGAAATTCTTTAGTAATGACATTAACCATACAAGAAGGATCAATAAGCACTCCACGGCAAGGTGTGTTCTTGACTTTTGCAACTATATATAAAGGACCATCAGGTGCCCTGATAGTTTCATTGGAATCAAATGTGATGGAAGGTTCTTTAGGGATTTTCTGTTGCTCCACAAAGTTAATCACATTCGGAGTCATAGACACAAGATCATCAGGTGAGACAGAGGAATCAGTAGTATCAATCGCATTAGAGGTATGAGAAGGTAATGGATCAGTAAAAATCTAAAGATTTTGGTTGGGAGGAGCTACAGATGTGTTGCCTTTATCATTCACTCCAGAAACAGAGATAGTATTATTATCAATCAAATCTTGAATTTTCCCCTTTAAAGCAAAACATTTTTCAGTATCATGCCCAGGTTGACGATGAAATTGACAAAAAGATTTGTTATCAAAATAAGGTGAATTAATCTTTGCAGGATCAATTTGCCTTATAGGAGGAAGAGTAAGCACATTTTGTTCCAATAACTTATTCATAATACTATGCAATGATTCATTCAAAGGAGTAAACTTTCTTTCTCTCTTGAAAAACTTAGAAATAGGAGACACACCTGATGCTGCATTCACATTGTTGTTGATGATGTTTTCATTGAATTTAATGGATTCTCTGTTCAGTTTAAACTTCCCAAATGGTTGTTGACTACTATCACCCTTATCACTCGGAGCCATAGGATGTGATTGTTCCATTTGTCTCACAGTCAATTGATAATTGTGAAGAGTTGCGCACAACTGTTGGAAAGAAGTAAACTCAGAAAATAGGAGTTTTTCTCTAATGTCTTTTTGTAAATTAGAAATAAAGATTCTTTGAATATCATTGTCAGGCACTGGAAAAGAAATTTGAGCATACAAATGCTTATATCTACCAATGAAATCAGTCACTTTTTCTTTAACACTTTGTTTACAATGCATTAAATCAATCAAAGTAACTTTAGGACTTATATTGTTTTGAAATTGTTGAATGAAAGCATTTGCAAGTTGTTCGAAAGAAGTAATAGAATAGGAAGGCAATGAGCAATACCATTGTAGGGCTTTGTCTCTTAATGTTCTAGTAAACAGTTTTGCAAGCAACCTTTGGTCATAAGCAAAATCAATACATATTGTTTGAAAGGTCTTAACATGTGTTAGAGGATCACCCTTACCATTATAAAGCTCCAAATGTGGAATTTCAACATGTTTAGGGGGAATAGCTCGAACAATATCAAGAGAAATGGGCTCGCAACGTCAAATGTGGGTACACTAAACTTAGATTGATTCATAGAGGCAATTTGTTGCTGTAAAGAAGAGACAGTTTGTGCAAGATTGTTAATGGTCGCTTCAGTCGACAAGTTCATATTAGACATGTTAGATTGTGATGGAGGTGTTATGTTATTGAAAGAAGGTAGAGAGTAAGGTGGTGGGACACTATGATAGTTAGTCATAGGAGATGATTGGATAGGAGGAACACTACAAGGAGGAATGGAATGATTAAACGAATTGCCCCCTTGCATCATGTTCATTTGTGGAGATATAATAGGAACACTCATTGAAGGAATGAATGAAGAAGTTGGATTGAATGAAGGAAGAGGGTTGATTGAAGAAGAAGGATTGCCCCCATGACTGGTGATCATAGGAGGAATTTCTTGTATTGAAGTAGTCATTATGTTTGATGTAAAAGTAGGTATACTAGCAGTAGGAGTCATCAAAGGAATAGAATGATCGTCTTGAGTAGGAGGTTGTGTATAACCTAAGGTTTCGGCACAACTCTTCATAGGCATCACATTTGAACCCACAATGTGTACAATACCACGCAAAATATTAATTCCATTCTTATCACTTTGAAGCATACGTTTTAGACCCTCAATTAAAGGAAGAGCTTGACTATCAGGGTATTCTTGAGACATCCATTGTCGAAAATCGTCAAATTGGTTATCCAATTTTGAAAGTTGTTCTACAGAAACCTCATGGAGAGCTTCTTCATCATTAGGAGGATTAGAGGAATTACCCATGTCCTCGTTAAAAAGGCTATTCAAATTAGGTTCCATCTCCTCGGTAGTTAAACCTCGGAAAGACTTAATTCTACGGCTTCGTCTAACAGGAATAGTGTAAGTAGGGCTTGTTGTTGTAAAACTCATGCACTAGAAAGAGAGAGAAGATTTTGAATTTAGAGGTAGCAATTTTCAATAAAATCAGCCAATCTTCCAGATTTAAGCTGTTAAATACAATCACGACAGTCTCCCGAAATTTTGAAAAAAATGTCCGGGACCGTGGCGCTCGGAGTGCACACGGTCCTTGCAACTTTTTTTGAAATTTGCAGGGATGAAAGTTATGATGATTTTAGAGCTAATCTGAAAAAATTGAGTGATTATACGATCTGTAGATAGGCCAAATTAAAGTTGCAAACTCAAAATTGAACCCTACCAAGATTGTCGAAAAATGCAAAATTTGAATTTTGAAAAAGAGAGGGAAACTGAAATTTTGAATTTTATGATTTTAGAGGGAATACCAAAAGCAATGCAAGTTTTGAAATTTGAAAGTTGACTCAATTTCACGCAAAATTCAATTTTGAAAGCGGAAATCAAAGTTGTTGTAATTAAGCACTTAATTTCAAAAGTCACAAATTGCAAAAATTTGAATGAATCACTGAAATTTCGAATGAATGATGACACACTATTCAGATTTAGGACTGTAAGAAACACAATTTTGACACAAATTTCAATTTCAACAATTTTTGAATGATTAGAAGCCTCAATCCAAGCAATCACTAGACCCCGGTTTGCCTTTAGGTCAAACCCCGGTTTTGGAATTAACCAAGAAATGAGAAATGCTTGTAAATGTAATGTAAAACAAGTACTAATACCTTGTTGTAAGGATGTTTGTATCCTTATATGCGAAGGTATAAATGTTGTTGTTTGTTGTATGTTGTATGTTGTAGCATGTAATGTGTTGTAAGTGATCTCCTCTTCAATTGTTGAATCCTTGTCTTGAATGCAACACTTAGCCTTGAATGGAGACTTAGAAGGAATGCTTGAATGCTTGAGTATGGTTTCCACGCCTTGTACACATATGTCCTCCTTACCCAAATGGGAGAGGCAAATGTAGTTTATATACTTGCCAATTAGGGTTAATAGACTGATTTTACCGACCTTAGGCCGACCAGGAAAGATAATTTTCCAATTTGCAAACAAAAAGGCCCGAAGTCCCATAGGAGACCGGGCCCAAAATAGGGCCAGGGACCAGGGCACTGGGCGCCATGGTCCTGGGGGACCAGGGTGCTGGGCGCCCTGGTCCTGAAGGACCAGGGCGCTGGGCACTCTGGTCCCACCTCCCGGGACAGCAGGGTGCAAGAAAATGCAGTTTTCAGTGTCATAATCAGGTTTCGGGGTCTCCATTCAGGTTGCATGTTGCGTCGCCATCGTGAAGACCGAAATGCAGTTGAAATTGCAATTGTCACAATTTTAGGACGCTACAGTAGGAAGGCACACTCCCTAGAGCGTACTACTCATTACAAAAGGAGTCTTACTGACTCCAAAGAGGCTAAAACCTTCTCAAGATAAATGGACAACAATCCAATAGAATGAACTACTGGAAATATCATCTACTATGCCTGATTACAGTCCTCATTAAGCTCAATGTCGAAGGACTAAATCCTCTTATGAAACCAATCTGATCACCAATGATTGATCAACTCCTCTACCTAAAAGATATTACAATATTCACACATTACATTCCTTGACCATGACCTTTCCAATAACCATGATTCTTTACAAAGAGTTTCTACCTCTTATTTATACTAACCCTAAGGCCTAAACCAATTAGGTCGGCCACCTAAAGATATTACAATTACATAATCCCTTATTACAATGATATGCCATGTCAGCTTAAGATCAAAACAATAATAACAAATTCATAAAACATCTCAAATCATGCAGGTAAAATGTAGAGTACATGTGAGCAAGATATCAGTGTTAGGAACTAGGAAGGACAACTGAGAGGGGGGGGGCTGAATCAGTTGTCTATAAATTATAACCCAAAAGCAATTATTCCAACTTAACACTCAGTGCCGGTAAAACAAATTAACGGTTATAGTATTACCGGTATAACTTAATGCATGAAAGAGAATACAAAACACATCCACAACACATGACACAAATATTTTGACATGGAAACCCTGTAAGGGGAAAAACCACAGTGGGAAACCTTACCCACAATCAGATGATACTACTGCAGATAGTAAGTGAATACAATAATGGGGTTTGCACATGCAGAAAGGCCAACTACCTAGAGCTCACTGCTCAATCACAAAATAGGAGTCACATTGACTACAATTGGATGGTTAAATCCAATAACAATGTACTACTTCAGTATACCATCTACAATGTTGGATTCAATACCGGTTTAAGATCTGACCATGAGTGCCAAACACCTTCATAACCTTTCCTTCAACCTTCAGATAATATCTACGTGATTCACACAAGGATTTTCTTATTTTTGCTCTTCACAATGATCTTCAATATTTGCACACACTCATACTCTGCTTCCAAATAAGATCTTACAATTGTTTATAAAAAACCTAAGACCTCATGATTAGGTCAGCTCTATGAAGATATTACATTTAAAAAATAAGTCTTGATGCAATACAATATTTTGGCCTCAATACATTTACACATTATCTAATCAATAAACCATTTCCAAAATGTGTCGTGCTGATCTAGAACATGATATCTTGTATCGGTCCATAACCTATACCTATCTGCTGGTAAAAGCAAACATGTGAACCCGATCAGACCATTAAGCAAAACACCAAATGTAAACATCCAATCCATGTCTTTGACATAACCAAATGATCTCCAGATGATAACAAGTCATCATCAACTTCTTGAGTTGTCGGTGAAATATATACCGGTGATTGTGCATAAGCCAATATCCATGTTGGGACCACAATGTGTTGGTTCAACAAAAAACCAATAAAACCAGAGTGCCAAATCAACAATGTAGACCTCTAGAAAGATAAGTGTTGACATCAATGACAAAACCAATGCAACACATGACAAAGTCATCCATAATACCAACAACTGGTCCATAACCTAAATAGATACCAGACCAATTTTGGGTCCACCATGCCAGAAAAATGTCTTCAAGCATTTGAAGCACAATCAACGAACATCTTCAATATCCTAAAATCCTTGAAGAAGCTACACCAACACCAATTGTGCATCCTGCCATGATTCCTTAGTGAAATCTCTGCCAGTAAAGCCTTAAACCCATGCCGGTAAGGGTTTACTAGAGTGTATGATAATCCAATATACTTCACTGATCCAAATGTGCCAGAAGTGTCAACCAGATAATCTCTTCTATTGGTAATACTAGATCTTATACCGGTAACCTGTCTATCGGTAACCATCTATATCAGTCAGTGTAACTCTATCTGCCGGTAACAGCCAGTGTTGACATCAATGACAAAACATCAATGTCACACATATCCATAGTGCCAATAGTTATGTTGTTTGAGTGAAGGCTCTTGCTTGCATTTGGATGTCTATTGCATATTATGTTTCAAATTGTGGTAGTGATGTTAGGACTATAATCATGACTCTTGAGATCCTTCAAGGTGTTATTGTGATGTTATTGTGGTGAATGTGTAACCCTTATGTCTAGGTGCATGTTAATGGGAGTGGGCTTCCAAGTGAGTGACTATGGTTGTAGGGAGTAGACAACTAGGTTACCTGGAGTCTAGATCGCCAAAATATCTCACTAGGAGTTTTATCTTGGAATCAAGTGATAAATTAATTAATTTCATGTGGGTTGGGTAGTGTTATCTATTCACTTTAATAAGATAATAAATGGTTATGGTGGCCCCTTTTCTCTCATAGGGATAGTATCCAGGATAGGATTGGGAAGACTTTGGTAACTTGTTAAGATAATCTCCCTTACTCCCATCAAGGCTGAGATGTATCCACATGTGCATCTAGGATGGCCGAGATAGGTTCCCAGGTTCCCATTTGTTGCTTGTGATGACACTCTTTCCTTACATATAGGTATTAGCACCTTGAGCCTTGTTTATGATGTGTTTCCTCTGAAGATTTTAGGTTGGACATCTTATGATTCCTTAAGTCTTATTTTGGTTGCATGATGAGTGGAAAATTTTCCTTGGTTGCTAGGTGTCAACCTAGGTCTATAGTGTGAGTTGGAACCTTGTGTCATCTCCTAGCACGGGGGGTGGTTCCTTATTGGTTCCACATGGTCGAGTGGTTTGATACCTTCTTCCCTTGGGACGTTCTTCTTTGGATGATCTTGTGTGTGGAGGAATATTCATATCTTCTCTTCATGTGGATGGATTCTTGGAGTATGTAATAAGATTTATCATAGATTGGGATCATGATGTATTGTAATAAATTATGATTGTTGGAATCATTGTAAATGTCTATGTTGTAATTGGATATTCAATGTGGATGTAATTCCAGATTGAAAGAAACCAAATGAATGAGTGATGTGCATGTTAATATTAAATTAATGTTCTTAATGGAAATGATGTTTTTCTTGGTTAATGGATATTTTTAGAATATGAAAGGAATGAGTAGCTTGTAGGGTGTGTAGTTAAACTTAAGAAAAGAGCTAGATTGCATTAGTTGATTCCTAATTGAGAATGCATGATGTCATGATATGGTAGATGAATGGAAAGGGGATTAGGTATATTTGGTTTGGTGTTTTAAAATGAATCAAAAGTATATTGGGGACATGATAGGAAGTGCATTTGTTGAATGATTATTCCAATGTTAAAAAGGAAGGTAATTGATTAGGAAATGAATGTAAGGAGTGTTTAATGGTATCATAGATGGAGATGTGTTTATGTGTTAGAGTTATTCATGTATTGATGTTGAAGTACCCTATGGAATGATAGATAATGTATTGTAATCTGCTTGCATAATAATGATGCTATGTTTTGAAAATGTTAAAGATATTCTATGTAATCATGTAGATGATAATTAATGCTCTGAGTAATGGTAGTTCAATCTTATTCTTTAGTAGATGTTTTTTAAAAAATTGTCTCTATTAGCATGTTAGTTAGTATAGTTCTCTAGGGTATTTTGGCGGGCATTACAAGCCAAGCTTCAATCCTCCATTGTACACATAAAAACCATCCAACACTAGTACTTTCGGAGCTAATTTCCGACGGCCGATTGTCGGATTTGTGACTAATTTTTGTCGGAATGCCGACAAAAGTAGCCATCGAAAACTCATCGTCAAATTTGTCCATGATGCCCTGACCGTCAGAAATACGACAATCCCATGGACTCTGCCAATGGTGGGCATGATCGTTCTTCTAGTCAAAAAAGTCGTTAGACATGCAGCATCCCCATCGGATGCTTTAGTAGATTTTGTTGCAAAGCCGATGGCAATTTGGAAATTTGCACTGACAGTGATGCTATTTGTCTGACGCTTGTGTTGTTGGTCCATTCGGAGGCATCGACGACCGCCTGACTACAAAGTGTCATCGCACGTACATCATCCTTGTCGGATGTTTGTGTGGTTTGAGTTTGAAGTGCAACGACTCTAGAACATTTCACCGATGAGAATGTTGTATGTCCGCCAATTTCATCATCGGTGGAAGGCTTGGTATTCATCGTAATTCCGACGATAATAATATTTTAATTAAAAAAAATTATTATTATCCATTCATTGATATGTACAGTGAATGATATTCTATCCCCACCACCTACTAGTAGGGGGCATAGGTTTGAGGCTAATATGAGTTGCATGGTTGGAAAAAGCTCATGCCATATCTAAATGAAAGACATCTCAAATACATCATCGGTGGAAAGCTACAAAATGCCATTTTCATACATAAGCAAGACATACACAATTGGGCACAATCACCAAGAGAATGGTAAAAGGTGTGTTTGAGGTCATTGTCCTAATTGTGGTGTGGTCACGAAGAGATCATCGTAAATTTGTCAACCTTTCCTTCATTTAAACCAAGTAAACCTTTATGCATAAAGGTTTACTTGGTTTAAATGAAGGAAAGGTTGACAAATTTACGATGATCTCTTCGTGACCACACCACAATTAGGACAATGATCTCAAACACATCTTTTACCATTCTCTTGGTGATTGTGCCCAATTGTGTATGTCTTGCTTATGTATGAAAATGACATTTTGCAGCTTTCCACTGATGATGTATTTGAGATGTCTTTCATTTAGATATGGCATGAGCTTAGTCCTAGAGTGAGATTAGGGAGTTGGACCATCTCAGCCATGGTGCGCCTGCATATGTATATAGTTTTGTGTATTCATTAAAGATTTTCATTTAATTTTGAGCATTTTGGTTAGCAAATCAGGGGTGCACTTTATATTCTTGTTGTTATTCAATTCACTTACTTTAGCTCTGTTTGTTTCTTCAAATTTGGGGTCTAGAGCTCCTCCCTAAGCAGAGATTGTTGGTTTTGTCTCCCCTGCTTTGGCTAGAGATTTTCTTACTATCTCTGGTAGTTTGCCCTCAAATTTCAGCTTCTCTATTGGTCAGACTGCTATTTTTTCTACCTTCTTCTCCAAGTGCTCCTCCTCTTGTTTCCAAGATTTTTCCTTTGCCTTCTACTCAATGGCCCTTGGTTGTGCCTTCATGCCCGCTTAATGTCTTCACTAGGTTCCTGTTTCCTTCAAATGATGGCTTCTCTATGTTATGCAATATCCATCTTGGATCTTGCAACATCAAATTCTAGCATGGTTGATGTTGATGCGAGTGATTGGACAATTGTTTTTAATCACATTTTTTCTTTGAGTAAGAAGATACTTCTCAAGCAGTTTGATGTTGTCAAAAGATAAATAAGTTGTCAAGAAAGGTGAGGGCTAAAAAGAATCTTTAGATTAATGTTTCATTTTTTTGTAACATAATACAATGAAAAGTACATGTACGCGCAATACTTAAATACATACTAAAAACACAAGAACATGAATTACCTTAATGAAGGTATGTCAATCATGTGTTTTCATCCCTGGCCCAAATTCACTTTTCTTTGATATGAGATTGTTTATGTTCGCAGCAAATCCTGTGGGAAATTGAATTTTTTGTATGACTTCTTTTATAGCATTGCTTTGCTAGTCCATTAATAACCAAGGAAGCTCACTTATATTAATCTGGTCTCCATGGCTATTTGATTGAATGACATTTATCATTGCATGATTGGAATCCTAAATGTCACTACATATTTTGACAATTTTTTCTTTGTCACACCTTCCATCCAATATTTTCCATACTGTCTCTATTATATTCTTTCCAATATGCATACTATCAAACAAATGAACAATTTGTAACTTCTCGTAGTAGGGCAACCTACTAAATTTTTGGGGATAACTTTTTAGTCCCTTAGGAAGGTGGTCATTTATGCCTCCATGACCTTCATGATCATCAATCACATCATCAGTAAACAAAACAAAATAGAAAAGATGTTTTATGACAAACCAATAGATGGAATGGCATTACCTTGATGATTAATTCTATTATATTCCAGCTTCCATAGGTGAGGTTTCATTCTTCATGGCTTTGATGTATTCTCTTCTTTCCCATCGAAAATATGTTTTTGAGTATTTCGATACTTATGATTTTTGTGGAGAAAGTGCCTATACTCATCAAACACCTGCTTTCCTAAACTTTTTGAATGACGAGATTTCATCTTTGGACCACAAATAGGACATGCAAATTTTTCCTTTGTTTGAAGACCTACAAGATAATGTATAATTGGATTAAATATGATAATTTTTTGAATTATAATGTTCATGCACAACTCAAACACTATAACATACCACAAAAATGTGTTAGCCTCGGGGCATCATGTATTGTCCCTAGAAGCATCACATGGAATTGAAATTGTCTTTGTCCTATTGGTCTAGAGACGTCATACATAGTGACACCATTCCATAACTCCAGCAACTCGTCGATAAGAGGCTCGATATATACATTCATATCTTTAACTTGGTACTTACCTAATCAAATGAACAAAAACATTACATAATTATTATGACCATTTTACTGCAATATTTATAATTAAATTTAGATGACTATAGTTAAATGATAAAATACCTGGAATAATCATTGCCAACATTATGTGCTCCCTCTTTATTGACATCCATGGAGGAATGTTATTGTTGATAACAAAAATAGGCCACACTGAGTAAACAGATCTCATCTCTCCAAATGGATTGACACCATCCACTGCCAATGAAAGCCTGAGATTACAAGGTTCTTCTTTAAAGTGTGGCCACTTTTCCTCTATGTCCATAAATGTTGAACCATCCGTAGGCATTCAAATAATGTCATCTTGACTTCTATTGTGTGCATGGTAATCCATAAATTGTGCCAAGCTAGTGCACTTGAATAATCATTGCATACATGGAATAATGGGAATATAGTGAAGAACCTTGCAAGGAACCCTTTTTATTATTTGATCTATTTGATATCTACTGATATGACATTCAGGGCATTTAGTTCAAAATTCATGTTGTTTGTGATATATAATATGATCATTGGGACAAGCTTCTATTGCTTGATACTCCATTCCAATATCTTTCATAATGGTAGATAATTCTCGATATGAGCGAGGTAGAATATTTGATGGTGGTAACAAAAACTCACCTATCAATCTACAGAAAAAAGTATAATTTGTTAATATAAAGAATATTAATGGTACAACATGATTCATAGTTTATTATGACATATATGACATACCTTAACATACGTGACATTGTTATGTTGGATAAACCATTCATAACCTTCAAGTTCACCAACAACAATACAATGGAGATAAGAGTTGCCTGCGAGCCTTCATAAAGGGCCTCAAATGCTTTCTCAAGTAGAGGGACATCATGAACAACATCAAGGTCATCTTCATCATCATGATCAACTGCGCGAGTACTAAATGAGTCATGGATCAATGTATTTGTACCATCATCTTCAATTGTGTTTTCTGGCTCATGATCATCATCTTCCATGGGATCATTATCTTCATCTTCGATATTCACACCTCCATGTTCGTCCACTTTGAAAACCATATTCTCCGAGTTGTGTTGATCCATACCATGTGTTGGTGCTCGACCTATATAAAATTGATAAACATAAATAAACCATAATCATGATCTCATCATTACGTGATTTATTATGTATATAAAATGTTAAAACGATATAATAAAAAACTTACCAATGGATGATAATCATGTCCACCTTCAATGTGACCATGCAGCCTACAATGTTTCTTCATTGTTTTGATTAGAAGTCTTCTAGTCTTTAACCCCTTACAAATTTTGCATGGACAATAACATTTTCCATCACCTTTTCTTTTCAAGTTAGACCATAATCTATCAATTGTCTCCTTATTTTGTTGTTCGTTGATATTGTTTGACATGGTCTTTCTTCATAGGTAAGAAAATTGGGCTATAGAAGTAGTTATATAGAAGTTGAAATGTTAGTTATGAAATCATGTTTCAGTATAATATACAGAATCAAATTACTTGAAAATAGAAATTATTATCATTGAACCAAAACCATTTAACTCTTCTTTTTCATCTCAAAATATATCTAATGGCTTTGTGGTATGCAATCCTTGTATAAGATATTAAGTTGACTGATGTCTAATTGGGGTAATCCATGAGCGTCTAATGTGAATTCAGTATCCTAAACATTGGAGAGACCTTATTTGACTTGCCTAATCAATGTGGTTTCTATCCTAATATGAAATACTGAGTTCTACCCTTGCCTTTGCATCAAACTTCTCACATCATGTTTCTTCAACAAAACACACTAATATGAATTGAGCCAACACCATGAGGATAGGGTCAAGTATCAATATGGAAACTAATAATAATATGTGAAGATGGGGTTCAAACATAAGTATTGGCTCTCAACAATGCCACACTTCCAAAATTCTCAGTCTCATGACTTGTCCTATTGGGTGAGCACTCATTGATGGCCACAAGGCCAAATAAATGTATGTAGGCTTTGAACTCCTAACTCTAAGCTAGGAGGACCCTACAGAAGGTCTATGAACACTCACTTGGTATTAAAATAGAAAGAGCCTTCCTCTAGAACTTTGTTTGCAATGCACACATCAATATTGGTAATAATTGTTATGATGGATGGTCTATTAGGATGGTAAATAAAATGCTTATTCTTTTTCCACCCTTTGAAACTACAACAAGGTATTTGTGGTGCAGGTGCACCAAGGAAAAAAAATTCAAATTTGAAGACCTTTGAGACCAAGGAGGAGTTTCCAATATCAAACAAATTCAATAAAATCAATTATGAGATCCTAAAGCCAATAATGGCTTTTGAAACTAAAAAAATGCAAAAGTTGTCAAATTGTCCTGAAAGTTGTAAACTATTGTCAAATGTTGGATATTGGGTCAAAACACCTAAAAATGGATTTAGGAGGGTTTAGATTCATCAAATATTCCAATAAGGATGAAAACCCAATAATTGTAGGTTTTATTCAAAAAGATGTCAAGCATTTGCAAAAAATGTAAAATTCAAATTTTCAAGTTCCATCGGTTAGGAAGAATTAGGAGGGAAAAGCAAGTTTTAATTGTTTTAGTGTAAAATAAAATTTGTAACCAACCATATGGTGGTTGAAAAAACTTGGAGAGGATATTTAAAGACATAGACATGCTTTGTAAGGAAGATTGAATGCCAAAGAGTATGGACTGTTGTAGAAACTCAATGAAAATTCAAAATTTTGGAGTAATTTCTCATATTTTCTATTCTTTGTGAATGTTTACTTTAAATTTGTTCATGCCCTAACATTTTAAATAAATTTTATCAACATTCCACACCTTTGTGGATGATTTGAGTTCATTATTCATTTTGAAATTTTGTTATAGGGCTGACTATCATAACTTTTTGAGTATTTTCCTTTGGTAGCTTTGACAAAATTCAATCATGGGGTCATTCCATGAGTGTTTAACCCTTTTTCTCATGGGATTAATATTTTATAACATCTATAATACGTTATAACAACTAAAATGTGCAATTGAGGGGTTTAGTGCAGGTGATCACCATTTGAAGGAGTGAGAAGCCTAGTGAAGATGCTCGGTAGGGTGAAGGTTGGAGAGATCTACCTACATGAGGGGTATTTTTTATGATTTGTAAATTGGTAAAACACCTATCTAAAGGTGAATCAACAACCAATTTGATCTAGGAGTGAGTGGACGTGGGAGATTGGAGAAACCCTAGATTTTAGGGTTTTTTGATGAAAATTTGGGGCTTTTGGGGTTAGAGGCCTCACAAACTGAAATTGAGTGTGGATTCCTTCATAATTTTATATTTAGAAAGATTTTTTTAAGGTTAGAAGTACCCAAAAGTAATATTTCTTGTATTTTCTTTGTTAATCCACCGTTCTAGTTGCTTGAAAATGAAGGACAGTCTAAAAACAGCAGATACTTTCCAAAACAACTTGCTAAATTCTCTGAGTATGTTATAGAAAAGCTAAAAGGGTATGCAAAAATCTATTTTATTTGTCTTGTGTCTAGGAAGTTTGTATATTTATCATTAAATTTCTCTCGATGTAGGGCTAATAAGGGCTCTAGGGCTAGTGGGAGGAAATTGGGGTTTGGGCATTTGGGTATTGAACAGAAGGACAAAACTAGTTTGAACCTTTCATAATAGAACTAATTACACCTTCTAAACCATCATTTTCATTTGGGAAGGTCTTGTTTCATAATTGGCCAATTTGAACCATTTGGGGTGTTTGTAGGCTTAAGGGGATCTATCATTTCCTACCTTGTATTTCCCTTATATTTTACAAATTCATCTATACCTATTTGGGCATTGTCTTATACTACCATACCTTTGCCAATTATACATCAATTTGACTATGACTATCAAATACCATTAGGACAGTCATAGAAATTTAATCTATTTCATTTGGTTTTGATCGACAAACCCTTCCAAAGGTTGCATAGGGTCCCCTCACCCCTCTCTCTATCATCAACCACTTCAAAATACCAATCACTTGGTCTTCCCACCAAATTATTCCCTGATATGATACAGAGCATGAAAAAAGGTCTATCATCAAGAATGATATGATACATAGCATGAAAAAATATACATAAAACCCCAATTTCATTAAGCAAAACTCTTGGATGGCATGCCAAAGGCCTATTTATTCCCATCCAAGTGTGTTAAAACCTCAAACCACCATAAACTAACTTTCCAACCATATTTTTTTGAAGTTCCTACAAGAAATGCAAAAGTTGTCATGGCAATATGACAACTTTTTTCCCAATGGACCTCAAACTTTCACAATTAGGTCTCTATTTGTTGTTAGAATGAGATCTATGACTAAGTATTGGAGGATCTTACTAACTTGGGTATCATTCTTTTATGTGTCTCTGACATGACTCCTAGTAACTATATAAGGATCTTACTAGTTGTAGATCTATGCCTTGTCTTTTTGATATGGTTCCTAGTGAGAATATATGAATCTTACTAGTTCTAAATGTCATAACTTTTTGTTTTGCATGCTCCATGTGTGTCACCAATGTTACTCATATTACTCACTTTGTACTTCCCTTTTATCTCAATATTATAGATTGACAATATCATAAGTCTTGGGAACTACCACCTTTCCAAACTTGTAGACATCTTGACTGTTCAATATCTTGGTGAAAGAATATTTGGCTTCTCCATATTTTCCAAAGAGTAAATGAGCATAATTTCATACTCTTTCTAAGAGGGGGATAAGTATTGCATCATAAGTTGCATCTCTTTAAAAATATACACTAAGTTTGGACTTAATTTAAGTGGTTGTGCCTTATTTATGCTTAATTGTACTTAGGTTTGACAATGTTTCCCTAAATTTGGTTCATTCCCTTATTCATGATGTTCCTCATGGCTCATTTTTATAGGACTAGGGTCTTGGGAACCCTTATTCATGGAAATTGGACCTAAAATTTGAAAGATGAATGGTGGATTCACAAATAGTAGGAATTTCCTCTCCAAATTTGGACTTTTGCAAAAATTCAATTTGAAAAGGTGCAAGGACCATCCATATAAGGTCCATCTTGAAAATTAAATGATAATACCATCCATGCATATTAAATGATATAGTCAAGTAATAAAGAAGGAAAACCATTTCTTGAAGTTGTCAAATGATTTTAAAGATGCAAAACAGTCCACTAAATGCAATTCACTAAAAAGGAAAACAATGTATGCTACAAGATAGTGGGTAAGATGCAAGGAATGAAGTTAAATAGACAAAGAAAAACCATGAATATTACCAAGTCAAAAGGAGTAGCTATGACCTCTTAGGTGTTTTTTCACTTGCATAAGCTAGACTTCTTAAGGATAGAAACACATGTAGATAGTAGTATGAAGTCTTTTTGACGATTTTTGAAGTAGTTGAAGGAATGGCTTATTTTAGTTATATCTAACCCAAGACAATTTCAACTCAAAGTAAGGAATAAAACCATATGTCCTATAAGTTTGGGAAGCTAATTGAGTAGCTGGATAAGGTAGAGCATGACTATAGGGTAGTCTTGAGACTCTTTTAACTCGATTAGAACATGTACCACGTATCTAGGAGCTTACAAAGCCAATTCAATCATATTTCAAGTGAAAATGCAACAAAAGGAGTAAAAGCTTTGAATACACCTCAAAAACCACCGCGGTGGCCAAGTAGGTGGAAATAGTCTTTTCCAACATTTGTTTCTTCATAGATGCAGCCCTATGTTCTCTTTATTATTTGAGATGAGAAATATATTGTTGGTGGTTCTGTTATTACCCAGTCTAGTATCGATCTGATCTTTGATACTTTCATAAAAGGAGTGACTATCCTAAGTGCTTGATACTGTCACAAAAACTAGGTGTTGCAGTAGTGAATCTTCCTTTTACATTTGGGTGGTTGGGAAGGTAAAGACCCATGGTGGTATATGTTTAGTGGTTCTTGTAAGAGTATCCAAAAGTACATTGGTTTTTTGATATCTAGTACATTTTGTGAGTTGAGTACTAGGGGGGATTAGAAGACCCAGTTGAAGGAGGATTTGTGTGAATAAGAGTTGAGGGTGTTGGTGGTGATTGAATGTTGGAGAGTTGGATTGTGACTTAGACATGTTTATTTGTCCTATTTGAGTGTGATTCAATGGTTGGGTGAGGGTTGGTGAGTATGGGTGTGTTTTGGGGTATTGAATCCTTTTGAGTAACTTGTGGCCTTGTGAGGAGTCTTGTGAGTAAGTGAAGGGTTGACACCTAATTGAATAGGTGAGTTGGGAGAAATATCTCCCTTGTTGGTTGAGTTTATTGGATTCTCTGCATCAGCATGCCTTTTCACTATCAAACCATTCAAACTTCCACCCAAAGATTCAATCTTCTCAAAGTTCAAAATAAATCTCCTTATTGTCCTTACTATCTTGCATCAACTTTCATATCACTAGGTAGTCTTTTGCTTAGAACTATCATCTTTCATGGTAGGAAACCATCTCAGTCCCTTGAGTTAAGTTAGCTTACCTTTAGAATTTATCATTTCCTAAACAAGTTATTCAAGGGGAAAATGTCACTAATCAAGTTGAAATGTCAATTTCTCAATCTGCCTAAGGTAAAAGTTTAAAATAAATTGCAAAAGATAGAACAAGGCTATGATAAAATGAATCATCAGTATTACCTAAATCCACATTATCAACAAAATCTAGAAATAACCTTGTATGTAAATAATTTATCATGCCAAAATTACCAATTCTAACATGAAAATGAGACCAAGGAAAGCTCTAGAACAACTACTACTATTCATTCACATGTTCCTTATTGACCTCAATCACCATGAAAGATGCACAAATTGATTATAACAAAGAAGATGTTTCATAAATGTAAATATTAATTCAGGACTAAGGAAAATGAAATAAATAAAAGAATACCAAGCAATTTAAAAAGACTACCAATACCGTTGCAAACTATGAACTTCATTTCCATTAATTCTTCAAAATATACTAGCAAAGCACAAGTATTCAATCTACAACCTATTGCTAAATGTCTTTTGAAAAAACACACACTAATGAGTGTTACTAAACTTGGACCTTAAATAATCAATTATTAGACCCTCAAAATGAATTTTAAAAATACATTTATAGGGAAACTTTTTCCTCAAAATTAGAGATTAAATTCCACCCAAAACCTTATCAAACTAAGAGGTACAATCAACACACAAGATACTAGCCTATAATTGAATTAAGAACTATAAGTTGACTCATGAAAATGAAATATAAGTCAGAAGGAACTTAGAATATGGAGTCAAAGAAGCATGGAGAACAAGAAAAAGAGGATCTATCTAGGCCCCCACCCCCAAGATGACTCCTCCAAAAAATTTAAACTTAGGTGCACAAGAAACAAGATGAAGAACAAAGGCCAAAGTAGGTTGTAACTACCATCAAACCATCCATCCAAAGTGATGAGAATCTAGGTGTTCCTAAGTGACTACAATTCAACCTTGAAAGGATAAAGAAGAGAGTATTGAAGAAAGTAAGTTTGCAAAAGATGATCGTTGAGGTTGAGGCTGCAAGGAAGCCAAAGAAGGCAATGAATTTGTATGCCACCTAAAACTATGCAAAAGGAGAGATAGTTGCCAATACCCTAAAATAGAGAAGATTTAGTAAAAATTGCCAATACCCTAAACTAGGGTAACCCAAGACAGTAAGAAAATGGTTCAGGGGTCATATAGACTAGCTTTATACTGTATGTTAATTACAAAGTGATAAGCTGTGTGGTTGGAGATTTTTCAGTCCACCACTTCTAGGTTAGCATTGTGCTGAACCGAACACAATTGTATCTCCCTAGGGCTTTTGGGTCGGGTGTGTTAGGCTAGCTAGAAAGAGAAAGAAAGGCTTGCCCGAACAACACTGAATGAAGGTTGTAAATCACTTGAATAATATTCATTCCCATTGTTTTCTTGTGCATTGGTTTTATCTCCATCGATTCAATAGCCAGAGGCAGATACCACCCTACATATTAGCTCGTACAATAGTGATCAATCAACATATATACGGGAGGAAGGGATTGCCGTGACAAAATTGAATGCTCACTCCTGAATCATAGTTCTATTGTTTTATGAGGAGTGGATTCCTACAAGGTATTATGCATTCAGGGAACCGCACCTTTGACTAGGAGCCATCTGGCCTGAGATTGGATAATCAATATGAATACGAGATTGACCAATTTGCATTAAAAACTAGGGCAATTAACCACCACATGTTTCATTTCCTAACATCTTTTGCATAAAAAAGGAATCTCTCATACTCCAATAGTTTCTTCCATAATCGGTCAATATCCCACAAGAATGCAGGCATAGTTAGCATGTATAAAAGAAAGCAAAAGTTGTAGAATCTCTTGAATGGTATATTTTTTGCAACATGAAATTAAGGTGAAGAATATACCTCCTACGTGGGATTGCAAGCAATGCATAAATGCCTTCGATGCGGGTTTGATGTTGTTGGGGGTTGAAATCGCCACGGATTCCTACGCGAGATTGCAATGCACAAATGAATTGCCCTCATCTTTTTTTTTAAGTAATGGCCATTGTTGTCGGAATTACGACTAACTCGAGCACTTTTTTGAAAAAAAATAATATTTCATTGCTAATGTCTTCTTCGTCGAAACCAAATGGCAAATTGCCATTGGAATTATGACGAATTCGGGCATTTTTTCAAAAAAAAATCAAATTTGGTCACAATATACCTTCTCCATCGACAACCTCAGTCAGAAATCTAGTCCAAATGTATTAGTGCAAGAGTAAAATTTAAAAATTCAATAGTTTATTCCTGCCAAAGAACCTCACAATAATATTAAAACTCTGTATTTAAAATTATCCAAAAATCACACTTCATCACATCCCAAATCAAAAGTAATGAGAATAATAATAGAACTTGCCAACCATAAAAAAAACTGAGACACAATATTATTAAATAATATTATTATTACCAACCCCTTCATAATAATTGATAGAAAATAATTAAAATAAATAATAATCTCCAATAATGATTGGGGTCTCCTCCCTGTTGACTATTATGGAATTCTCGAGCAGTTAATTTTGGAAAATAGGATTATGTAGGTTTTTTGTGGGTTCCTTTTTCTCTTCTTCTGGTCCTTTGTTGGCCTTTCTTGGTGGGCCTAAGGACCCTTATTTTTACTCTTGGCTTTGCTTTGAATAAAGTTTTACCCCTTTTATTTAAAAATTAATAATCTCCAATACAATTCCCAAAGGCCAATAGTAAAATGGAGTAATTAAAATAAATAAATAAACAAATAGATAAACAATTAAACAATATTATCTCACAAGCACAACACCCAAAAGGCCAATCATAACAAGGGGTAAGTAAATAAATAATTAATAACCAAATACATAAATAAACAATAGATAATTAAATAAATAATAAATAAATAAACCAACAATAAGTAAACAATAAATAAAACAGTAAATAAATAAATAAAATCATAAATAAATAAATGCACAAATAAGCATAAATACTTAACTAATATAATTCCACCAAATAATCGTCAATTAATTATAAGGTCCCAAAATAAATATATATTTATATTTATTCATACCTACCATCATTTAATAATTTACACTGATGAGATATAATAATTAAATAATTAATTTCCTCAACTGCAAATAACCAATAAAATAAATAATTAAATTCATATATAATCATAAATTATTTAATCCACTCTATCTAAAATTGCCCTATCGTATGGCTATCTAGTACAACATGCTAGCCTTATTGGTGAAATTATATTTTTATAGTCATTTTTATCTCAATACCTACCATATCATGTTATTCGCTTTTTCATCTAGCATTTTTGTCTACAACTAACATGTTTTTGATGGAATAGCCTAGCAACATCTCTTTGAAGATTCATGACTCTTCCCTAGGGGCATAGATCCGCATGAGTATAGAATTATACTTCCCCTTTGAAGATCGGTAATCTTTATCTTATATTTTGATAATAGTAATATTCTCACTAAAGTGGAAAAAAAATGTCATGTCATAAATTACACCTCGTTTAATTCTACACTACATAATCGCCTTCACTTTACATTGATTTGAGAACTCTTTGACTCATTTTTCCTTTTGTCCATCTCACTAGCCCCATCAACCTCTATCTTGTCCTTTTCCCAACCATATTGATTGTCTAACTTGTAGACACTAGTACATCATGGATATGTCTGTGTGCTACACTCGCATCCCATAAATCTGGAGGTGACCATTTGAGCATTACTCTTGCACCTAGAAGATGCCCATAACATCTTTGCATGCAACCACCAATATTCACCTTCATCCATCATGCATATCTTCATCCTTCAAGCTTATTTTTGGATCTCTAATCACTCATTCAAACTCTCTAGTCTTTCATTCTATCTCTTGGGCTATGATTTTTATCTTACGACTATTTTCTTGTATCCATGATCACTTGAAATCTCCCTTTGTTTCCTACTCATCTCTCTCACATTACCACCACCATCATACTTCAAGGAAGATTGACTCTTTCTTCTTCTTCATCTGGCAAGCCTTAGCTTTGGATGCAGAAGGGTAGTTCCCTTCTTGCTTTTTTTCTTTGTTATCTCCATAGCATATATTATTGATTATCTTTGTTATATTGTTTACCTATTTCTTTTGATTATCTTTCTATCTATCTTGGATGTCTGTGGAGGTGGAAACACCAAAACAAAGGTTTGATAATGGTAGGCCTCTAAAACACAACCAAAACACTTCACCCTTTCTTGTTATGTGTGTAGGTTGTTGAGTTAATTCATGGAGCAGTTGTGAGATTCCTTTTCTCTTTTCTCTTGTTAAGTGATAATTAGTTGTACTTCCCTTTCGCACAATTATTTACTTTATTTCAATCATATGGACATGTTTCCATCATATTTTTTCCTCTATATAGACTCTATGAGTTTGTCCATAAAGGATGCCAACACACTATGTTGTCGTCTAAGACCCATGTGAGAATCCATAGACAAAGTGTCATAGAGTTGTGGCAAGAGACCTTTGTGGCATGTTCAATATCATATAAGGGGTACCACACTATCAAACACTTTGTACTGCATCCTAAGTGAAGAGGTTGAATAGTGAGTCCCTAACTAGTGTTCACCTGCCTATTGGAGCGGTTCACTTTTTCCCCTCTGCAAAATGTAAGATGAGAAATAGTAAAAATAGATGAAAGATGAATGATTCCAAAGTAATTTTACATAAAAAGAGCAACCTATTATTTGTTATAGCACTAGAATTATATATCATGATAATGGATCATAATGATGATGTTCCATTTGTGTATGAAGTAGCACAAAAATAAAGAAGCTACAAATAGCATAGTAATCTAAAGGACACATTATTAAGGCATGCCACCATATGAAGGATGAAGGAAACCATGGTGATATGATGGATGTGTTACTACTTATCAAATTGCCATTAGTTTTTATATTCAAAGTCATACTATATATTCTAGTCGGTTAGCATTACAGAATCATGCAGTCGGTACACATAGAGAAGTCGGTATGAACAATCTAGTTGGTTACAGAAGAAAGTAGTCACAGAACGTAGCATTCACCGAATTGTTTACCGAGTATCTTTTTATGGCTACCGAGTAGTAAAGTTAACACACTGATTTGATATTCACTGAGTGAAACATGTTACCAGATACATTGAACCTGGACATGCACATGAAAACGTCTTACAAGATCGAGGCACAACTAACCGTTATTACATTGGAAATTGCACTAGAAGATTGTGTATGATTACTAGGTCAATCTAACCAATGAAATATTTTGTTTAGTTATTCATTCAAGGAATCTTGTTTGTAAGATCAAAGCAATGAATTAGATCACCATTTTAAGAGATCTATTTATTCAGCATGGATTAAGAACAAGGTGTGTGCCTATATGTATGAAGGAAGACTATTACAGAGACACAGAGAGGTCACCGAGAAGGTTATCAGAGAACAGTCAAAGAACAAAGAAAACAAAAGGGTTTACCAAGTTACAATATGGGTTACCGACATATGCTATAAGCAAGGTAATCTTATTCTGAGCACATAGAATCTGCTATAACATTTCAGATGTAAAGTTGCAGATATTTGTAATGATTTTATTGTAATATTGTGAAGTTGAAAGAGAAACCTTTAACAGGGTAAAAGACTCTAACCAAGTCTATAAATTGTAAATCCTCTAACCAGGTGTAGCATTCAGATTAATGTTGTAAAATCCTTTAGCAAGGTAGATCTAACAGATCTTGTTACTCCTAACAGGGTAAGCTATCAAAAATAGCTAAATGTAGCTCTAACTGAGCAATCTTTATTATTGCAGTAGTGAAGTTGTGGGTGCCATCCCCATTGCATTTTTTCTCTCTAACCAAGAGTTTCTGCGTAACCAAAATATATGTGTTATGGAGTGAATCATGTATGATTGTTATTTGTTTGTTTTAACTTTATTTTATGTTACTGCACTATTCTATTTATGCATAACAGTAAGGTTATTATTGAAGAAAGGTTTTGGAGTACTGATTCACCCCTCCCCTCTCAGTACATTAGCTTTCCATATTGGGCCTAACAATTGGTATCAGAGCTTGAATCTTGAAAAAGGGTTTAACTACCTAAAGAGAAAGATCTTATCAATGGAAGGCTATAAACAATCTCAAAATATTGTATATCTACAAGAAGAGCTGGATCATACAATTCAAGTGATTGCAGACATGCAAAGGCAAATGCAAAAATCTCTGAAAGTAAGAAGAAGATTATCTGATGACTTGCAGGATTCTCAAGAGTTAGTGGAACAAATCGAGACATCATCTGAGAATAGTATATCTGAAGAGACTGAAGAAATGATTGGAATGCTTAAAGAAAAGAACAAAGCATTGGCTAATCAACTAAAGGTAATGAAAAGAGAACATGAACATTTCAGTACACAGATGACTAAAAATATAGATGCATTAAGGATAGCTGAGGATAAAGCAAGAGATCTACAAAGAGAGAAACAACTTGAAGTCTTAGTATCTGATAAGAATGATGAAATCATAAGGCTAACTGGTATTCAACAAAATATGATAGATCAACTAGGTTATGCACATCATGAAGCAATTCTAAAGAATGATGAAAATCAAGCATTGAAACTTGAAGTATCAAGGTTGACTGGTGAACTTGAAACAGAGAAGAAATCCAAAGAAACATTGAAGAAGAGTTATGAAGCATCAAAGATGTTGGATGAGCAACTGAATACAAGAAGACCCAATGAAGATGGAACACTCGGTTACAAAGGAAAAGAATCAACTGAGAAAGGAATTCATACTACCGAGAGAGGAGAATCATCAAAGCAAGCTGGAAATAGGAATAACATCAAAAGGAGGAAGCCTATTTGCTACTACTATGGAAATCAAGGTCATATTGCCAACATATGCCAGATTAGAAAAGGTAAGAAACCGAATATCACTAAGTCCAATGGATATTGTTAGAATTGCAATAAATATGGTCACACATCTAATCAATGTAGGAAAAAGTCTATTAACAACTATCAGAAGGCAAAATTCAAAGGGTTTTGTAGAAACTGCAATAGATATGGACATAATACCAAGAAGTGCTAGTCTAAGCAAAAGAACTACATGCGGTATCCACACCGAGCAAACACTAGAGGTTACCGAACTCACACAGATCCTTACCGACAATATGTAGCAGTACCATGGGATTACAATACAAGGATATGGTGCAAATGTTGTGGAAGATATGGACATATTAGTGCCAACTATTTTATAAGGTTTGGAATGAACAACCAAAGATCATGGAGAAATCCTGGTATGGCATGTTTTCATTGTCACAAAGTTGGACATTTAGCTGGAGATTGTAGAGATCAACCTGGAAGAGACACTGAAGAGATAAAAGAAAAATTCAAGATGAATTGGAAAAAGAAGGAAATCATGTCAGATGAAGAAAGCACCTTACCTATCGAGTCAGGTGCACCTATTCCAAGTTAATCAGAAAAGGTATGAAGGGACTGCATTCTCTAAAGGTTAAATCATAATAGTTCATATTCTATTATGTACAAAATTCAAAATCTGCATGGTTAAGATGCAATTAGTCAGTTTGAAATTGTATCAAAAGTACTTTACAAGAAACTTGTCAAGTCGGTTAATGAAGGAAATTTGGTTACTCAGTTAAAACAAAAAAAAGGAGTAAATCAGTAAAAGGTGAACTGAGTGCATTTAATGTTTTGACCTAACTTGCACGGAGCCCGATAAGGTATTTTTGAGTACTTAAAGGCATTTTCGTGGTCATTTTCATTCACCAAGTTTTCAAGAGAGTAGAGTAGAGCGAATCAAGGCAATCATTCAGAGTGAATTTCAAGGTATTTACATCAAATCTATTCACATTGTTAAGCTGGTTTCTGATCTAGTCAAATTGCTATTATCTACAGAGTGTGAAGCATCAATCGTTTGTAAACCCTAAGGTTAGTTTGCTAAATTTTACCTGAAACTTACAATGGCACCCAAGATCCAAGATCCCGTAGTCAAAAATGAGGAGAAGCCCTCACTGAAATATTCTTTGACTCCCAAAATTGCCTCTGAACCGGATGACAAAATTGCATTTTCACTCATCCTGAATCGAGTCTTGTTAGTTGAAGATGTTAGATTCTTCACCAAATGTCATTTTGAGGAACTCGGTCATGTTGAGATTAGTGATACATATGATGAACTTTGTACTGATGGCAACATGGATAGCAAATTCAAGCATATCAAAATCAAGGGATTAACTGAAGCCCTAGCCTATCCCCGTGTGTTCAAACCCCAGTGGGTTAAGTTTGTCTTGAGCAGAGTACATGATGATTTTATGTGGCTAGAGGAGCAACCATTCAAAATCACTAAGGAAATTATTCATGTGATCACCGGGTATCCTATCTATGATCATGCATGAGCACAGAAAATGATATCACAGAAGGAGCTAATCAGTCTAACTGGAGTAGAATCTGATTACCGAGGACTAAAATTGAACAATGTCGCTGATGCAGAACTCAAGTTTGCAATTAGAGTAATTGGTTACCATTTCTTCCAATTTGCAAGGGAAAACAGTGTACCATGTGTCGTAGTTGACTTGGCCTACAAAATAGTGAAGAAGGGAATGAAAGTAGATTTATATGATGTGCTACTAAAGAACTTGTTTGAGAACCTGAACACAATAAGGAAGTCAAAGAAGAACAACTCAACAAATACACTGAAGTTTAGTTCACTTCTTGTATGCATGTTTTTCTACTTTGAGAAGTTCTTTCCCTCAGTCGGTAAAGTAGTTTGGGAGCTACACCAACCTATCACCCATCAAATCAATGATTTTATCAAGAAACTAGGAGATAACTTTAATGATATCATGGATGACTACTTCAGCAAATTTCAAGAGAAGATGCACAACAGGTACAGGATTCCACCACAGCTGGTAGAAAAATATAAGGATGATATATGTTTTGAGGTAGACACTGATTATTGTTATTTGAATGTTGTTGAACCAAGGTCTCAATCTTTTCCACCAATGGGTTATAAGATTTACTATGATATAACAAAACAGCAAATTGATGCCTATCTATCGTTGCCAAGGCATGCTACCGAACTAAGATATGGAACATATGAAGAGGTGAAGGAAAAAGTAAAAATGAGCATTGTAGTACCTAAGGCTACAAGAAAAGATACAAAAATGATAAAGGTTTTATCTAAGAAATTCAGAGAAGAATCCTCCTCTACACCTATCAAAGGCACTCTTGCCATTACCGAAGAGGAATCAGAAGCTCAAGAGGCAGCAATAACATTAAGTACTGAGTTGCCCAAGGGTAAAGTTTTGAAAAGAAAGAAACAGGACATTTCAAAGGCCCTACCGACACCACCAACAAAGAGACCCAACACTAGAGCATCAGCTGCATCACCGAGTAAGAAACAAAAGAGTGTTACTATACCTAAGGTAACCAAGACCTATAAGAAATCTACTCAGAGACTCATTTTGGCAAAAGAGTCTAGTGATATAGAATCTAATGATGCAAACAAATTTTAGATTGTAAAAAGCAAAAAGGTAAATATTCATAGTGTTGAAATTTTTTGTGCCAATCTTAAAGAATATGGTGGATTTGTAGGATTTAGATATGTTAAGTATGAGACTAGGAATAATGATGAGAAGCGAAAAATTGAAAAAGCTATCATCTGCACACTTCTAAAGTTTCGGCTAGCTCCATTAGAACTAGTAAAGTCACTTCCAAGTGAATTATACTTACATATTGATAACAGATGGAAATATGCAATGGACTCAGAGAAATAAATAAGAGAAAGAAGTCTAGTCCATCTATTCCCTGATATGTCTATAGCAGAAATCAAGGAGCATTTGACAACATACAATTCTAAATTTCTTGTCAAACAAAGAGCCTTAAAATTGATGAATGGGCTATACATTGATGTGGAAAATGAGACAAAAGCCAAGTGGCAGGATATATTCAAACTAAAGGATGTCGGTGAACAATCTCAAGTTGAAATTGTTGATGTCATCGAGCAAGATCTTGTTGTCACCAAGCAAGGTCTAGACCCGGCTAACACTATTCAAATTGATGAAGATGCTATGGATGAAGAAGCACTGGAGCAGGAAATGATTGAAGGCACTACTTATGCAAAACTTGTATCTAGTGAATCTGTTTTAGAACAAGTTTAGCCTTATCCGCCAGTGAAGCCACCTGTCTCAACCGAAGCTCCTAAGGACATAGATCAAGGCACCGAAGGTCACAAGTCTAAAGCAGCAGAAGATACAACCAAAGATCAGACATCTCAAGCACCATCAAGCACTGTAAATGTTACAGCTAAGACCCCTAGCACCGTGACACCCAAGGACACTACAACGGCTACAAGAACTGACCAAAGTGTTGCATCTACCAAGCAGCCTACCAAGGGTTAGCAAGCCTCACAAGCACTTGTCTTAGTGCAACCGACCAAAGGAAAAGAGAAGAAGGTGAGAAAGAATAGTTTCAAAATTGATTTGACTAAACTAATCATGTTGCCCAATGTGGATATCTCAAAATTAAAAGGGCAAGCACTTACCGATTTCAGTGAACTATGCAAAGCAAAGGCTGAATAGGAAAAACAATTGGCTATTCAAAAGAAGAATAAAGTACTTCAGAAGGTAAAGACACTACTAACAGAAATGCTACCTTCAACAATAGTGTCAATCGATGCAGCCATCCACATTCAACTGGATGAACTCCTTACTCAAATAGAAACATTTGGAGTTGATGCATCTGAGTACTTAAGCAAGCTAAAAGATAAAGAGCTTACAACAAAAATGATTGAAGAGGTACAAAAAGCTCTAGCTATAGGAAAAGTAAAGCTTGTCAAATTCATTGTTGAGTTGTCCCCTCAACTCAAGCATATTCTTTATTTATTTTAGAAACTTTGTACATTTTCCTTATTCATTAAAGACATCAAGAATAAAACTAATGCAATTGAGAAAGAGATCACCGATCTCTTAACTAAGTTGACCACCGAGCCTAATTTAGTTTAGAATTTCTATACCAAGCTTCAACAGCTCATGGCTCAATAGTTAGAACTCAGGAATGAAGACCATAAAATCAGGATGGATATAATGACCCTTCAGACATTATTCCTTCCTCATCTCTCATCAGTACAGGAACAGATCAATAGAGCTACATGCCTATCAACTACACAAGAGGGAAGCACTCTTGATGGCTTAATATCACTATTAGCTGATATTCAAGCACACAATTCATTAATGGAAAGTGTAAAGGATTCACTCTCAGTTGCCCTCACCGATGCCCGGAACAAGTATAAATCTATTTTTGATCAGTTACCGCCCCCAGATGGAAATTAAGTTTTTGATGTTTGTCAAAAAGGGGGAGTAATACCATAATACTACATAGGGGGAGTAATACCAGACAAAGGGGGAGTAATACTATATTTGGAGAGTGACACAGTTTTTGGTAACACAATTTTGAGTATTGTATACAAGGGGAGTATACCGAGCAGAATATACAGAGCAATAAGAGCACACAAGCACAGAATAGAACTGAGCATGCAAAATTCAGAGTTATGTACAGAATAATGATAAGGGAAGTATATCTGCATATACTATTTCATTGACTATTGTATATATTGTCAAGTGTAGTCATTTTGCAAAGTATATAGATTTTTGAGTTATGACTTTGAAAGTAGTTTTTGTCAAACATCTCAACTAATGTCAAAAGGGGAGATTGTTACTACTTATCAAATTACCATTAGTTTTTATATAAAAAGTCATACTATATATTCTAGTCAGTTAACATTACAGAATCATGTAGTCGGTACACACAGAGAAGTCAGTATGAACAGTCTAGTCGGTTATAGAAGAAAGCAGTCATAGAATGCAATATTCATGAAGCTGTTTACCGAGTATCTTTTTATGGCTACCGAGTAGTAAAGTTAACACACCGAGTTGATATTCACCGAGTGAAATGTGTTACCAGATACATTGACCTGGACATGCACATGAAAATGTGTTACAAGATCGAGGCACATCTAACTGTTATTACATTGGAAATTTCACTAGAAGATTGTGTATGATTACTAGGTCAATCTAACCAATGAAATATTTTGTTCAGTTATTCATTCAAGGAATCTTGTTTGTAAGATCAAAGCAATGAATTAGATCATCATTTTAAGAGATCTATTTATTCAGCATGGATTAGAACAAGGTGTGTGCATATATGTATGAAGGAAGACTGTTACAGAGACATAGAGAGGTCACCGAGAAGGTTATCAGAGAACAGTCAAAGAACAGAGTAAACAGAAGGGTTTACTAAGTTACAATATGGGTTACTGAGGTATGCTATAAGCAAGGTAATCTTATTCTGAGCACATAGAATCTGCTATAACATTTCAGATGTAAAGTTGCAGATATTTGTAATGATTTTATTGTAATATTGTGAAGTTGAAAGAGAAACCTTTAACAGGGTAGAAGACTCTAACCAAGTCAATAAATTGTAAATCCTCTAACCAGGTGCAACATTCAGATTAATGTTGTAAAATCCTTTAGAAAGGTAGATCTAACAGATATTGTTACTCCTAACAGGGTAAGCTATCAGAAATAGCTAAATGTAGCTCTAACCGAGCAATCTTTATTATTGCAGTAGTGAAGTTGTGGGTGCCATCCCCATCATAGTTTTTCTCTCTAACCAAAAGTTTCTGCGTAACCAAAATATATGTGTTATGGAGTGAATCATGTATGATTGTTATCTGTTTGTTTTAACTTTATTTTATGTTACTGCACTATTATGTTTATGCATAACAGTAAGGTTATTATTGAAGAAAGGTTTTGGAGTACTGATTCACCCCTCCCCTCTCAGTACATTAGCTTTCCATATTGGGCCTAACAGTATGGACAATAGGACTATAGACAACAAACAAACATAGAAACATACAAAATATCAATTGAAAACATCCAAAAATTAGGAGTTATTATCTAATGATATGTTGAAGCCAAGGATGTGTGGGACAATGAGTAAGAATGTGGGATTGGGAGGAGGCATATAATATTCTAAACAAGGTTTAAAGAATAGCTCGAAGATGAAAAATTATATGATGTAAGGATAGATGGAGGTAAAATGGTCATGGCATATTGGAAATATATGTGATATCCTTTTCCTTAAAAATGTCATCAAGGGGGTTCCTCTAACTATGCACAAAATCAAGAAAGGAGTGTCAAGGAATGAAGTTAAATGAAAGGGATGGATGAAGGTAAATAAATGTAAGGGGAAGTGGGTAGGGCTGAAAATGAGATTGAGTGTTAGTAAGTGAGAAATCTAATGAAGGAGGATCAGATAAGGAAGAATCTCTATTGAGGGGATATTGGAGATCAATCTAGGATTAATAATGAAAGGGTGAGAATTAAATGGATAGGGAACTTAAGGGACCAATCCAAGATAAAATGAAGTGAAGAGAAATGAATGAGGTAATGGAGAGTGATGCATGCTCATAGCCTAGCTATGCATGATTCTTTTTTTATATGTTTTCATCATGGTACTTGCCTAAGACACCAACAATAGTGGTTTTCACAATTGAATTAATTTAATTTCTTACTATTTTTTTTTATTTTTGTTGATTTTTATGTCAAGTTATATTTTTTGGCCTTTGGAATATTGGTGCTACAATTTTATGCATAAAATCATACTAATTGGATAATATTCATGGAATCATCTAGTTTATGGCCTTTGAGAGTGGTTGGTTATATGATCTTGATCCAAATTCATTAGTAATGGCATAGATACCCACCCAAATTGACTCAAACTTCTCTTTCTTCTCTTTGTCCTTATTGTCACAAAGATTGCACCCTTGATGCGCAAGCTGAAAGCTCAAAAATCTTGTGAAACATGGGATGATTTCCAAGCCTATGGGTTGCCTCTAATGGAAATCAACCTCTAGAGTAAGTTGGTTATCTAATGAAACCTCCTAGAAGAAACTAATTTTTTAACTGAGAAAAGGGGGAGAAAGCTTGCTGGAAATGAAATGCCTATTCTAACAAGAGGTGATGCACCAATATGGATTTTAGTACTTGTTGTCCTAAAAGAGTTATCAACTTCAAAAAACAAGATTTGATTCACAACCTAACTAAGACCATGAAATTCATAAATGTTTCTTGTGAAGGTTTGAAAGGTTTTCAATGTTATTTGAAGAAATATGTGTTTTTACAAAATTCAACTTATTGAAAATCAAATAACACAACACAAAACTTGAATTTACTATGGAATTTCCTTGTTCTACAAAGAATCAATGAGACAAAAATAAAGGATTTGAAATAAACCACAATATTTTGATCAAATCATCCATGTGACAATGAACAAATCAAGAATTTGCATGGAAGGAATGAATAATATTTATTTAACTTTGAATAATAATTGTTGCTACAATGTTTGAATATGAGAAAATACATCAGCTATAATCTCTTGTTGTGTGTATGCAACGAAGAAAGAACTAGCTGAGAAAAAGAAAGAAGGATAGACTTATAGGAGAAGTCTTGAGAAGAAGAAGGAGCTATGCCCCTTTATGAACTAAAGTGAGCTCCTTTCTTTATCTTTATGAACTATATTTATCTCTTTAAATCTACATGAAGAGTCTTCTTGGTCAAATTTGAATAAAGAACATGCAAAAAGGCATCCAAAACTAATGCTAACTAACTGATAATTACTCCAAAAGCTGCTACAACTGGTACTGAACCTAGGTGGAATCCAAATTGAAGTAAGACTCATGCATTTGCCTCCAAAATCCTTATTTTGGACCTCTAACTATAGCATGAAACATAAACTATTCCTCTTATCTATGTTTACCTTAACCATTTGCATGTTAGGACATTGACTTGCTTACAGATGACTGCATTATCTTGGGATTGGATTCAAACATTTCCCTTCATCTAATACATTATTCTAGAATCAAATGCATAATCTTGCTAACTTATGCTTAATCTTTAAGCTCAATTAGGTATTAACATTGCTATGGTGATTGTAAAACCTTTATGCCATATGACTATATTTGTTCCATTTATAGTCTTCACATGCGATGCTCTTTTCTGAATATTATCCTTAATGGCCTTCAAGGCTGCTATTAGGTTTTCTTTACTCAAATATTGATTATGACTTGCAATACCCTACTTTAGAACTTCCTTTAGAAGTGATTTGTGTTGGTCTCAATTTCTGACTACTTTGTTTTCTCTTCACAAATTATGCCTTTGTTTACAAAAGAAGAGAACAACAAGAATAGGAATTAAGACAACATTAATGAGTTTTACAAGGAAAAAACCTCCTACACTTCAAGTTTTTACAAATCTTAGGTGGGTGAACCTAATTGTGACTACTTTCTCACAACCTAGTAGATGGTTTACAGAAAACCAACATGAGTTTCTGTAAATTTCTTCAATTTAGTGCAACCAAACATGAATGAAAAATTTAAAGCACTGTTCTTCTTAGTTCTTTTTCTCTATCTATGTTGTAAAGGTTTTGGGTCCTGAAAACCTATTTTTTAATTAATCAGAACATGAATGAAAAATTTGTTTTGATTGTATGGGACCACAAAGATGTCAGAAATACTAGCAATTTAGACCAGTTCCTTATCCAGGCATTAGAGTCATAAAAAACCTGACTGAAATCAAACAACAATATTCATATACATATCATTATTTTGATCTATTAAATCTGTATATGCCTGACATATACAGACATCTAATATGTACTAGACCTAGTTATCAAATTCATGTGAATATACTGATATCAATGAAGATGAATTAAGTATATTTAATTTTCCTCCTTGAGAAAAAGACTTAAAACATTCCCAATAATTGCCTTGCAAATCATCTAATTAAACAATCCTTGTTTATTTAATTAAAAAATGAAAACCAACATGCAAACATAAAGACAACACAAATCTGAGCTCGAAATATTTTGACTATATATTATTATTCCCTCATCAAAATTTACAGAGATACAAGAATGATTCAAAATGCCAAAAACAAAGTCTACATATATTTCGCCAGAGCTTTGATACCAAATTTTTTGTGATCATTTCTAGGTAGTCTTGGTATCCTTTTATAGAACTTTGGATGCAACAAGATTCAAACTTCGCTAGAAGAATATTCCTATCTTGACAATCATTCTCTCCAAAAGTTACACTGATTACAAGACTGCAATTGAGGGAGAAGCATAACTTCTTTTGGAACACGTGCTTCTATAATTGACTAGTCATCTAGCTAGAAAATGACCAAAAGGGTAGGTTCCTAAGATGTGGCGCCTTTGTATTAAGATATTTTGATTAGCCATTTGTTAATTGTGGTGGAGATACCAGTGTGATTTTGAAAGAAAATGTGCAGCATATTTTAGATAAATAACCTCCCTATATTCACAGATCAGGCGCCAGGTGTCCTCAACTCTTCAAGGTTCCAATTACCCAAAATCTATTACAAAAAACCAACTACTTCAAGACGTCGGTGAACCATCACATGCTGGATCATCAGTGGGACCTTCTTGTTCTCCTGGCTCTTTCATAATGTACTTGCTTTCCCATACTTTGAAAATCTCATCATTGGACCAAGGAAAGTTGATAATTTTAATCTTTTGTTTATTTAAAATTTTCCATTTCATCCTTAATTGTTTAACCTCCTTTTCAAAAAAGCCAAAATATGATTTTGCCTTTTCAATTTCATCAATAGTTTGATTAAACAAAAAGGTATTATCCATGTTTATAATATTATTTATCCTTTGAGACAACCTATGATCTAGCTCCTCAATCCACACTCCCTTGTCTTTCATTTTGTTTGCACTTAAGAAACCTCCAGGAAATAATTCAAACTTTGCCTTGGCATATTCCTTTCAGAATAGATTTGCCCTTCTTTCAATGTTTATTCTTTCAGCTGCAAACCTGGACAAGTCTTTAACTAATTCATAAGTAGACTTAATTGTATTATCAAAATTTGCTTCTTCTTGGGATAATAAATATGTTGACTCTAAGTTCACTTATCTTGTAATCCACGTGTCTAAGATTGGCTCCAAAGTAGCGTTTTCCTCCTTCAAAGAATTCAAGAGATTCATTATTCTTTTCATGTTCAAATATACAACTGCTACCTCAATAGTATTGGGGAATTTCAAAATAGTGTCTTTGACTTTTTCTTCATACTTATTTGCCAATATTGACTGAGCCTTCTTTAACTTTTCAATTTCATCTTGAACACTCTCTATTAACTGAAAGCTAGAAGTCATGGGGGAAGGAGGAAATTCAATGATAGGACTAGAAGAAGGGGGCTTGGTAGGAGAAGAGGTAGTCATCAATTGAGAGGACCCACCATTTTGCTGTTGTCCTTCCAAACTACCTTTAAATTTTGCAATTGTATTGTCCTTACAAGCGATTTCAATCTTTGCATCATTGTAAGTCCTGAGAATTACTTCTAATTTTACCTAAAGATCCACCTTCTCCTTTGCCTCCTTCTCGACCAATACCATTCCAAACTTAGAAAAATCTAAAGTCATGCTAGTAGCTTCTCTTGTACCTGTATCTTTGACCCTCTTCATTATCACCCCCCTGAGTAATCAGACCTTGAGGATTCACCCATTCTTTTGTTCTCTTCTCTTTTTAATGACCACATTACAAGAGCTGCATGGTCATTACTATAGGTTATCCCCTCCAGGGGCTTAGTTTCTTTTCTTACTGCATCAAAAACCACAACATCTGCTATATCACACTCTGGGAGAATTAGTACTCTAGCACTTTCAATTAATTTTCTTCCCTCCTCTAGGGTAATCATCTCACATTATTTTAGCATTTCTTGTTTAATTTCTACTTCAATAGCAGATGGATCTTTATTTGGTTGTTCAACTTGTCTTTTTTCGCATCTCTCCTTAAACAAATCCATATGCTTTCTCCAAACAAATTTCAAAAAGGTTCCTGACCTCACAAAATTGTCATCAGCCAAAAACTCATCACAGGCTTGTTTTATAACAAGATCCAATTCTCTTCCAGCAAATTCCTTAATAGTTAAATCCATTTTATCACCTACTGGCTCCTCTGGCACTCCCTCCTACAATTCTCCATAAGTAAAATGAATTTGTCCCAAGCTTCCTAATTGTAGTAGTTTCTCAGCTATGGCCTTCTCATCACCTATAGGTAATGGGGATTGGGAAGGTGAATGAATAGCTTCACTTGGTTGTGCCTCTTCCTCCAATCTCTGCCTCTTTGGGGAAGTCTGGAACTTAGGAGCATCCTCCATTGTCCTTTTTCCCTTTGATGTAGAAGGCTCATCCCTCCTAGGAATCACCACATTATAGCCCGATTTCTTATACATTACATATTCATGAGGAGGAATGATCTTAGCAAAGAAAGGTTTAGTCAAGAAGAGTTTGGCCTTTTCAGGATCTGCCTTTATTACTGCATCTTTTTTTCTCATTTAGGGTTTGCATGGTGTCCTCAAAATATTCTTTTAAAAACTTTACCTTTTCCCCAAATGGATGAAATCTCTTTAGTGGATCATAATTTTTATCAAAATACTGGACAAAGTCAAGAGTTTTTTTATATGCCAACCATTTTTCTTTCCTCACCTCTTTCTCTGCCATATTAAACTCATTTCTTATTAAATCCTTAGGGAAGTGGAATTGATGAATTTTAGCACCACACCTGACCTTATTTCTGAACATGCCATTGAAAAAATATTCTATGTCAGCAAATCTTGCAACTGCTGTTGCCAATCTGTAGGGATTGAAGAACTTGTCAAAATGTAGCCAACCCCCTTTAGTAATCACAAATTGGTGTGCAATGGTAATGGTTGGAAAAATTGTTCCTCTGCCCTTACCTGTCAATTTTGCTTCCTGCAGACCCCCAATCTACCTTATGATCTCAACAATAGATATTTTCAAGGGGACCTGATAAGGGAGCAAATATGAAGTACCCCTAAAGCGATACACTCTAAAAATAGTAGAACGAGGATACAAAATTATATCACCCCAATTATGCATAATTTTGGTATCTTCTACAAAGTTCTTGGGTTTGATAAATTCAAGAAGAACTTTTGGGATCCTAGGGTTCTATTGACATAAGATAATTCTTAACCTTGATGCAAAACATCTGTCTAACTTTAAATAGCTAGCATCTTCTCTATCTTGAGATAGATCTGCACTCCATAATTGCATTGGCATGTTTTCACCATCTTTTAATCTCAGTAAGTCCATACCCTTTGCAAAATAGTCTACATCCTTGAACAAGAACATGTGCATTAACAAAGAATACCAGCCAAAAGGTCTACCCACCTTGACAATATTAATCCCAATCAAACCCTCATGGATCACATTTGCTAGATAAGGTGCAAAGTCATAAGCTACTACTATAGATAGATTGAGAATTTGTGCCATCATGAGCATATAATGAGTTGGCATAGCATTTTTTGCATCCTCTCCAAAAATCTGACACAAAGACCAATATACTCCTTTAGCCCTCAAAGTGAAAAAATCCATAGGGAAAGGTTCAACTGTACTGGGCCCTACCAATGTTAGCCCTCCTATTTTTGCAAACAATTCCCTCATTGGTCCACCTCTAAGATGATATTTTTGAGTATCATTAACATTTCAAAATCAATAGGCTCTAGATAATTTGAAGATTCATTTAGCCAGAAAACCCTTCTAATCTCCTTAGTTGTAATTTCAATCAAAGGGCTTCCACTTACATTCTTTACAATTCTGGTAATATAGTCATAATTATTTGTAATTTGGGTCAACAAGTCAATATCCATAAAACTCTAGGGACCACCAATTTCCTGACATCTAATTGCAATAGATTGTTTGTAGGAGTAGATGCATTTTGCTGACTAAACCCCACCCTGAACAGACCTAAACCAGACATGTCAATTTGGGGATCTCTTAACCAATGTCCTTTATCGAATAAACCATCACCAATTTGCAAGCGAGAAGACTTGGGTACAAGTTATTTTTGTTTGGAAAAACTATTTGTAGATTGAACCAACTATTCTAAAAAATCATCATAGATGGCCCTTTCCTGATAATCTATTTTCCCTTTGAATTCCCGTCGTGGTGACATTTTGATAATTTTGGGTTTGTCTTATTTTAACTTTTTGATTCAAACAACCCTTCAAATTTTCTAGAACCAGACAATGCCAACACACAAGAGTAGAATTTGCAAATATAGACATCGCAAAACAACTTACTTGTCACCAGAAAACCCACAGAAGTTGCAAACTTTGTCTCTGCAAACCCTTTGTGAAAGCCTTTTACAAATCAAAATCTCCAAAAACAAGATTTTATGAAGCAACCTTGAAGGAAAATCAACATTAATTCTCATTAACCAAGCCACACGCTCTGTATTTAATTCTTTTGAAATTCAAAATTTCCACTCCAACGGACAGAAGGGACTTTAGTGTGCTTTTTCCTTCAGTCGCTGATCCGTGAAGAGTAAAGAACTTGCAACTCTCATTCACGGCTCAATGACAACCATTAGATCGCTTAGATCAAACATACCCTTTAATCACTTAAGTCTTGTGAAGAGGGCCCACCATACAAAATCTGTCTACCTTTAGTCGCTGAGTCACGATGGATAAAATACTTGTACCTTCCCATCATGGTCTTATGACTACCATTGGATCTCTTAGATCTGACAACACTTTAAAGCACTTTAGCAGCTCACACTTGTCAAGTGTTGGTGTAAATAATTATTCATCATGGATATTATTTACTTAAGTTTACTTAGGTACATGCATTTCATAGTAGTTTGGGTATGAGACACTTGGGTGTTTGTGCCACATTGGGATAGTGTGTGTAGGAGAATTTCCACCTTTTATGGTGTTGATCTTATCTTGTTGTTACATTCCACCTCATGTGGAATATTATATTATTTCTCCTACCTACCCTTGTTTCTTATTGAGCCACATGTCATATTTGTGTGCTCACATATCCATATAGCCTTTCCCATATAAGAAGGCTCATCTGCATTATTTGTACGGGCAACTATTGAACATCTTGTAATGATTCAGTTGATCATATTTTACATATAGAATACAGTTTATTTCTATCATATATTTTGTCTCTCTTATTTGTGCTTTCCATTTCCTCTTGATCTTGGCAAAATCTCACATGGTATCAGAGCCATTAGAGTGTCATTTGTTTGTCAATTGAGAAAAATTTAATGTTATTTGGGGTTATATATTTTGGAGCTTTCTATTGAAGGTTATTATTGAAGCTTGATAGGTCAAATCTGAGGTCACCATTGGATTGAGGAGGTCCAATAAATTTAGTTTTGCCTTTTGTTTCATCCAAATTGGACTTTGGAGGCCAAATCTAGAGGCATTTGAAGTTTGAAGTTGCGACGAAAATTTTCCAGAAATTATAATTTTGCAGGCAATTTTCAAATAGTGATATCTCACTCATCCAGACTCTTTTTTTTGAGCAATTTTTTTTGTTTTGGGTAAAATTTCATGATCTGTACAATGGTGTAGGATTTTTTGGTTTTTTGGATACAGGTTTTTCGAAAATCGTTAAATCTGAATTTTTACAACTTTGGAAGCTTCATTTGGGCTCATATGGACTCCTTTTCAAGTGCCATTTTTTTAGATAGTGCATAATTTTGTGTCTACTTTCATAATCTGCCATTAGTTTGTAGTGATTGTGAGTAGAAATTGTACTTTCAGTATTTGGTCATTTTTTGGCCTATTTGATACTTTTATTTTGCTTGGATCTCAGTTTAGATCACTGGCAGTATTTGTTGAAGTCTCTTATATCTCATTTTAAGAAGTTGTAATCATTGAAATTAGACTTCCACTTTTCCATTATTTGCAAGTGCCAACATGATCTTTTTATGGGGGGTCAGTTGTTCATTTATATCTCTTGGTGAAATTCCATTTAGAGGCATCTTAATCTGCAGTATTCTACAAGGCTTCTTTGTTGGTGGCATCATTTTCATGTTTCCACATTTGAATATTTTATCACGATGTATGCTATTTCTTGAGCAATGTTGTACTCACACTATCATAAAGTGTCGCACCTCTTTGTATCTTGTCATTGTTGACTATTTTATGTAATCCTCTTGTACATGTAGATTAGGAATATCATGTGAGACTTGGTGCATGGCTCTAGTTGAGACTTAGATTGTACACATTTGTGCATGGCTCCCATGAGACTTAGATTGTACTAGTATTTATACCATTTATGAGTATCCAGATGATGCTCAAAGCAGGTTGTCTCCATGCCTAATCTTCATTTTGTTGTTGCGAGTGATTCATCGTCATCGACATTGGTATCTAGTTTTGTCAGACTTTGACATTATTGGTGCAACATTGGCTCTATTTCATCCTTATGGGGAGGTATTTTGGTCAAAATCATTGGACCACCTTTGCAAGATATTCAACATTGAAGGGGGCTTCATGGTCTCTTCTTCTCTCATATGGGGGGGACAAGTTTTGTCCTTCTCATTCATCATTGATAGCCTCGTGTGATTTCATCATCTCTGTTCTGGGGGGAGTTTTTTCCCATTGGATTTTTCTCTCTTTCTCTAGTTTATGGGAGATTGCATTTGCATGTGTACATGGGTACCTAACAAGGCCTCGTAGCCGAGACCCATCTTGCATTGCTTAGTTGCATTGTAGACTTTAGTGCCTTCCCCTAAGTTGCACTTAAGGGGGGGTGTTGGTGTAAATAATTATTCATCATGGATATTATTAGACTTTACTTAAGTTTACTTAGGTACATGTATTTCATAGTAGTTTGGGTATGAGACACTTGGGTGTTTGTGCCACATTGGGATAGTGTGTGTAGGAGAATTTCCACCTTTTATGATGTTGATCTTATCTTGTTGTTACATTCCACCTAATGTGGAATATTATATTATTTCTCCTAACTACTCACACCTATTTCTTACCTACCCTTGTTCTTATTGAGCCACATGTCATGTTTGTGTGCTCACATATCCATATAGCCTTGCCTATATAAGCAGGCTCATCTACATTGTTTGTACGGGCAACTATTGAACATCTTGTAATGATCTAGTTGATCAGATTTTGCATCTTGATAGAATACCGTTTATCCTTATCATATATTTTGTCTCTCTTATTTATGCTGTCCATTGCCTCTTGATCTTGGCAAAATATCACACCGGGCCCACCCTTTAGTCACTGATCTGCAAAGGGTAAAGTTCCCGCTACTTTCCATTGCAGCCTTACGACCACCGTATGATCAAATCTTTATCGCTTGAACTTTAAGACACCTTCATCGCTTGATCGCCACCGCTCCACTACTGGATCTCCACCTGGTCCTGCCACTAGTAGCTTGTCGCTGAGTTGCGAAGACTATTCAATGTTTCAAATTCCCTTCATGGTCTCACGACCGCCATTGGATTATTCAAATTTGCCCAACTTTTAAGAACTCGATACATGCACTAAAGATCTTATTTAGGACTTAGGGAATATTAAAGTGTTCCAACTTTAATAAAAATGAAACCCGCCTAAGCCTAAGACTTAAATGGCCCCTTTCAACAACATGATGACCCTTTCAATTAAGTGGTGAAAAAGGTAACAATTAAAAAGACCTTCCCTTAGGACAAGAGACATATAAAGGGTTTTTCCATCAAGGGTCTCAAAATTATTAAACCCAAAACATAGACATCCAGCTGGATTGTTACAATTGCACAATGTACCTCAACACAAGTGGCAAGTTATTAGCATGGATTTTGTGCAAGGGTTACCCATGTCACCTTCTAGGCATGATGCAATTGACAAATTCACTAAGGTGACACACTTTATAACTGGGAATCTGATGGATGATGCACCTACCTTGGCTAGGCACTTTGTTAAGGAAATAATTAGGTTGCATGGAATACCAGAGAAAATCATAATAGATAGAGATGCTAGATTCACTTCAAGATTTTGGACCACTCTTCAATCAGCTCTAGGAACTCAACTAAATTTTAGCACCGCATACCATCCTGAAACCGATGGTCAGACAGAAAGGACAAATTAGATTATGGAAGACCTACTTTGCATGTATTGCATGGACCAACAAAGGAAATGGGAAGAGTACCTACCTTTGGTAGAGTTTGCTTAAAATAATACATATCAAACATCTTTGGGAATGGCACCTTTCGAAGCTTTGTATGGTAGACCATGTCAAACACCTTTGAGTTGGGATAGTCTTGAAGATAGAGTAATTGTTGGACCAGATATGTTGAAGGAGATGGAAAGGAAAACTAAGGAAATTAGGCAAAGATTGAAGGAAGCCTCAAATAGGCAGAAAAGTTATGCAGATAAAAATAGGACACCAAGAGAGTTTGAGGTGGGAGAGAAAGTCTTCCTAAGGGTTAGGCCACACAAGAGTTCCATAAGATTTTGGAAAAAGACTAAGCTTGCACCTCATTATGTTGGACCCTTTGAAATATTGGGAAGGATTAATCCAATTGCATACCATTTGGCCTTACCTCCCCAATTGAGCCAAATCCATGATGTCTTTCATGTATCTCTTCTTAAGAAGTATGTACCTGATGAGAAACACATTTTGAATTGGGATGCTTTACAGGTCCAGGAAATGGGAGGAATAATGATAGAGCCATTCAAAATCTTGGAGAGGTGCCAGTGCCAGTTGCACAATAGAGAGGTTGATCAGTGCAAAGTGCAATGGGACTAGTATGATGAAAAGAATGCCACGTGGGAAGATACTAAGGAGATGCAGCAGTTGTTTCCTTTTTTGTTTTAATCATGAACTATAGACTCTTTTGGATGCATTCAATAAGTGCATCAGGATGATGCACAAATTAGGGGGGGGAGGATGTCACAACCCTCCTTTATCACAACCCTCCTTTATCACTTATGGATTTAAAATACAAACTCTATTATATTTTTGGATAAGCTATTTAAATGATTGAATGAATATTATAAAAGGATAAAATAATAATACACACACACACATGGAAAATATACATTTTTCTTATTTATTTATTTATTTTCCACATCCAATTAATGCACATGTTGTACGAAGAATAAGAAGCTTCTAGAGGATTCTCCACCACCTTGCATGTAACTCCTCCCACTAAGTCTAATCAATTTGCATGAAGTCCAAAATTGGGAAAGAATCTCTTTTTTTAAATAAATTTTTAGATAGTGGAATGGGGGGAATTCTCTTATAAAATTATATGCAAATTTCAAAGAAGATGGTTGGTTATGTTTTGAAGAAAATTTCCCCAAGTTTAGAAGTAGATTCTCTTTGTTAGTCTCATTTTCATTGCAGGAATTTTTAAGTTGTTGTTGAAGGGTTTCTCTCAAAGTTGCAAGGAAGGATCAAAGAATAGCTAGAGGATTCAACTTCAAGCTTCAGTAAACTAGGTTCTCTCCTTTTATCATATGAGGAATTTCAATTATCCAAATATATAGTTTTTAGATTCTTTAGTTGAATATAGTATTATGAAGAAATCATTTCTCAATTTCTAGATAGGAAGAAAAATCTGTTTTTGTTTCTTTAAGAAATGCAGTGATATAGTTCTCCTCTTTTTTAAAATACAAATGCAGATTTCTCTTGCATATCTTATTTAATCTATTTTAAAAGGTAGAAAATCAGATTTTTGCTTTTCTGTTTTCTCTTAGATGACATTGAATATAGAAATAAATAAATCTCCCTCTCTATGAATGAATAAATAAAATCTCTCTGTGAAATGAGTTGAATAAAATCTCTCTGCGAATATTGGTTGAATCTCTGTGAATATGGGTTGAATCTCTTCCTGTGAAATCTAGAAATAAACTTCCTCCCTGTGAATGTTGTAAGAACTCTCTCTCTCTCTGTAAATATTAATCTCCAGTTTACTAAAAAAAAAATATCAATCTAAAGCAATTACCTACTTCTGTTATTTATTTTATTCATGTTCTTATTTTCATAAATAAAATTTTCTTTTGTTTATATATATCATTAAATAATTGAATGTTAACTGGATATATATATATATATATATATATATCAGATTTTGTTTTAGCAAAAAAAAATGGGTTCAAAAAAAAAACATTGGGCGGCGTGCATGGGGGAGGCAGTTATGGTAACCATCGGGGAAGTGGTACCCTCCACTTCCCCTACGGTCACTATCATAGCAATGGTCGCAGGGTAGTGGAGGGGACCATGGGGTCCCCTCATCACTGCGGGCCTACTTCTGCAGACCCACAGTGGTGATGGGACCTATGGGTCCCACTCCCCACCACCCTCCTTAAACAAATATTCGCCTATTCCTTTTTTTATTTATATTTAATTTTTTTTTTTTAATAAATATAAATGTATAAGCTGCAATTTAGAAATTGTTAAATTTTTTTTTTTTGTATAAACTTTAAGATATTAAATTTAACTTAAAATTTTTTTTATAGATATTGGGGATTATTGTGTAATAGATTTCATGATTAATTTATCCCTAGTAAATTTTGTATTTGTAAATTATATTATACCAAATTCTTTTAATTAGAGTTATTCAATCCATTTAAGATCCATTGGGGCACTTAGTTGGCCTTTAGCAATTAATTCGCATTAATATGACTTGAATCGAATGTCTAAATTAATCACTATTTCTGGATTGCTTAATCATGCATGAAAGTTACACTATTCTCATATCATGCCAATTACTTATAGATTAACCACATTTATTGACATTATCATCTCCATGCAAGTACACATGTAATTATTAATATGCAAGTTTTCATATGCAAGTTATATTTCAAGTCATGGTTTTTTTTTATTTCTACGTAATTCATCAAGTAGTTATTTCAATCAATTAAAATTTTGCACGTTCAATTAGTAATTGTATTTCAAGTGTGATGTTTTCATAGCCTCTTAGTTAGAAAACTAAATAAAGGAAGATGGAAACCAAAACCTAGTAGCATTCAGTATATACGGTGCCTCTGGGTCATGCTTATGAGTAATGTCGTCGTGTTGAACTACTGCACTTAATGCCTAATAAAGCTACATCAACAACATCTGTGGCATCATCCCTATAAATCGTCGGGGAGTAATAAGGGACACTTGGAAGTTAAAATCCAAGGGGCAGGTAATACCTCTTGGATCAATAATCTAATAAGATAATTTTTAAATGATTTTTCATCCGTTGAGAGAAACCATAGTAAACCCCCTTTAGCGATGGTTAAGTAAAATGCTTTTATGAAGTTGATTTTTATCTTGAAGAGATATTGGTGATTGAAAATTTGGCCAAGGGTGATGCTCATGATAGGTGTTAGCATGTAGTTTTTAGGCCACAAACAATAGGCCATCTTGAGCCTTTGTTTAAGTGCTACCATCATGGGTTGCAATCGCAGAGAAACTGTCTGGGACATTGACCCTAGAAAGGGTTGCGTACCCACTAATCAGTTTACATCAAACCATAGAATAGAAAATAGAACTACATACTTTACGCCTTGATCTCGTGCCAAAACGGGTATGTAGGCAGTCTTGGGATGGAGTTGTCCCTCGTACTCAGGTGTTCATGGGTGGGGTCTAGGCTTGGTAAAGAAAGGTTGAGTAAGAGTCCTATTTTGAAAGATAAGATAATTAATTTGGAAAAAGTAATTCAATGCATACTCGGAAGGAATCCCGTATGGATTCACTTGACTTCCTGAGGCTTTAAGCCAAATTCTGAGGCAGAATTCAAGCTTGTATTATGTTTTTAATTACTCCTAAGGACGGCGACTTCGGTGCACTTCTGTTAGAAGAGTGTAGTACTTAGTGAGTGGACCAGGACTTGAATGGTCCCGATGAGTCTAAGTCTCTGGCCAGAGCACCTCCTATCCTGATTGGATAGATGCCTACCCCGCATGGGTAGATGCCTATCCCGATTTGGATAGATGCCTACCCCGTATGGGTAGATGCTTATCCCATATTGGATAGATGAAATCTTATGTCCCGTATGGACAAGTGCCTAACCCGTATGGTTAGATGCTCATCCTAGATGGATGAATGCCTAATCCAAATGGATGGATGCCCAAAGTATGTGATTGAATCAAACACAAATGATTAAATTTAACAAAAGAAAGAATGGTCAAATTTTGTTGGGTTAAATATGGTGGGTTATTACATAAAGTTCCCACTACTTTCCATCATGGTCTTACAACCACCGTAGGATCAAATATTTATCTCTTCAACTTTAAGACACCTTCGTCACTTGACTGCCACCACTCCACTACTAGATCTCTGCCTGGCCCCGCCACTGGCAGCTTGTCGCTGAGTTGTGAAGACTATTCAACGTGCAAATTCCCTTCACTGTCTCATGACCACCATTGGATTATTCAAATTTGTCCAACTTTTAAGAACCTGATACATGTATTAAAGATCTTATTTAGGACTTAGGGAATATTAAAGTGTTCCAACTTTAATAAAAATGAAACCTGCCTAAGCTTAAGACTTAAATGGCCCCTTTCAACGACATAATGACCCTTTCAATTAAGTGGTGAAAAAGGTAACAATTAAAAAGACCTTCCCTTAGGACAAGAGACATATAAAGGTTTTTTCCATCAAGGGTCTCAAAATTATTAAACCCAAAACCCTTAGAAGCCATTGACTTGTAGACTAGGAACATTAAAAATTTGCATAAACTTTCAGAGATATCAGGAATATTACAACCCCACCCAAATTACTGATAACAATTTGTTTGATGTTGCAACATAGCTATGGCTACATTCTTCCTTGATTCTCATCACTGTGTATGGTTGCTAGTTCTATGATTGTGGGATGACTGCACTTTTCCTCATCTGGAGCTTACTATTATTTCTCTGATTCCCATTCATATCATTGTTCAAGTCTCCATGTGGCTCTATTCTCATTGCAACTTAGAATATTAAAGGTCCCACCTCGAGTGAAGAAGTTGAGTTAAGGATATGGAATAGATTGAGTTTAGGCACTTGAGTGAACCACCCTACCCATATAGCTGGTGTTTTGCCCACTTTTAACCAATCCATGGAGGTATTTGCCAGGGAATGGGAAGGTGAGTCATTGGTCCCTGGAATCTACTACTTGAATGGCAGTCCGTTTAATCAATTCTATGACTCTCTAGTTCAATCAACAACATGGGTCAAGCATGGTCTCCACCTCTTATATTTTGGTCTTCATTGGCAAGATTTAAAACTTCATCTATCTCCTTAATAAGTCTTTTCAAACTTAAAAGTCAACACGACATCCTAGATTTTTTCCAAAATTCTCACAACAATCTCACTAAACGGGTCTTATTGGCATAAAACATGCCTTCAGCTATCCCTTGATGAGTCTTGTCGAACTCAAATATCATGACAAAAAGGTGCCTTTCGCCAAGGCCACTACAGTCAGTTGTCTGTTCAATTGGTCTCGCTGAACTCAAAAGTGTCATCAAAAACTATTTTGTCAAAAAGACTCACCATCATCTCACCAAACATGATCTCTTTCACCAAGACTACTATGAGGTCTCACTGATATGGTCTAATTTCTATGACATTGCACCTCGGGTGCCAGCCTAAACTATCTTAGCAAACTCCAATGTTACACTGAAAGACATTTTTTTGCCAAGACTCCTTTAAAGTCTCACCAAAATGATCTTGTCAAAGAAACAACATGATTTTGTCTGGCTACTTGGAATGTTTTTCAAATCTCGAATGTCACACCATAATTTTTGACTTCGGTGAGACTTTACAACTATCTCACTAAAATTGGTAGGAAGTATTACTTCTGCAAACTTTTTGAATTGTCTTGTCAATCTCCGAAGTCATACCAAAATTCATGACTTCGCCAAGACCACCAATTGTCTCACCAAAATTGGTAGGACTTTTCGGTGAAAGACATTGCTTCTACTAACTACTCTTGCATGATGAACTCATTGTTCTGTTCTTAGATCTATCATTTAAAAATCCATGATCTCTTTGATATTCATGTGATCTGTAACAAACTATAACTCATAACTTATTTTCTTGATTCTATTCTACTCTTTCTCATTGAACAAAGTTATTCCTCCTCTATTTATTGTTTGGACTCTGCAATAGATAAACTAAAGAAGAACAACCTTTGAACACAATGACTAAAACTTTACTCAAACAAAAACCCTAGCTAGTTCATGCTATACATGGAAAAGCAATATGACAAGGAGTCTTTCATTAAAGAATATTTTCCCTTGAGTTTTAATTCCCTCCAACTTAAGATGGACTCTATTTGACTTATTCCAGAGCCGGAATCATCTTTCTTGAGAGACCCTTTCTAGGATCTTTCAAATAAGACCAAAGCATTACATTACATAATTTTTCTTTTGAAACATAGCAAAGGATGAACCTTGACAAAAGAAATTTTTACAATTATGAACCAGGTACATCTTTTAGGGATGATTTTTGTAAAAATTCTAACATTTGCAGGCTCTTTCTATATCTATGTTATAATCAAGACCTATGGTAAGACAATTTTGACCTAAAAGTGATAAAATTTGTAATGCCCCACCAGGAAACCCTGAAGGGATTAAGCTATAACTCAAGAATGGAGTGCAATAATTTTTTTTTTAAAGACTAACACAACATTAAGATACAACGAGATATAAAAGATTCAGATTACATAGTGGAAGACATCAACTAACACCTAAAGAGTTTCCCAACGTGATTACTTAGTTACACATTTCACTTAACTCACACAATTAATCCTATAAGCTGATTATCTTAATAATGAGATAATTCTTAATCAAGGTAATTTCTTTCAAAATATGGAAATATATAATTCACAAGATAAGGTTCATCCATTTAGATTTATCTATATCCTTCATTCATACTTTTCATTAAAATAAAAGCCATGCATCTAATATTCTAACACACAAGAATTTCATCATAAACATATGAGATCTTCCATACACACTTAATTCCCTTAATAATGATTGAATATAATCCATTATCCTAAGTTGCATTCTTTCATATTCCAATTTACTGCATTCAAGAAAGGACTGCATATAAGAATTTAAAGTTAATTCCATCTTATCCACTTATACATTCTAACATAAGCTATTCATACATGATAAAGTTGAATAAGGGAAACATAAGAGAATAACATCACATAACACCATAATGATCTCGAAGTTCTCCCCTAAGGGGCTACATCCCTAGGTCTGCTCAACTACAAGACCCCTCTAATAATTAATAAAGTTAAGAATACATGACGCTCTCAGAATTTACAATCCGGCCATCAAGGCGAAACATAATCAATATACAAATGACCGCATCGGTCAATAAATACATAAATGATCCCTGAAAAGGAAAGGATCCAGTTGAACAAAATCAAAGCTAATAAAAAGGTCCAATAGAGCACCCATAAACTAAGTCATCACCACCCAAGATCTAACATGAAACCAGGTACTCACAAGGGCATAGACAATAGGATGACCCACAAACGTGCTCCTAAAAGGACAAAATGACAGCACACTAGCGAACGTAGGGACAAGTGTCATCACACAACCTGGTATGGTTACCATGTTAGGTCTTCATAGGTTTCGGCCCCATACACTGGGTTACCCTGGCAACCTAATCCGTACCTCTGGCCCATCCAAGCCTCATGTGGACCCACACATCCTTTCGTGAAGACAATGATGATGGTTTGCCATTTCAGGCCTTCTCACAGCATGTCGAGTCTGTGTTAGCACTCGTCCCATATGTGAGGCACAATTATCTTACTTAGAGATTACATTATAATCTACTATTAGGTTATCACTTATTAGACTCACTTTCGATGGGTTACCCAGCAACCACTTTGGGCGTGGCTCCCAATCGAAAGCCACTTTCCCATACGACACTAGACTATTCTCAAGTAACTCAGACATCAAGGACACACATGGTCAGGCCAACGGAATTCAAAAAAGGAGGGAATAACCATCTAGTCAAACATGACTCAAAAGAGGTACACTACTGACGATACTCTAACCAGAGACCTGACCAACTATGGTCAACCACGAATCATCATTCGACACCCATACAAAGGATATGACCAATTACAACACTACCACAAAACAACAGTCAACTCGGAACCGAGGACTGAAATAGGTACCCAAACCAATCCATACGATAGGGTCCAATCGAACAAATCAAAACTTGCCACTACTTAAGCAAAAGCGAATACAAAAATTAAACTCGCATAGGCAATAACCGGAAAAGACAATATTTCTCCATATTGATTTAAACATAAAAGTTGATCCAATTCTCTAATTGATCTAAGTTTTCAAAAAAACATTGACAGAAAAATCACCGTTACCAGGTGAGTACAATACCACAATCTCAATGGTCCATTCACCTATGTCTCAAAACAGAGGAAGATTATAACTATACCATTTATTTTACAAATTGAAATTACCATTAACTCACCAACATTCCAAACAATACATTATTAATTTCCAATAGTATATCGTTTAAATGATCAAAATATCCAACGATAAAATATTTCATTTACTTCTCAATTGCTCAAATGATATGTTCTTGAATAAAATATTATTTAACATAATCAATTAGTAAATATATCATATTTCAACAATTTGCCAGTAAAATAATATTCTATTGTTTTTTTAAAAACAATACTTCCTCAATTAGACAAATACCCAAATCAACTATTAATTAAGGTATATATTTATTAATCCAAGATTAATAAAATATAACCAATTAATATTTAATTGCGAAATTAGCAATTCTAGAATTTAATTAGAAAAAGTGTGTTAATCATAAAATGAAATTTGAATATTAATTAACGTATATATTCCATTATACAATTAATTAATATCAAATTAATCATGAATTATAATTTATGCCACATTAATCATAATTAAAAACTTAATTAAAAATTAACATTAAATAATATTAAAATATTATATATATATATTTTTTTTATTAAAAAAAAAATACATTAAAAAAAATGCATTTTTAAAAAACTAAAAAAACACATTTATATGGGGGAGGGTACCCACGTGGACCCCCACTTGGCCCCCCCCTTTGGGAGCTCACGCTTCCCCTTGGGGAAGAGCTGCTTCCCAATGGGAGCACGCAACCCCCATGGGAGCGCTGCTATTCCCAAAGGGAGGAGGCAGCCCCCATGGGAAGCGCTGCTGCCCAAAGGGACATGCAACACCCCTCCACGTGGTGGGGAACTCTCCCACGTGGTTGGGGTTTCAAACATTTTTTTTTAATTTTCATTTTTTTTTAAAAAATTGTTTACTGTGTAAAACACAGTCTAAAAAAAACCAGTCTCCCAGAGACTAAAAAGAATTATTATTTTTTTAAAAATTTATTTACTGTGAATAAAAAACACAGTCGGTCTCCTAGAGACTTAAAACAAATATTTTTTTTAAAATTTTTTAAAACAACACAGAAATTTCCAGAATATGAGAGGTTTTCAAAATTGAAAGGATAATCCTTTTTGGCATAAGAAAGCTCATTTTCCATGCAAGGATGCAAACAATAAACCAATACCAACTAATTCCACAATGATTCATAACCTTGAGGCAATCAATGGAGAAATTGAAACCAAATAGCATGAAGAACATCCAATGCCCATTTTTTTAAATTTAAACAATAACTAATTGATAACCATAATTCCTAGAAAGGATTTGATGAAGAGCCCCAACTTGCAGCTCAAGAAATCCTTCTCCTTCCAAAATCCCCAAATCTTTCCTCCAAAATATTTTCCAAAAATATATTTTTCTCCAAAAAAATTCAATCCCCAATATTTTCCAAAAGTCTAGGTTATAAGGAAAAGTTTGACCAAAAATCTCATTTTTGGATTTAAAATTTTTATTTAAAATAAATCACAAAAATCTTTATTTTCCAACTATATCAATATATTTACTTGTTTTTCAATCTAAAATTGATTTCTTCAATTAACTGAAATTAACCTTTCTAATTTAAAAAGCCAACATAATACAATTAATTCTATTGCAATTAAATACAAAACTTTCTTTTTCAACAACATATACAAAATGCATTTAATATTTAAAATTAACCATTGTAATTTAACTTGCTCCTAAACTGACTCGAGCAATTCAATAATAACGATAATCGCATAACAAAACCCTGTTTAATTTAGTCCATTAATTTTTAATGCACGAACACATATTTAATCAAATTAAATACTAGGGACTAAATTACTCAATTTAACCATACACACCAAACACGCAAACCAAGAAGGTCAACCAGACAGATGACTTGCAAACCCAAACAAAAAGGGAATACCGATGACGACTGACGATGCTAACTTGAGCACAACTATGGTCAACTAGGGTCTTACGACCACCTAATCCAACTCTAAGTATTAAAGAGGTACACTCAAACCTACAAATCTAGGTGAAGATGAACCTCGCACTCATGCAGCGTGGTACCTGAAATCTCCTGCAACCAAGAGTCATACATGCATACATATATAAACTTAATGAAAGCATTAGCCCGATATTAATACCACGAAATAGGAACACTAAACAACTTGCATACAACTGGTGCGAAAACCACGTTAACATACATGCACTAAATCAACACATCTGACTATAATCATAATATTATGATAAACTAACTAAGATTAAACTGAGATTAAAAATTGATTAGGGCAGGGGTACTACATTCTTCCCCTTAGGTTCTGACTTACTCTTGGAAGTCGTAAGGCTAGATGGAGAACATGTCGTACGCATCAGCCCTGAAACTCATTCAACAAAGATCAAATTGCACATAGAAATCTTTCCATAATCAAATGAAATATTATTGCAAAATCCTTTACAAATGCCATTATCCATTGGCAAGATACATCTAAATCCGTACATTTCTTAAAATATTCTAGGAATTATCAATAATCATAGGAGAGATACAAGAACTTTCTTCCTTTCATTACACCAAATTAAAGCATTACAAAGAGGTAAACAACAATTACCATACTCATCTACCAGATATGACAAGAAAACATGCCATCATGATCAATTTCTTTTACCAATCCATCTTTATCATAAAAATTTACCGCATAGAACTAGCTTCAAAATTGAAATCCTACAACCAAGTTAACTTTCATGAATTAAGAGCAACATAGATAACTCAATTGTTTACACTTGCCAAGCACACAAAAACCTTTCCAAAGACTATGTCCCATAACATAGTGACAAGTTAGCACAATTTACTCCAAGATACACATAATAACCATCCACATAACTGGAATGCACAACTCAAAAGGCCACATGTGAGCATGTCTAATGCTCGATCAAAGATAACATGCACGATCAACATCTCTATGCCTGATCTTAGAACAACAATATGATCAAAAATATCCAATTTCTCACTCAAGGCTCAATGGTGCTAGGCACACCATAGCTGTGCTACCTTCCATACAAGACCTTTGTGAATATCCCTTATTGAGCAAGGTGGTTAGCCTCCAAGAGATAGTCACCACACATAGGTAGGTAGTGGATCCTAGTTGTATCACAGTCTCACATACCCCCATCCTCAAGGTTCCTTACGTCTACTTCCTCATACACACTCTACCAAGACCGTCTCATACGTCCTTGGAGAGGAATTTCACATTTCAACACAAGACCAGCATCCGAAAACAATAAGGATAAACCAGTTTAGCCACCAAAATATAGATGAATAAAGATAATAAATTATCAATTCCAACAGTAAGACAATAAAATAATCTGGAATTGCAACACCAAATCAAAAGTGCAAAAGATCACAAGATCGTGGCTAAACCTTCCAAGTCAAAGTAAAATAAATTGCTAGTCCCCAAAGAAATATAAAGAATATCACAACTGCACATAACATCACTATGTGACTAGCATCTAGCCACCAACGAGGAAGGAAGGAACAACTAACTAGCTATTGCAGTAGCTCATCATGTGGTGCGACATAGTCACACTACCCACATGGCATGGCGGTGTGCACCTCGACATCACCCCACATCATGTCATCATGCGGCATGGCAATACCCCAAGCGGAGAAGACAAGCAATGGGCATATCCCGCATGGTAGTGTACCTCACGGAAACAAGCACACGCAGGTCACGTCCCGCATAGCGATGTATCTAGAAGGATACTTGTTGTAGCCAGAGGTATACATGACTAGGGTCCACCCAGATGCCACCAACACCTACTAACTGGCAGCTCATGTGGATAAACCTACCTTTCATGAAGACAAGGCAAAGGATCCTCCAAATTACACCATCACTATACACAAGAATCACCATCCATATGCTCAAATAAAGGAGAGGAATAGGCTGTCACATATAAACCTATAAATAGATTCATCAAAAGGGAAATTATTGAGTACACCTTTGATATAGTTTAATAGTACAACTATATCATTCCTCGAAGTAGAGAAGCTAAAGTCGCTTCGCGCTGACATTACTCATATGCCAATCCATACTATTCAAGGAACGGTTACTTTGAATACTACCCTTAACATATTGAGTTACCTACAACCTGAGATTTGGTACTCAGTAGGGAAACAAATAAGCAACATCACATAAACAGTATGGTTTCCCATACTCATAAGCAACATATCCTCCATGGTTGATTACTTCACCAATCCATGGGCACATATAATAAGTACTGGTTTCTTACAATACACACAAATACACCATCATTGGTTTAGTCACATTTATGAGGAGTACTTCTCAGTACACTAACATCTACATAAGGAAGATTTTAATTATGCTTCCCACATGAATAACTGAATCAAACTTATGCTAGAAACAGGTACTGAAATTATTAACAATTCACAATTACATAAGGAAATAACATCATTCCTATATCTTTCTCGAATCTCACTAAGCATTCATAACTAAATTACTAGCTATGCAAATTCTTTTCCCAAAGAGGACTTTCATCTTTCAATATGAAGCCAAAATGCAAACATACAATTTCACATGTTTTATAAACATTCTATTTAAATCAATGCATTCTTTAATACCATTTCTAAAATTCTGATACCCTAGGCAAAGAGAAGGGAAAGAGAGTTTGATAACCAAACTATTTCCTACAAAGACACAAGATCAATCAAGATCACACTATAATATAAAATTTCTCACTATAAGCCTATCATTTTAATTGCACAGTTTTCATTTCGCTACCATTTAGAAGGATGACAATCAGCCTAACAAAACATTTCCAATAATTATGGTTGCAACAAAATGTTCTAGTTTTCCAACCAACAGAGATCAAAATAGGCAATCTTTTCGATAATACCAGACCTCTTGAAAACACTCACTTATTCTTAATACAATACAGACACATGTCATAATTTTGCAACCTATCATTTAAAGATTAGATTACGATCAGAAGGTAAGCGAGGAGCTATCAACTAAATAATACATCTTAATGCATGCACATCAAACAAGCTTTTCATTCGCACTTCCTAAACACATTAAGGTAATTACATATACCCAAAAGCGTGTTCAATGGAGCATTTGCTAAAATAGATCCTCAGTCAAACTAATTTAATGCAACCCATAACATGATCCTTCATGGAACACATAAAACAATCTTTTACAAACAAAGCAGTTTCACATAACAACTATCTGCATATTAATGCACATTACATAAGATAGAATTTAATTATGTTAATCCTACATTACACATGGAGAATTCTTTAATGTAAACATACAGTTTTCTCCCAACAACCAATATGAACTTTCAAACCCAAAGCCCTTTTATTATCTAAGCACATAAGCATCATAGGGTTCACACAAGGGTTCAAGAAGTCACACCCTTTTCTCTCGCAAACAAGAAAACTCAAATCAGAGAAAATTACACATATCCCAAACATTTTAATTTCCATAAGGAGAGAGAGAGGAGTGGTCATAATCATTCAATTTGCTACAAAATGAGCATTCAACTTTTACCATACCAGTCCTTCAAGTGGACAACACTAAGCTAGGACATACTCTTAAACAAACATGTTTCGTACTTTCAGATTCAAGAAAAGCACTGACCAACCCAAATGGATTAGTCTAAAGAGTACAACAATCAATGAGGAAGGTACATATGAATCTCTTCCAAAATAAGAGTAATCGTAGACCAAGACATCAATAAGCAAACAAAGCACATATAATCACTCAAAAACACCAACATCAAGAAGGTGAGAACTAGGTGTGAACACACACATTACAAACAAGTTAAGGTCTACTCAATCACTCACATACACAAAGGAGGACAAGAATACACATAAGGTAGATACACCTTACACCAATAGAGGGCACACACAACACCAGAGATCCTAGTGTTTGCAACATGTGCTCTGATACCAAATGTAATGCCCCGCCAGGAAACCCCGTAGGGATTAAGCTATAACTCAAGAATGGAGTGCAATAATTTTTTTTTTAAAGACTAACACAACATTAAGATACAACGAGATATAAAAGATTTAGATTACATAGCGGAAGACATCAACTAACACCTAAAGAGTTTCCCAACGTGATTACTTAGTTACACATTTCACTTAACTCACACAATTAATCCAATAAACTGATTATCTTAATAACGAGATAATTCTTAATCAGGGTAATTTCTTTCAAAAGATGGAAATATATAATTCACAAGATAAGGTTCATCCATTTAGATTTATCTATATCCTTCATTCATACTTTTCATTAAAATAAAAGCCATGCATCTAATATTCTAACACACAAGAATTTCATCATAAACATATGAGATCTTCCATACACACTTAATTTCCTTAATAATGATTGAATATAATCCATTATCCTAAGCTGCATTCTTTCATATTCCAATTTACTGCATTCAAGAAAGGACTGCATATAAGCATTTAAAGTTAATTCCATCTTATCCACTTATACATTCTAACATAAGCTATTCATACATGATAAAGTTGAATAAGGGAAACATAAGAGAATAACATCACATAACACCATAATGATCTCAGAGTTCACCCCTAAGGGGCTACATCTCCAGGTCTGCTCAACTGCAAGACCCCTCTAATAATTAATAAAGTTAAGAATACATGAGGTTCTCAAAATTTACAATCCGGCCATCAAGGCGAAACATAATCAATATACAAATGACCGCATCAGCCAATAAATACATAAACGATCCCTGAAAAGGAAAGGATCCAGCTAAACAAAATCAAAGCTAATAAAAAGGTCCATTAGAGCACCCATAAACTGAGTCATCACCACCCAAGATCTAACATGAAACCAGGTACTCACAAGGGCATAGACAATAGGATGACCCACAAACGTGCTCCTAACAGGACAAAATGACAACACACTAGCGAACGTAGGGACAAGTGTCATCACACAACCTGGTATGGTTACCATGTCCGGTCTTCATAGGTTTCGGCCCCATACACTGGGTTACCCTGGCAACCTAATCCGTACCTCCTGCCCATCCAAGCCTCATGTGGACCCACACATCCTTTCGTGAAGACAAGGATGATGGTTTGCCATTTCAGGCCTTCTCATAGCATGTCTAGTCTGTGTTAGCACTCGTCCCATGTGTGAGGCACAATTATCTTACTTAGAGATTACATTCTAATCTACTATTAGGTTATCACTTATTAGACTCACTTTCGATGGGTTACCGAGCAACCACTTTGGGTGCCCCAGCAACCACTTTGGGTGCAGCCCCCAATCGAAAGCCACTTTCCCATATGACACTAGACTATTCTCAAGCAACTCAGACATCAAGGACACACATGGTCAAGCCAACGGAATTCAAAAAAGGAGGGAATAACCATCTGGTCAAACATGACTCAAAAGAGGTACACTACTGACGGTACTCTAACCAGAGACCTGACCAACTATGATCAACCACGAATCATCATTCGACACCCACACAAAGGATATGACCAATTACGACACTACCAGAAAACAACAGTCAACTCAGAATCAAGGACTGAAATAGGTACCCAAATCAATCCATACGACAGGGTCCAATCAAACAAATCAAAACTTGCCATTACTTAAGCAAAAGCGAATACAAAAATTAAACTCGCATAGGCAATAACCGGAAAAGACAATATTTCTCCATATTGATTTAAACATAAAAGTTGATCCAATTCTCTAATTGATCTAAGTTTTCAAAAAAACATTGATAGAAAAATCACCGTTACCAAGTGAGTACAATACCACAATCTCAATGGTCCATTCGCCTATGTCTCAAAACAGAGGAAGATTATAACTATACCATTTATTTTACAAATTGAAATTACCATTAACTCACCAACATTCCAAACAATACATTATTAATTTCCAATAGTATATCGTTTAAATGATCAAAATATCCAATGATAAAATATTTCATTTACTTCTCAATTACTCAAATGATATGTTCTTGAATAAAATATTATTTAACATAATCAATTAGTAAATATATCATATTTCAACAATTTTCCAATAAAATAATATTCTATTTTTTTTTTTAAAACAATACTTCCTCAATTAGACAAATACCCAAATTAACTATTAATTAAGGTATCTATTTATTAATCCAAGATTAATAAAATATAACCAATTAATATTTAATTGCGAAATTAGCAATTCTAGAATTTAATTAGAAAAAGTGCATTAATCATAAAATGAAATTTGAATATTAATTAACGTATATATTCCATTAGACAATTAATTAATATCAAATTAATCATGAATTATAATTTATGCCACATTAATCATAATTAAAAACTTAATTAAAAACTAACATTAAATAATATTAAAATATTATATATATATTTTTTTGATTAAAAAAAAAATACATAAAAAAAAATGCATTTTTAAAAAACTAAAAAAAAACATTTATATGGGGGAGGGTACCCACGTGGACCCCCACGTGGCCCCCCCCCTTGGGAGCTCATGCTTCCCCTTGGGGAAGCGCTGCTTCCCAATGGGAGCACGCAACCCCCATGGGAGCGCTGCTATTCCCAAAGGGAGCACGCAGCCCCCATGGAAAGCGCTGCTGCCCAAAGGGACACGCAGCACCCCTCCACGTGGTGGGGAACTCTCCCATGTGGTTGGGGTTTCAAACATTTTTTTTTATTTTCATTTATTTTTTAAAATTGTTTACCGTGTAAAACATAGTCTAAAAAAAACCAATCTCCAAGAGACTAAAAAGAATTTTTAAAAAAAAAATAAAATTATTTACTATGAATAAAAAACACAGTCAGTCTCCCAGAGACTTAAAACAAATAATTTTTTTAATTTTATTTTTAAAACAACACAGAAATTTCCAGTATATGAGATGTTTTCAAAATTGAAAGGATAATCCTTTTGGGCATAAGAAAGCTCATTTTCCATGCAAGGATGCAAACAATAAACCAATACCAACTAATTCCACAATGATTCATAACCTTGAGGCAATCAATGGAGAAATTGAAAATAAATAGCATGAAGAACATCCAATGCCCATTTTTTTAAATTTAAACAATAACTAATTGATAACCAGAATTCCTACCTCAGTAAGCATTCCTGGAAAGGATCTGATGAAGAGCCCCAACCTGCAGCTCAAGAAATCCTTCTCCTTCCAAAATCCCCAAATCTTTCCTCCAAAATATTTTCCAGAAACATATTTTTCTCCAAAAAAATTCAATCCCCAATATTTTCCAAAAGTCTAGGTTATAAGGAAAAGTTTGACCAAAAATCTCATTTTTGGATTTAAAATTTTTATTTAAAATAAATCACAAAAATCTTTATTTTCCAACTATATCAATATATTTACTTGTTTTTCAATCTAAAATTGATTTCTTCAATTAACTGAAATTAACCTTTCTAATTTAAAAAGCCAACAGAATACAATTAATTCTATTGCAATTAAATACAAAACTTTCTTTTTCAACAGCATATACAAAATGCATTTAATATTTAAAATTAACCATTGTAATTTAACTTTTTCCTAAACTGACTCGAGCAATTCAATATTAACGATAATCGCATAAGAAAACCGTGTTTAATTTAATCCATTAATCTTTAATGCACGAACACATATTTAATCAAATTAAATTCTAGGGACTAAATTACTCAATTTAACCATACACACCAAACACACAAACCAAGAAGGTTAACCAGATAGACGACTCGCAAACCCAAACAAAAAGGGAATATCGACGATGACTGACGATGCTCACTTGAGCATGACTATGGTCAACTAGGGTCTTACGACCACCTAATCCAACTCTAAGGATTAAAGAGGTACACTCGAACCTGCAAATCCAAGTGAAGACGAACCTCGCACTCATGCAGCGTGGTACCTAAAATCTCCTGCAACCAAGAGTCATACATGCATACATATATAAACTTAATGAAAGTGTTAGCCCGATATTAATACCATGAAATAGGAACACTAAACAACTTGCATACAACTGGTGCGAAAACCACATTAACAGATATGCACTAAATCAACACATCTGACTATAATCATAATATTATGATAAACTAACTAAGATTAAACTGATATTAAAAATTGATTAGGGCAGGGGTACTACAAAATTGGTAACAATCCTAAGTAGTTATTTTTTGTTATCCTCAAGAATAAGGTCACCAACCTCAAACTCTCTAGTGTGAATGTATTTTTTATAGGCATGAGTCAACATGTACTGGTATATTTTAAGGTGGATGTGAGTAGTGAGACAATGCTCCTTAACAAATTCTAGCTATTATGGTTGTGTCAGTTAATATTATCCTCTAAGATGATGTTGCGTAAATAAGCATGCAAAAAGCATAGCTCAACCTATATTTGCTAGATTTCTTTAGCACTATAAATAAGGATTATATGGAAGTGTGAATACTAGTGTATTAGGCCCAAAGGGTTGGATTAAGTTGGAGGTGCTAGTCATAACCAACACCATTGATGATTTTCTTGAGGATTTTTATGGTGGTTTTGTTGGACACCTTCAATTTTTCATTACCTTATGGGTGATATGGTGTAGATGTCTTTTTCTTGATATGAAATTTCTCACATTGGGATGCACTTCATGGATTTTAAAGTATTTATTATTTATTTTAATAATGTTGGATGGGATACCAAAATGATAATTGAGATGGTTGAGGATAAATTCAAATATTTGAATGCCTATGGTAAAAGTGAGTGGAACTACTTTGATGCACTTGGTGAAATAATTGGCAACAATAATCAAGAATTCATGGTCATGGGAGGAGATGGGATTAATCTTGCTAATAAGGTCAAAGCCCCATGTAAAGAAGGGTCATGGACTATCAATGATGGGTTGCAGGGTTTGTTTTATGAGGTCCTAATTTTTCTCACAAGTAAAGAATTTTTAGAAAAATGCTAGGCATCTCATCTATGGAAAACCAATAATATTCCATGTTGAGGATCATGCTAGCTAGGATCATTCCATTTGTATGAGCATCAAAAATACTATCATGAACTTCTTGAAGTGATAGGTTAGCCTTGTCTAAGTTGATTTTGTTACCAAAATTTTTCTACAGCTAAATTTTGGTGGCCTATCAAGGCCTTACACATTGCAATTGAAGAAAGGTACACATAATTTTTTACAAGTTCTTCAATTTTGTACATCATGGTTTAAAAGTTGAAGTTCATTTCATATATACAAGTGTTTCAGACAAATAACAACAAAATATTTCATAGAAATAGCTTTTTATTTATAAAAAAATGTATAAGGTATCCCACACTAGCCATGTGAATAGCTGACTAAACTATAGACATACATTCTCATATAGTTACACAACTAAACCATATAAACAAATCTTATGTTGTCTCTCAGTCTTGTTTGGTTGTTTCTGCTGTAATTTTGTTATGATTGGACTCTATTTGATCTATCATTTGTAATCTGATGTATAGGGTTTCGGGTCCCTTCAAAACCTGCTTTTCCCATAATCATAAACTATATAAACAAATGAAATAATAATAATGGTAGTTCGGTGAGTCATCATTGCCTTGAATGATGAGGATGATCTTGAAGGAGTGGTTGGATCTTCATCTACTTGTCCATCTTTGGTTTCTCCTACTCCCATCCCATCAGTACCTACAAGAGATTTGAAAAATATGTTAGAGAAATGAGGATAACTGTACTTTCACACTCAAACTCATTAGAATACAGAGTCTACCTACATAAGAATATCAAAATATATGTCTACAAATGTTAGGATATTATATTAAGAAGAAAAGAAATCAATGCAGAGAAGGTGCCATGAGATAGTTGGTATTATGGATGACTCCATCATGTGTTGCATTGGTTTTGTCATTGATGTCAACACTTATCCTTCTAGAGGTCTACATTATTGATTTGGCACTCTAGTCATATTGGCTTTTTATTGAACCAACACATTGTGGTCCCAGCATGGATATTGGCTTATGCACAATCACTGATATATGTTTCACCGGTAGCTTAGGAAGTTGATGATGACTTATTATCATCTGAAGATCATTTGGTTATGTTGAAGAAATGGATTGGATGTTTTCATTTAGAATTTTTCATATTGGACTAATCAGGTTTACATATTTGCCTTAACCAACATATAGGTCCAGGTTATGAACCGACATAAGATAACATGTTCTAGATTAGCACTACATGATTTGGAAATGGTCTATTGATTGGATAATGTGTAAATGTATTGAGGTTGACATATTGTATTGCACCAAGTCTTAGTTTGTAATTGATTTAAATGTAATATCTTTTAGGAGCCGACCTAATGATGAGGTCTTAGGTTTTGTATAAATAATTGTAAGATCTTATTTAGAAAAAGTGTGTGTATGTGTGCGTATATTGAAGATCATTGTGAAAAGCGAAAATAAGCAGATCCTTGTGTGAATCACGTAGATATCATCTAAAGGTTGAAGGAAGGTTGTTAAAGGTCATGAAGGTATTCGGTCTTCATGTGCAGATCTTAAATCAGTACTGAATCTAGCATTGAAGATGCTAAATTGAAGCAGTACATTGTTATTGGATTTAACCATCCAACTGTGTAGTTATTGTGACTCCTATTTTGTGATTAAGCAGTGAGCTCTAGGCGGTTGGCCTTTCTGCATGTGCAGACCCCATTATTGTATTCACTTACTATCTGTAGTAGTATCATCTGATTGTAGGTAAGGTTTCCCACCATGGTTTTTCTCCTTACAGGGTTTCCACATCAAAATATTTGTTTCATGTGTTGTGGGTGTTGTTTTCCATTCCATTTCATGCATTAAGTTGTATCGGTATTAATATAACTATTAATCTATTTTACTGACACTGAGTTTTAAGTTGGAATAATTTGTTTTGGGTTGTAATTTATTGACAACTAATTCATCCCCCCCTCTCAGTTGTCCTTCCCGGTTCCTAACAATTGGTATCAGAGCCTAGTCCTCTTTTTGCAAAAGCCTAATGGCTTGAGGAGATCCTATGGCAACAAATATCTTCAGGAAGGACAATCCCAAACTTTATGGAACTAACTATGGTATATGGAAGATCAAAATGGAGACACTTCTAAACTGCATTGGAAGAGATATATGGGATGTTACAAAGAATGGCTATGTTGCTCCTAATCAGAATAACCCTAATCCACTGACCTTGGCTAAAGACTTGGAGAATGATTGCAAAGCAAGAGAAGCACTTCTAAGTGCATTATCAGATAAAAAATCATGGGATTATCAGACAGATCTACTGCAAAATCTATTTGGGATAAACTGGAAACATTGAATGAAGGAGATTCCACTATCAAAATTACAAAACTGGAATGTTACCGGGTCAGTATGAAAATTTCAAAATGGAAGAGGATGAAAGAATTTCTTCATTTATGGAAAGAGTTAATGAAATTGTTTTAGGAATACAATGTTGTGGATGATCTTTAAGTGAAGATGAAATTGTTTCTAAAGTTTTAAGAGATTTTCCACTGGCTTACAAAATGAAAGTGAAAGCTATTAATGAGTTGGGAACAATGTTGAATACATCAGTATCTAGAGATACTCTGGTTGGAAAACTTTCAGCATTTGAGCTTGAAGAATTTGGTCATGTTGCTATTGTCAAGACTAATATAGCCTTCAAAGCATAGACATCATCATCATCATCTAACAAATCTGATTGGAAAGCACTTTATGCAAAAGAACTTGAATAACTTGAAGCACTATTTGCAAAGAAGATGCCTAAAGGTCTAGCAGGAAGTAAGTATGAAGGTAAAGCACCTTTCAAATGTTTTAATTGCAATAAAGTTGGTCATATGGCTTCCAGGTTGTTAGACACAATGCACCACTGAGAGGGGGAGGGGGTGAATGAGTTGTTCTCAAATTTTTTCTTTTACTAATCCTATGTGAGCATAGATCTACCTCAGTGCAGACTGGCTGGTTAGTGGAGAGACCAACACAAATACAATCACACAAGGGACATCACATAACACTAGCATATATGAGGAAAACCCAAAATGGGAAAAACCTCGATGAGCAATGCTGTTGGATTCTACTACTCTAATCCAACCTCACAATGAAAACATGGTTACAAAGTTTAGGGAACCAACCCAAGGAGTACCAACCCTTGACTTTAGGGCACCAACCCAAGGATCTATAACCCCTACTTGATTTATGGGCTACAACCCCTACTTTTAGGGCATCTACCCAAGGAGCACCAACCCCTGCACTGAGCTACAACTCAGTGTTCACAATATAAACATCAAATACATAAGTAGTTATCTTGTTAAAAGTGAATCTTGCAACCTTATCATATGTCTTACTCTGTCGGTGAGATACCTTCTCTGCTACACCAATAAACTCTACCAGTGCACTTATCTTCTTCTTCTACTCTGCTAAATCTCCCCCTTACTCTCTGCTCTCCACCGATATAACACTTTGCTAGTTCTTTGTCTTCCTTCTCTGTAGCCACCTTTACTTGTGTTTCTCTGTCAGTATGAACACTACAAACTCTTCTCTCCTACTGGTTGAACACTTTAGCCAAGTTCTACCTCACTCTCACTCACTTCTCAGATGCTCATCAAGCACTCGGCTGATTTTTTCTTTCCTGCAGAAGTATCATACTTTGCAATAGCTCCACATTCTTCTACTACAGTAGCAAGCTATAATGTCTTTTTCCTTAATCTTTATAGACCGGTTTCCCACCAAAAGACCATTTCAAAATTAGGCAGTTAGGGTTTCTTCGCCACCCTCGAGGCAAAACCAAATCCAATTAGATCTTGTCTGATCTAATCTTTCAGATAGTCTGTCTGCACAACTCCACCATTTACGTACCTCCTGTATCATGCCTTCCATCTTTGGTGATCTAATTTTATCCTAACAATAGATCTCTTGGTCAAAAAAAACAAGATCCATTGTGTTGTTTCCTTTATTGCCTTGATCTCCTCAATTACCCTTAACTGGCTTGTAGTTGTCTTTCAGACCTTGAGCCACAAACCCCTCTAACAATCTACAACATGTCCCGTGATTTATGGGACCTTTTATAACAGTCGATCAACTATACACCTACTTCGTCGATGTATATTCCATCTTTATCTGATGCAGGTTCGCCACCTCATGCACTTTGCCATTTCATCCTTTCTTGGCATCAATGTCGGTATCCACCTCATCACACTATTTTGTCGGTTCATGCCTAGTCACCAAACATTCAAACAACTGGTTCCATCTACCGATAGGCAAACCATACTGGCATAAGACACCTTGCTAGTTGTCCTTCTTGTCATGACCTTTCTTGATTTGCAGGTGTAACCCTCAAACTGGTCTTCAGACATGACAAACCTATGCATGCACATTCCCATCAAGTATCTGTACCTTGTCCACATTGATGATGGACTTATATACTGGTTACCCCTCTTGATGACACCATGTCATCAACCTTCACAAAACTCCATCTTTAATCAGGTCAATCTATTTATGGCTGCATCTTCTTAGCCTTACCATTTCCCACTTATCCACATAGTGCATAATAAGAGATAATCTCCACTTCCAGGTAGAGTGACACCTTGCCTTCTACATCCTGCAATGCTCTTCATGTGACTTCCCTATTTGTGCAACATCTTTTCAAATAGGCACATGTGATCTGAAGTGAACACATTCACTATCAGTCATTGCTTCTCATGATGACTACAACTTCATCCGGTGAGAGTCCCACTATTCTGTAGCCTCACAGTATACCGATGGTCTGTTCATTCTTCTCCTCCAGTGTTGATGTGATTTAGCTAATATTTTGTCTCTTCATCACAAACAACCACTCAAACACTCCTCTATCTCATCACACAAGTCAGGCACTAACTTGTGTACTAATGACTTCACTGGCCACTTGTTCTTGCCTTCCTAGTTTACTAGTTTTCTGCAACACAAGGTGATATCAAAGATATCACATCCTGTACTCCTTCATAGTAGTGTTGCACGTCCATCTCTACTACCAATGATCATCTCATACCAATTGACATCAATGACAACACAATGCCAATAATCTCCCCCTTCGGCATTGATGTCAACACATGTAGTATCTGGCATACTACATAGTCTTTCTTTCCTTTTACTATGATCCATGGATTCACTCACATGTAGTATGCAATATACTACAGAATCATTCTCCCCCTTTGACAACAATGACAAAGGGTATTTTCAGGATATCATTCCTTCATGTGTTTACTGGTCACTGACAGAATTCTTTCTCCCCCTTTGTCTTCATTAGATGTAACACTTCTGTTGATACCACTTGTTATCTTTGTCACTGATTGTTACATCTTCTCAAGTCATAGCACTTGAGATGGGGAACTTAACCATTAGCTGACACCAATTGAGCATGCAAGTCCGAAGTCATTAGAACTCAAGTTGCAGAAAGACTGTTATGAATTGCTAATGTGTCATTGAAAACTACTCATCTGCCACTCCACCTGCAACACCTCTGCAATTTCCATCTCCCGTAGTTTGGCAGTCAGTATCCTTACAAGTTCAAACAAGCCATCTTTGCATCATGAGAACTTTAACTCCTCCTAAGTCATACACCTTAGGTTCTTATCTTCAGTCAGATGCCCTACCAGGATTCAGATCTTCTTCATATACTGGTTTAGCTATGTATATGTGATCATATGATGATCTTTTCATTCCATTATATTCACCATAGCCTATCACATGATCCTGGATCTACACAATTCCAGACAATATTATCATCATGCCAAGAGTCAAACCGGTTAGCCCAAAAACATGCATGCATGCATGAATAACCACGGGGCCAACAAATGTCATTCGGGTTCTCATCAACACCACCTGAGACATAACTTCACACCATGTTACCAAGGCTAATGTAATGGTCTCCAACTTCATTGTCTTACAAAACCTACAAGTACTTATTAGTATACAAGTCAGTAGCATCCTAAACAAACTAGTTAACACCCTAACCCAATTGTTATCCTTTACTCATTGAAGCATGTAGTGGTGATCCAACACTGATTAGTAGGTGTGTAGTTAAAGCAGCCTCTACACACACTTATTAGTTCCTTACTTTTCATTGGCAACAATATGTTCTTCCATGTTGCCTTCTTTACTGAGGGGGGATGAATAATAAATTCAATGTGCCACTCCCCTTGGGGTCCTGAATCTCCTTTAGGCCTTAGGAGATATCACCTGTGCCTTGGATGCATAGTGTTGGTCTATGGTCATCTTCTTCCATGCTTGTTTAGTCTCATCCTTTTTCCCATTTTCAGGCTTGGGAGTAGGTCTTTCCTTCTTCTATTGATGGGTCTTTCCATTTCCTGATTCTCCATCACAGCTGGAAGTAGTGCTATAGTAGCACACAATATCCATCCCAACTTCATGATTGGGAAATCTCTTTACATAATGGTTTGACCATCTTCTCCTGGTCATATTGTTGTGACTGGCAGCTGAAACCAGTGGACCTCTTCCTTCTATAGGGAGAATTCTCCTTTGGTTCCATGCAGGTCTTTGCATTCCATATGCTCTTTTTTCACTTTTCTGTAGAGAATAGCCATTTTGTCTGCCTTCATGTGACTACAGGTTCCTCTTCCTGCATTCAAACTCTCTATGGCCAAAACCTTTCCAGTTATGACAAATAACATTTGCATGCATGCATCTATTCCTAGATCCATTTTGCTCATATGCATGTTGTCTATGAGATCCTAGATTATTCCTTCTAGATATTTTTCTACATTCTTCTTCCCTATGGCCATAGGCATTACATGCAAAATAGTAACTGGTAAATGATGGCATATGACACAAATTTATTTTGCCATGAATGAGGAGATCTTACCAGTTTCACATCTCCATTTCTTCTTCTTTGAGAATGGATCCTTGGTTGTCCATTTTGTGCAGCTTTTTCATCTGGTCTCTTCTTCTCCCACATTTTCTTTCCCTTGTGGGTGATAGCATTTCTTTTTCCTCTGCCGATGGGAGGTCTTCTTTGCTTCTTCCTCATATTCTTGCTTCCAGTAAAGCTTTCTACTCTCATCTTCCTTTTTCCTTTGGGATCTTCAGTGTTCCTTCTTCTTGCATCACCTATCTTCTTTCTTGTCTGCAAGTCCTTACCTGTTGTATCTAGATCAATCTTCTTTTGGGGAGCATTTCTTACTAAGAAGGTTTGGCCTTTGTTTTCTCCATTGGAGGAGGCAAATAGAATGTCATTGTGAGGGACATCCTTGCTGGTGGAGCATTGACCGGCACCACTTCTTGAACCTTCAGTATCCTTGGCATGCTTTTGATTCTTTAGTATCTTGTGATGAATACTAAGAGGGGGGGTGAATTAGTATGCCAAAAATTACTATAAACAAACTCTTAAACAGTTTAGCAGATAATCGATGAAGCAAATTCACTAATAAACCAGTTAAGATAAATATAAACCAAATAGAAAACAAAGAATTCACCCACAAAATCACAATCACCATAACACAAGATATTTGACATGGAAACCCAAATGGGAAAAACCACGATGAGCAGAAACTCACAAGTAACTATCTACAGAATAGTAACCAAACCGGTTAAGGTCATACAATGTTCTTCACCAGAACAAATCATGTTAGGAGATAAGCCTTGTTAAAGACTACCCATTAGAGGATTTAAGATCCACAGTTGTGAACCACCTTGTTAGAGGATTTACAAAGACTTTGCTGAGCCTACCGGTTAAGGGCTTCAGACTTGTCGAAGATGTGAATAATCAACAAGTGATTGATCTAGCTAATAGCACATTATGCTTAATTAGATCCTTGATAGCTTCTTGTTAATGCATTTCAGCATTACCTCAGTCTTCTATATCTGCACACTCTATCTCTTCACATAGACCAAACCTTCTCTTCAATGATTGCACATAATAACATTTCCTTCTGTATATCATATACAAAACCTAGACATGATATCCTTATAAAGGAATCTGATTTCATGTCAGTCCAATAAGATTAGACTATAAGTTCCTAGGTATAGTGCATCTAGACACATTTGGTAACACGACACAAAAACTCCGCCAAAGTGTCGGTGGATGATAACTCATCACACATTACAATAATACCTATCGGTAACTCATCACAGATATATATTGGTTAATACAAGATACTAATTACCGGTTGTCAAAAATGAAGTTTGGAATACTGTAGTGTTCTGATAAAAAATTGACTACCGCTCGGGTCCTTCATTCCGCTTGAGATCCTCATACCGCTTGGGGTCTTCAGTCAATCTATGTCTAGTAAACCATCTTCTGTAAAATACCAATAGTCTAAAGACTACACATTCAATGACATACAATACCAGTTGGAACAACTACCGGTTGAGCACAACTCATACATCAAGTAAGTGTGTGTCCATCAATGACAATTAAAACATCATCAAAATACCAACAATTCCCCCCTTTGGCATTAATGGCAACACTCAGGAAAATTTTGACATCTAAGTGTTTTACAAAAAAATGACGCCATAATCAAAATTACTCCCCCTAAGCATATATACTCCTTCCTTTGCAAAAATTACAAGTGCGTGCATAAAATGGTAACATTCACCATAATTTTAATGTACACTACTCCCCCTTTTCCAACAATGATAGGGTTATGCAAAGTATCCCTTTAATAAAATAAAATAGAGTAGATGTTCATGACAATAAGGAATGAAATTTCTCAAAAATAGATTTAAAGGTTTGCAAAAAAGTCTTCATGTCCGATGTCCATGAATCAAGTAGTAAGGTAGCAATCTCACTTTCAGTATTAATCTTAAATGCTAGTTCTTCCATTGCATTGATGGTACTCATCTCTTGAGTTACCGTGATAGCTTCCAAGTTGAGAAAACATCTCTGAAGAACCTATAGTGTTGGCAATAGGAGCAGTTGAAGCTCCTGTAGATCTTGAGTCTGATTGCTGATTTCTAAGTCCATCTTGGCAGTTTGATGTTGAAAATGATGAACAGTTTGTCCATAGATAGTGAATAAATCATAGGGCATCTTGAAGTTGCAGATGTATTCCTATAACTCTGATTGGAGTTGAGCTTTCTGTTTGAGCACATCTTCACAAAATAGATGGGGTTGGTAGATTTTACTGAAAAGTAATTTACCCTCACCCATAGTAACACTAATATCATCCTTCTACTTCAGTAGTTGTGTCCTGAGTTCATTCATTTGCTTGACTAAGCCAATATTGAGTGCCTTTTCATGGTTTTTTCTTGTAGTTTCTTGAGCAACATCCTCCAAGCATTATACCTCATCCTCCACTATGGTACAAATAATTTTGAGCTTGGATAGAGAGGAGTCGGTACTAGGGAGGTTAGTACCAGGAATCAAACTAGTAAGGGTGTCAACAATAATTTGTATGACATCCTATTCTTTCTTCTTCCATAATTCTTCCAATCTCTCCTATGCAAGTTTAATGCTTTGGAGCAGCTCAGACTCATCTGTTGATTGAGTCAAGCATGCAAGAGTTAGATCAATAGGATTGGTGGAATCAACCTGCTTGGTTTGATCACTGATTGCCTTAGGATTCTGCCCTCCTTCTTTGGCCTTGATCTCTTCTTGTTTTCTCTTCTCTTCTTCTTTCTCCTCTTCCACTCTTTTCTTTTCTTCTTCTTTTTTCTTCTCTGACTCTTTCTTTTTATCCTCTTCTTGTTTCTTCTCCACTTCTTTTTTCTTCTTATCCTCTTCCTGCTTTTTCTTCTCTTCCTCATTCTTCCTTTCTTCTTCCTTCCTCTTTTCTTCTTCTTTTCTCTCATCTTCTTCTTTCCTCTTCTCTTCTTCTTTTCTCTTGTCTTCTTCTTTCCTCTTCTCTTCTTGTTCTTTCTCTGCTTTCTCTTTGTCTTGTTTCTCTTTCTCAACTTTTTCTTTGTCTAGAATGACATCCTCATTATCTGATGCATCAACATAAATAGGGTCATTTTGTTCTGTCACTTTTTCACCTTGACTGTCAAATACCTCATCCAGTCTGACTGAGGATAGGTTAGGTTCTTGATCAACCAACCTAGTGGCTTTAGATACTTGGTGCATTTTGACAACAACTTTAATGTGTATATGTGTATCTTTTTCTACTTCAGAGGTTTTACCTTCTAGTAACCAGAGTCACCTTCTTCTCATAAAGAAAATGCCCTTGTACTTATCAACAATTTCAAATGACTCAGAATTTGAAGCATTAGGAAAGTACTATGCAAAAATTTTCTCCCTAATCTCTTGTTCTCTTTCAATGGCAATGCACCATTTATTATCCAAAGAATCATACAAAGAATTTGGAGTAACATATTTAATCTGAGAAGGTGACCGATCATTAATACATAAATATTTAATGACCTCCTGTTCTACATCCTCTTTCTCACTATCATTAAAGTCATCAAAATATTCCTTTAAATCATCAAGCACTTTCCTCCTAATATTCTTTATTGTCCTCTGACAATGTGTCATTGGTTTATAAGAAGTAATATCTATATTTACCAGTGTAGAAGTTGTTGGTACATTATCGGTAGACTTCGGCTTTTTGTTTGATTGCCTTGACTTCTTTATTTAAATATCTGGTTTAGTGTCTTCTAACTCTAGTGAGTGAGTCCTAAATTTCCGCTTCCTCTCGAATACTTTTGCCAGAAGAATCTCAGTTTTCTTTTTGGCTAGTGACCACTTGGTCACCCTTGGACTGGCAGATGTAACCGGTGTTGATACCAATGGCACTGCTTTTCTCTTTTTCTACTTTGGTTCCTCAATCAGTGTAACCCTCTCCAAGTAGGTACTGGTTCTTTTCTTCTTTGCATCCAGTCGTGAGGCAAGTAGGGTAGAGGCATACATGATAAATATGTCATTCACCACTTCATACCCCATAGGGTCAACTATTTCCTTTCTAGGTCCCACCACTTCCATTATGCAGTGATCTATCCTTATTGTGAAGCAGATGTCATCTTCATACTTCTTCAATAAATCACTAGATATCTGCATTCTCTGGTTCATCTTTAGTCTAAATTCATCAAAATACTCATTTAGAACCTCAGGATATGTAGTTCCCACTACTTGTAGGCTCTCCTTAATCTGTCTAGAGACTGGTAGGTTAGTAGACCATTGAACATCACCTACTCTAGGGAAATAACCTTGAAAATAGAAGAATAGACTGACCAGAAGTTGGCCAAACTTGAATCTCAGTGATTTGTCTTGTTTGATGGATTTTAGATTCTCCAACAATTGCTTCTGTAAATAGGTACATAGGTCATATTCAGCATCTTCCTTAATCATCTTGTAAGCAGCATTTACTGCAGCAGTAGGAACATAATTCATTTTGCTGGCGTAAAATATCCTGTAACCAATCACCATGCAAGCATATTTCACCAGATCATCTTTAATGGTTTTGACGGTCATTTCCCATTGGTCACTCACAAAACCGGTGAGCTCTATCATTTTAGTTTTGGTGACCTTCCATAGAACTGGTACTTCTCCAACATTGCAGAATCTGGTGACAACATGAATCGCTTTCGATGTGATGTCATGGGTCCGCTCGAGGTACATCTTGTCACCATGCACTCTGTTGAGGATAATGTGAATATGTTCTTCTGATAATTCTTCTAGAAAGTATACTGCATTGTGCAGTTTCATCTTCTCAAGAATGCTATACTCTGGTTTAATCTTCTTGTTATCTCCATAGAACAAACTTAGCTAGGAGTGAATTACTAGGAATCCTAGGTCTTCCAACTTACAATCTATATACCCTAAAATATCTCCCTCGACAATAACTCCGGTGGGAATTTGAGATAGGGCATTGTATCTCATTTTCTTCTGAAGAAACTCAGGTATATCTACGAGTGCACTAGAACTAGAGTGCAATGCAGAAGCCATAACCAAATGATAAGAATGAAATTCGAAAATACCTTGAAATTTAGGTTTTGCCAATATCACGCACAATACACCACTTTGGTCACTAGATCACCACTTAGTTTTCTTCACTAATTGCTTGAAAATGATTGCAATATTTTGCACAAGATTTATTGAAATGCTAAACAAATTGCTCTGGTTGCTCTGCTCTTGAAAATTCTTCTTCCAAAAATAGATAAGTAAAAATGACGACAAAAATCCCTTTCTAAAAAACTCTCACCTACCATAATAAATGCATCACCGCTAGGGTACAAACCCAATTTTGCCTTTTACCACTTCAAATCTTTTGTCAATTGACATGTAACATATACCGATAAAGGTCTTTACCGATATAAATCGGGGGTTCAAAGTATTTCACCGATATGTTCCCCCTAAGCTTTTGTGAAGCTCAGTTTGCTAGTTCAGAGACTTCCACACTAGGTGCAGAAATAGGTTCATCCTGTGACTCTTTTTCTAATTTCTTTTTCCAAGTTTTATTCATTTCCATTTGAATGGTTTCAACATGAATCTCCCCTTCTGGAGTGATCGGTATATCACCCGATAGGTTCTTTCCCAGTCTGCAAGTTCTGGCAGTGTGTCTTAGTTTGTTGCAATGATAGCATACCATTCTAGGTGTTCTCCATGGTCCGTCATTCATACTTCCATTCTTCCTTTTTCATGTTGTACTAGTGTGACCATTACCACAACAGATCAAACAAGTTGCTCTCCAACTAGTTGCCGCTTGATAACCAACTGACCGATGGTCATAGGTATTGCACTGGTTCGGATTTGGTTCACAGAAAGTTTTGGGATAACTCCTTGAGTCCTTGGAAGATATCTCCCAGTGTTGTGCAAAACCGACCTGCATTCAAATGCTCTATGCCCAAACTTGTTGCATGCATAAAAATTTCCATTGAATCTATTGGATCTAGGCACATTGTTTTGAAAATAAGGAAAATTGTTGTAGGCCTTGCTTCTACACACATTGGCAGTATGTCCCTCTTTGAGACAATTAAAGAAAATAGGTTTAAATTTTTTCTTACATTTTCCCTTAGATGTCAGTTGCTTCTTTGATGCTTTAGCTTTTTTTCTAGAGGTCTCACCTTTCTCATACCTAGAGAAACCAAGTCCAGAGGTATTCTTTGCTGGCTTTGCCAATTCTAGCTTTTTCTCTAGCTTAGCAGTACTCTGATTAAATTTGGCAAGTATCTCCTTTGACTCAGTAAGTTTCTTGGAAATAGCAGTATTGGATTACATCAAGGTTGCATTCTCAGAAATAGCCATGTTTAGTTCACATTGCATTTCTTCTTTTTCCCTTTTACTCTCCTGGAGATGAGCAGTAAGGGTACTGATTTCTTTCTTCAGCTTGGAGATCTCATGATCTTTGTCTTTTACAAGATCTTCAGCTTTCCTTCTGTTCTCAAGGTCCTGACACATTTTGATAGTCAGTCCTTCCAACTCCCTTCTCAGGTTGGCTTTAGATTCATTTAGTTTTTCAACTTCTTCAACTAGGGCATCCATGTCTACTTCATCAAAAGAGCTATTTTTAGTAAGTTCCATCATTTTCTCAACATACTCTCTTCTCTTGGCCAAAGAGGCTTTATACTTGACTTTGAGTTCATCATAGGCTCTCTCAGTCTGAGTGAGACAATGAGTAAGTTCCCTCACACTGTATTCTCCCATATCTCCTTCCAAGTGGTTAGACTTATAGAAAGGTTGGCTCTGATACCAATTGATGAATACTAAGAGGGGGGGGTGAATTAGTATGCCAAAAATTACTGTAAGCAAACTCTTAAATAGTTTAGCAGATAACTGGTAAAATAGATTCATAAATAAATAGGTTAAGATAAATGCAAACCAAATAGAAAACAAAGCACAATCATCATAACAAAAGATATTTGATGTGGAAACCCAAATGGGAAAAACCACGGTGAGCAGAAACTCACAAGTAACTATATGCAGAATAGTAACCAGACCGGTTAAGGTTAGACCAGTTAAGGTCATAGAATGTTCTTCACCAAAACAGATCCTGTTAGGAATCTAAATCTCTGTTAGGAGACAAGTCCTGTTAAAGACTACCCGTTAGAGGATTTAAGATCCACAGTTGTGAACCACCTTGTTAGAGGGCTTACAAAGGCTTTGTTGAGCCTACCCGGTTAAAGGCTTCAAACTTGTCAAAGATGTGAATAATCAACAAGTGAATGATCTAGATAATAGCACAATATGCTTAATTAGATCCTTGACAGCTCCTTGTTAATGTATTTCAGCATTACTTTAGTCTTCTATATCTGCACACTCTATCTCTTCACATAGACCTAACCTTCTCTTCAATGATCGCACATAATAACCTTTCCTTCTTTGTATCATATACAAAACCTAGACATGATTTTCTTATAAACGAATCTGATTTCATGTCAGTCCAATAAGATTAGACTACATGTTCCTAGGTATAGTGCATCTAGACACATTTGGTTACACGACACAAAAACACTGCCAAAGTGTCGGTGGATGATAACTCATCACACATTATAATAATACATGTTGGTAACTCATCATATATATATATATATATATATATATATATATATATATATATATCGGTTAATATAATATACCAATTATCGGTTGTCAAAAATGAAGATAGGAATATCGTAGTGTTCTGATAAAAAATTGACTACCACTCAGGTCCTTCATTCCACTTGAGATCCGCGTACCACTTGGGGTCTTCATTCCACTTGGGGTCTTTAGTCAATCTGTGACCGGTAAACCATCTTCTGCAAAATATCGATAGTGTAAAGACTACACATTCAATGACATACAATACTAGTTGGAATAACTACCTGTTGAGCATAACTCATACATCAAGTAAGTGTGTGTCCATCAATGACAATCAAAACATCATCAAAATACCAACATCTTGTCCAAGGTATCTTTGCTGCCATCAAACCAAACTCTTTCCTTGAGCTCATTTTGACACTCTTTAAGATTATTTCAAAGAAACTTTATTTCTCCAAGCAACTGTTGATTTTCTTTATTCTTCACTTCTAGCCTAGATGCTAGATCTTCACACTGGCACTCCTTGGTGTCTCCTACTTGAGACATCAACTCTAAGAGGTTTCTCTTAGATTCCTCAAGGCATTTTGATAGCCAGTTTTGCTCTACTATAGCAGCATTCTTGAACAACTTGTATTCCCTTCTAACTCTATTGAGTTCTTCAAGTGCATTCATAAGCTCTCCTTCAAGGTTAACTTCTACTTCTTCTTCATTATCAAAAGGATCTTGATGGCTAGATCTATCTACCATGTCTTCCTCTTCATCATCATCACTACTCAACACATCTTGTTGAGGGGAACTATTTGCCCAACCACTTTCAGATTCTTGGGCCACGAAGAGCTGAGCTCCTTCTTCATCACTACTACGGCTGCTAGGAGATCTATCTTCATCATCCAGATAAATATGAGATGTATTTCTCATATTTCCTTCAATTTCTAGTTCTACAGTTGAGGGTTCATTTCCATGGAGCTTCTTCAATCTTTCCCATAAGCTCTTTGTTGTTTTACACCTATCCACCTATGAAGAGACATCACTTGTGAGTCCACTAAATATTGCCTTCATGGCCTCTTCATTGCACTGGTTTCTTCTTTCTTCTACAAATCTAGTAGGAAGACAAATCTTTCTAGGAAGACCATCAACTACTGACATCAATACATCAAACCCTAAAGAGGATAAAAAAACTTCCATTCTGCAACTCCAAATAGAAAAATTTGAACTATCAAATATAGGAGTAGAGATTGACACTAAACCAACCATTGTGTCCTTAAGCCTAAATCTACCCAAGTTGGAGAAAGCTCTTCTTATTGGGAACCTATGCTTTGATACCAATTGTTATACCTAATGCACCACTAAGAGGGGGAGGGGGTGAATCAATAGTTCTCAAATATTTTCTTTTACTAATCCTATGTGAGCATAGATCTACCTCAATGCAGACTGGTTGATTAGTGGAGAGACCAACACAAATACAATCACACAAGGGACATCACATAACACTAGCATAAATGAGGAAAACACAAGATGTGAAAAACCTTGGTGAACAATGTTGCTGGAGTCTACTGCTCCAATCCAACATCACAATGAAAACACAGTTACAAATTTTAGGGCACCAACCCAAGGAGCACCAACCCAAGGAGCTATAACCCCTACTTGATTTATAGGCTACAACACAAAGGAGCTACAACCCCTGCTTTTAGGGAATCTACCCAAGGAGCACCAACCCCTGCACCGAGCTACAACTCAATGTTCACAATATAAGCATCAAATACTTAAGTAGTTATCTTGTTATAAGTGAATCTTGCAACCTTATCATATGTCTTACTTTGTCAGTGAGATACCTTCTCTGCTACACTGACTCACTCTTTTGCTGCTCTCTCGTACTGCTTAACTACCGATGAACTCTACCGGTGCACTTATCTTCTTCTTCTACTCTATTGAATCTCCCCCTTACTCTCTTCTCTCCATCAATATAAAACTTTGCTAGTTCTTTGTCTTCCTTCTCTGCAACCTCCTTTACTTCTGTTGCTTTGTCGGTATGAACACTACAGACTCTTCTCTCATACCGGTTGAATGCTTCAGCCAGGCTCTATCTCACTCTCACTCACTTCTCAGATGCTCATAAAGCACTCGGCTGATTTTTTCTTGCTTGCAGAAGTATCACACTTTACAATAGCACCACATTCTTCTACTATATAAGCAAGCTACAATGTCTTTTGCCTTAATCTTTATAGACTAGTTTCCCACCAAAAGATCATTTCAAAATTAGATGTTTAGGGTTTCTTCACCACCCTCGAGGAAAAACCAAATCTTGTGTGATCTGATCTTTCAGATAGTCTATCTGCATAAATTCACCATTTATGTACCTCCTAGATCACACCTTCCATCTCTGGTGATCTACTTTTCATACTAACAATAGATCTCTAGGTCAAAACACACAAGATCCATCATGATGTTTCCTTTATTGCCTTGATCTCCTCAATTGCCCTTACCTAGCTCATAGTTGTCCTTCAGACCTCAAGCCACAAACCCCTGCAACAATCTGCAACTTGTCCTATGATTTGTGGGACCTTTTATCATAGTCGATCAACTCTATACCTACTCTGTCGATGTACATTCCATCTTTATCTAATGCAGGTTTTCCACCTCATGCACATTTGCCATTTCATCCTTTCTTGGCATCACTATCAGTATCCACCTCATCATATTATTTTGTTGGTTCATGCCTAGTCACTAAACATTCAAACAAACGGTTCCATCTACTAATAAGAAAACTATACTGGCATATGACACCCTGCCAGTTGTCCTTCTTGTCATGAGCTTTCTTGATCTACAGGTGTAACCCTCAAACCATTCTTTAGACATGATAGACCTATACATGCACATTCCCATCAAGTATCTATACCTTATCCATATTAATAATGGACTTACATACCGGTTACCACTCTTGATGACACCATGTCATCAACCTTCACAAAACTCCATCTTTAATCAAGTTGATCTATTTCTAGTTGCATCTGATTAGCCTTACCTTTTCCCACTTATGCACACAGTGCATAATAAGAAATAATATTTACTTACAGGTGGAGTGAAACTTTTCCTTCTATATCCTTCTATGCTCTTCATGTGACTTCCCTTTTTGTGCAACATCTTTTCAAACAGGCACATGTGATCTGAAGTGAGCACATTCACTATCAGTCATTGCTTCTCATGATGACTGCAACTTCATCCGGTGAGAGTCTCGCTGTTCTACAGCCTCACAGTATACCGATGGCCTTTTCATTCTTCTCCTCTAGTGTTGGTGTGATTTAGGTAATATTATGTCTCTTCATCACAAACAACCGCTCAAACACTCCTCTATCTCATCACACAAGTCAAGCACTAACTTGTGTACTGATGACTTCACTGGCCACTTGTTCTTGCCTTCCTAGTTTATCGATTTTCTACAACACAATGTGATATCAAAGATATTACATCCTGTACTCCTTCATAGCAGTGTTGCACATCCATCTCTACTACCGGTGATCATCTCATACTGGTTGACATCAATGACAATGCAGTGCTAAAATAGGTGTCCTAATAGACATTCAAGACTAAGAGAGGAAGCAAAAGGAACATATAAACCTAATCCTGAATATCAGAGATACAGATTTAAGAAAAGAAAAGATAAGTCATGTTACTATGCAGATGAAGGTGTTATAGATGACTCTGATGAAGATCCAACAGATAGTGGATGGGCATTTGTTGCAATAAAAGAAGATCAACCGACACCTATTGTAAAACTTGTAGAGTAGGCATTAGCAGCAAAAATTGAAGAAAAGGATGAATGGATCTTTGATAGTGGTTCCTCGCATCATATGACTAGTGATAAAAGAAAATTCTTATCATTTTGGGAATGTCATGGAGGTCTAGTAAGATTTGGAGATGACAAATCTTGTTTAATCAAAGGAAGAGGCACTATATCTTTGGATGGTAAGCACAATACTGACAATGTTTATTATGTTGAAGGTTTAAAGCATAATCTTTTGAGTGTTGGTTAGTTAGTGGGAAAAGGATTTCAATTACAATTAAAGAATGGGAAATGCAAAATCATAAACCTAACTGGATTGGCGATTGCAACCGGTAATCAAACTAAAGGTAATATATTTCACTTGAATACTAGCGATAAGACATGTTTGATTACTCAAATTGATGAAAGTTGGTTATGGCATAAAAGACTCTATCATGTGAATTTTGATTGCATTGTAAAGATCAGTTCAACCAAGGCAGTAAGGGATTTACCTAAGATTGTGAAACCTCATAATCTGGTATGTAAGGAATGTCAAATGGGAAAGGAAGTTAGAACAACATTTCTGAGAATTTCTGAGAAATCCAATAATATTCTTGATTTAATTCGTACTGATTTATGTGGTCCAACAAGAACAAGGAGTTTTCAAGGTGATAGATACTTTATGCTAATAATTGATGATTATTCTAGAATGTGTTGGGTTACTTTTCTCAGGGATAAATCATAATCTTTTTGAAGATTCAAGATATACAAGGCAATGGTAGAGAATGAAACCGGCAAGAAAATCAAATGTTTGAGATCTGATCAAGGAGGAAAATTTACATCTAGGGAATTCAATGCATTTTATGAAGAGAATGGAATCAAAAGACAACTATCAACACCCCAGACACCTTAATAGAATGGAGTTGTGGAAAGGAAGAACAAAACTATACTGGATGCAGCAAGAACCATGATGATGGAAGCAAATCTACCTCATATGTACTGGAGAGAAGAAGTGAATACAACAATTTATACTTTCAATAGAGTTCACATCAAAGGTGAAACCAGTAAGACCCCTTATGAAGTATGGTTTGGTCATATTCCTACTCTTAAATATTTCAAAATATTTGGAAGCAAATTCTATATTAAGAGACATGAGTCTATTGGAAAATTTGATCGTATAAGTGATGAAGAAATATTTCTTGGTTATTCAACTAGAAGCAAGGCATATAGATGTTATAATAAAAGATTGCAGAAAATCATTGAAACTACTAATGTGAAGATAGATGAACATTTTAGAGGAGAATCAAGATCTGTAGGTTCTGAACCGGCAATAGAAATGATTATAAATGAACTGGCATAGATTGCAGTAGAACAGAATGAAGAACCAGTCACACCAGCATCATTAGAGAACTCAACTGTGACTGAAGAACAACAACCTGTAAGTGGAAATCAGAATAAACCCAAGCATGTAAGATTGAATCATTTAGAAAATCAGATAATTGGAAATAAAAATCAAGGTGTTATGACAAGAGGAAGATTGGCAAATAAAGAGGTATGTTTAATTTCCCAAGTTGAACCAGCATCAATTGTTGAAGCATGTCAAGATAAACATTGGATAAAAGCAATAGAAGAAGAATTAGAATAGATTGAAAAGAATAATACTTGGACATTAGTTCCCTAGCCTAAAGACAACAATGTAATTGGAACTAATTGGGTATTTAGAAATAAACTTAATGAAGATGGTGAAGTAATCAGAAACAAAGCAAGATTAGTTTGTAAAGGTTATTCTCAGAAAGAAGGAATTGATTATAACTTAATCTTTGCACCGGTAGCCAGAATTGAAGCAGTAAGACTATTTCTTGCCTTTGCAGCTCACAAGAACTATAAAGTTTATCAGATGGATGTAAAATGTGCATTTTTGAATGGAGATCTTGAAGAAGAAGTTTACATTAAACAACCTGATGGATTTTCATTAACAGATGATAAGGATATGGTTTGCAGGTTAAGGAAAGCTTTATATGGATTGAAGAAAGCTCCCAGAGCTTGGTATGCTAGACTAGATAAATATCTTCTAAAGCTTGGATACACAAAAGGTAATGCTGTAGTAATTTGTATTACAAAATCACCAATTATGATATTTTGGTTATTGAAGTATTTATGGATGATATCATTTTTGGAGGAGAAGAAGGGTTATGTAAAGACTTTGCTAACAAGATGCAAGAATAATTTGAAATGTCTATGATTGGAGAAATTAAAAAATTTCTAGGTTTATAGATTTCTCAAACAGATAAAGGTATATTCATTTGACAAACAAAATACTTGAAGGAACTTTTGAAGAAATTTGGAATGGAAAACTCCAAACCGGTAAGCACTCCTATGACTACAACAGATAAATTGACATCAAAGGATGATTCAGCTCCTATAAATCTGACAAGGTACAAATCTATGATTGGAGGGTTACTGTATATGACACAAAATAGACCATAGTAACAGGAAAACCAATCCTCCAAGGTGGATGACAAGTAAGTTCAAATCTAATAGCAAGAAAATGCAAGACCTGGATCCCCCCGCCAAAAAGAAAAAAAAATTAACCAAATCTAGTGGGTCCAAAGTCTTGGACCATGAGATTAGGTTGGACATCCCCATCAATGTGGATAATGAGAAACAGGGGTTTGTGAATAAAGAAATTGAAGGTGAGAAAAAGGAGGAGAAGGTGGTGGGAAACCTATTTTTGGAGGTTGCTAGAAGTCAGGAGAACTGTTGGAAGTGGGTGGATAAGGAAATTGGATCCCTGAAAGATGGGATTAAGGGAATTATTAAAACTTTCATGGAATCCCTTGGGCCCAGTAAAACTGAGAAGATCATGAGCATGATCTAGAAGATATCTCAAGATGTTTAAACTATGAAAGTCTTCCATGAGCATAAAATTGAGAAGCTGGAAGAGTATGTTAGTGATATCAAGGAAAGCCTGAACAATTTGGTGGAAATCAACAGGGAGGCGATGAACAATAGTGCTGATGGTTTAGAGAAAATTAATTCCATGATAGCCAACTATAGAACCAGATCCATCACCACTAGTCTTCCCATGGGGGAAAAGAAGAAAAAGAATTCCTTAGAGGGTGGATAGAGTGCTGCTGGTGGGAAGACTAGCTTGGGTCCTTGCACTAGATCCAGGAGCCAGAGCCACAACTAGGGAACCTCCAGATTCAACATGGAGGATTTGGAGAAAATTAACAAGAAGATTATTCAGAAAAATACTAAATTGGTGCACTCTCTTAGTTGAGTGCTTTGTCTTGTTTTTTGACTTTGTTGGTTTTGTTTTTTGGCATTCAATCTATGTGGGATTTGTCCCATCTTTTTCTTAGGTTTTTTATCTGGTTGGCTACTGGCCTTGCTCTATAATACTTTGGGTTTCAGGTCCCTGTAAAACCTATTTATCTTTATAAAAAACATGCCTATATAATTAAATATGATAATACACAACATAGAAAACACACTATTCATTTACCAATGTCGGGCCCAGAAAAGGGAAAGGAAGGGGATGCATGGGTGTGTGAAGAGCCCACACTATGGGTTCCCACACCGTGGGTATGCCCATAGCCACAGGTTTCCCCATTGTGGGTATGCCCACAGTCGTGGGTTCCCACGTTGTGGGTATCCCCACAGCCGTGGGTTTCCCCACCATGGGCTTCCCATAGGGAATTCCATAAAATTCCCAAAACAAAACAAACAAACAAAACAAAAATAATAAAAATAAAAATAACAACCCTTCCAATTTGATAAATAAATAAAATTTTATTTTCTTTCCTCTACATTTCTAAAACAAAAAATATCAAATAAAAATGTGACAACCGAGATTTGATTCAATTACAAATATTTCTTTCTTTTGTAATAATTAAATAGAAAATTAACTAAAATCAGACAAAACATAGCTGTATAAGAACAACAAAATCAAATAATTTCTTCAAGTATATACAAGTTTCCCCATTTTCCATACACAACATAAGCACTAAAATTTGAAACTTCAAATTCCCCAACCCAGATTTTTGCTCTTCATTTTTTAGACTTGCATGGAGAAATAAAATAAACTAGACAAAAAATTTAATAATTCCACAATTAAATTTCAAACACTTCCTCTTTCCTACAAGAAACTTCAATAAATTTTCTCTACTAAACCAAAACACAGAGATTTCTTCAACAACACTAAAATTCAATAACAGAGGTTTTAAAATCCAACCTTAAATGCTTTCCTAGATGAACAATTGAAGAATCCTTCCAATATTTCCACAAAAATAAACCCTTCACAATTTTATCAACACCTCCAGCAAAACCCCCATTCAACAACAAAGAGGAAATTTTCTCAAAATGAAAGAACTCCGTAATCTGGAAAGGTCCCCCCATATAAAGGATTTTTACCTAAATATCTTTTAGGGCAAATTTTTTTTTCCTTAAAATTAATATTTGAATTTCTTTCTTCCAAAATAATAACACTTGTATTTTTAATTTAAAATTACATTTCCTCACACACAAAAGGCCATTTTAATATATTTTTTTTTTTAAAGTAAAAATGATTTTTTATAAATGCACAAGACACAATAATAAATCCACTATATGATATATACTAAACAATTAATTTAATTAATCAACCTAGTATGCTTGATTTATTTATTTAACCATTAAAGGTTCCCATATTAATTTATCCTTAATTTAATTTATAAATGACAATACACATTAATTATTAATAACCATAAGGTATTAATAATTAATTTAACATAAAATAACACTAGAAGAAATTTAATAGTCACAATACGCATAACACAAACTCATCTTAACAAAATAAAGACTTGACTCGCATACCAACACAGGAAAGGTTGAAAAAAGACTTACAATGCTCACTATTGAGCAAGGCTAGCGATGGTATTTACATCGGGCTAATTAGGTATGCTCAAAGTTGTGGAGCCAGGTGGAGTCAACACCTTGTACCTACAATTCATGCATCACCGAACCACACATACATATATATATACAAGCATAGTAAACACACTGATCAAGGAGAATCGTGACTTTCTGTGTCTCACTAAAGTGAGTGATAGAAAATCATCTCCTCACACTCCATACAAACTCCAAACAAACATGAAAATGGATACATAATGTAACTCATACATAAGGTAAATATGTTAGTCTAGGGTCAGTAACACAAATTCAGTTAATATCTAATCATTCATAAGGAAATAATGCATAATGAACATTCACTGGATCACACATCAAAGCATAGTCTACAATAACATAATATTTGAATAAAAGCATCACCACATAGTGTATCCACAAAAACCACTAAAAAGTCAACCATGGTAAAAAAAGAGTATCAAAAAAGTCTAATCAAGGGAGGGGTACTACATCCTCCCCCCCAGAACTAGGCTTACTCCTAGAAGCCTAAAACATATATGGATAAAGATCTATCATCTTCACTATATCTTCCTACATAGCCGAGGTTTCATCATTTGGGTCCCATAGGACCCTTACCTGATCGATGGTACACCCCTTAAGGGTCAAACCCCGATGTTGAATAATGCACATGGGCTCTATGGAAAGCTTCTCATCCTCAACCTACAATGAATTCCAATCAAGAACATGGGTTACATCAGGATGATATGGTCTAAGAAAAAAAACATGAAAGACATCATGGATGCAGGATAGGCTCAGTGAAAAGGCAAGATGGTAGGCAACAAGTCCTATCCCCTCAAGGATCTCAAAAGGGCCAACAAAGAGAGGCACAAACTTAAAACCCTTTCCATAATAGATCAGACTCTTTCACGGATGCACTCTCAAGAATACTTGGTCTCCAATAGAAAATTGTTGATCCACTCTGTGAGCATCGATGTATTTCTTATGTCTATCCTGCGCTACTACCAAATGCTCACGAATTCGCTCAATTTGCTACTCCATCTCTCGAAGCAATCCAAACCTATACACACCCTATCCTCTAACCAATCCCAACTCAAAGGAGTACTACAAGGATGACCATACAACACCTGGAAGGGAGACATACCTATGAAGCCATTATATCCATTGTTATAAGAAAACTCCACAAGAAAAAGATAGTCCTCCCAGCGTGACTGTTGGTCCATAACATACATGTGAAGCATGTCCTCCAAAACTTGATTCACACACTTTATTTGATCATCGGCCTCTAGGTTATAACCTAAACTAAAGTTCAGCTGGCTCCCTAATGCATGTTGAAGTGAGGTCCAAAATGCTAAAGTAAAGACGGGATCCATATCTGAGATGATCTGCATGGGAATCCCATGTAGTCTCACCACATCCTCCATGAAAAATCATGCCACCACTTCTGCTGTATAAGAATATTATATAGGGAAAAAATGAGAAACTTTGGTCAATCTATCAACAATGACCATGATAGAATCGTGACAATGTGAAGAAACCAACAACCCTACTATGAAGTCCATGGAAATGATGTCCCATTTCCAATCCAGTACCAAAATAGGTTGTAAAAGACTTGCAGGATGTTGATGCTTAGCCTTAACCCACTAACACTCCAAACACTTCGACACAAAATCTACAATGTCACGTTTCATTCTAGCCCAATGATATATTTGTCTTAGATTTGTGTGTATCTTCTTGACACCAAGATGTGCAGAGTAAGGTGCATGATGGGCCTCAGTCATGATCAAAGTACAAAGTCCATCCAATAGAGGGACATAGATCTGCCCAAAATGTCAAAGAATACCATCCACCTCAAGGTTATTTCTAGAATATCTGCTTTCTAATGGTCTTCTAGTCTCAGTCATGGCTCTAACCTCCTAATACCAGGTGTCTCGAGGAAGAATCCCAAGGATTATCTCTCTCAAATCCACCCCAAGGACAATGCTAAAACCTCATACCATCTCTGAATAAAAGAATCAGCCACTAAATTCTCTTTCCCCTAAATATATCAAACCTCAAAATCATATTCACAAAGGAATTCTATCCATTTCCAATGTCGAGCATTCAATTTTGGCTGAGTTAAAAATTACTGCAAGCTACAGTGATCACTATGCAACTCAAACTAACACCCTAACAAAAAATGTTGCCACCTAACTAAATCATGAACTAAAACTACCAAATCTAAGTCATGAGTAGGATAGTTTAGCTCATGGTCCTTAAGTTTGTGAGACTCAAGCTACCACATGACCTTCCTACATAAGCACTGCTCTTATGCCTTCTAGAGAGGCATCTGTACAAAACATGAAGTCTCTGGATGGATCAGGAATTGCCAAAATTGACACACTAATAGGGAGTTCCTTTAGAGTACAAAAGGCTACCTCGCACTGCTTTGACCAAATAAATTTCTTCCCTTTCCTCTGAAGAGAAGTGATTGGGTGAGCTATCTAGGAAAAACTCTAAACAAAATGGTGATAGTATTTGTCCAAGACCATAAAACTCAGAATCTCTGAAACATTAGTCAGTGTTGACCAATCTACAATGGCTTGGATCTTAGAATGATCCATGGATACATCTTCTCCCAAAACCACATAACCAAGATATTTCACCTCAGATTTGAAGAAATCACACTTAGCCAAGTTGGCATAAAGCCGATTCTCCCTCAAACACTGCAATACCTACCTCAAATGGTCTGCATGCTCATCCATAGTTCTAGAGTAAATCAAAATATCATCCAAGAACACAAGGATGAACTTATCAAGATAGGTGCAAAAAAACCTCATTCATTGTTGGCATGATTGGCATAACTGATGCAGATCAAGAATCGTGATTGAATCGGTAAAGGATTGTTTGTGACGAAGAGATTCAAATTGCATGATCGAATGACTTTGATCAGTTATTTGTGTTGTCATTGATGGCAATTGATCTACTATGTTGTATTTTGTTATCTAAGTCTTTTTGGTCTACCAGAAATGCCTTACTAGTATTATAGACATTGAACTAGAATTAGGACCTTAACCAGTAAATGACAAATGTTTTTATTTGATCTAGTGATTGATGATGATTGAAGTGTTGCACTTTGGAATGTGAGATTGTATCATTGTAATATGTATCTGACCAGAACCGCATCATGTTTTGGTTATCAAAAATCATGTCTATGATTTCTTTTGTATTTTTGCTAGGGTTCAAGAAGGGTTTAAGGACCGGTAAATAATTCTCTTAACCAGTAATAATTTTTGGTTTGGTGGTGGTCTACATTAAGTTCAAATGTTGGTGATGATGTGCCACAAATTGTGTGAAGTGTTTGAAAGATGTTTTGGCGCATTTGGAGAGAGAATTTCTTGGGAATATGCAAAGTTCTTAGCAGAGTGTTCTAAGGGTTTGACTTTGTACTTTATTTGATTATGACTATATAAATGTTCATGGATTAGAAATTGCATTTGAGGTATGGGAGAAATTAGAATTTATTTATGGAGGAGATGAACATGTTGAAAGAGCAAAAGAAGAAATTTTAAGAGGCAAATTTGATGACATGAAAATGGCTAATGGTAAGAACATTGCACAATATGCTCAAAGGATTAAAGAAGTTGTAGGTGGTATTAAGAGTGCTAGAGGTAAGATTGATGATGATATTGTTGTTAGTAAAATTCTTACAACTCTCCTACCATAGTATGCTATTAGAGTTTCTGCAGTTCAAGAACTAAGATCTATCTCTAGAGATAAAGTCACTATTGATTCTCTTATTGGAAAGTTGACTACGTTTGAGTTAAATATCTTTCATAATAGTGTTTCAAAACCACCCGAATCTTCTTTTAAAGCTTTTGTTACTGGTACATCTATTAGGAAAGGAAACGATATTTGTCATAATCATGACTATAGGTCTAGTCATGGCAGTAGCAGAGGTGAGAATGATAATGAAGATCATCAGATGGAACTTGAGGCACTATTGGCTAAAATATTTCCTAGAGGCACAAGTAAGTATAAAGGTAAATTACCCTTGAAGTGTTTCTCTTGCAATAAAATTGGACATATAGCTACTAACTATCCTAACACTGATAAGAAAGAGAAGTTTAGAAAGTTCAAAGGAAAAGGACTGAAACATTGCTATGTTGTAGTTGATGAAGGAGTAACTGATGAAGAATCAGAAGATGATGACAATGAGGATATAGTGTTTGTTGTTGTGAAGGAAGATCTGACTAATGAAAAGGCATTGGTGTCTCACATGGATAGCAGTGATGAATGGATAATGGATAGTGGTTTGTCACACCAAATGACCAGTGATAGAAACAAGTTCTTATCCCTTGAAGAATTTGATGGAGGTATAGTAAGATTTGGTAACAACTCACCCTGCATGGTTTAAGGTAAAGGAACTATTTCATTAAATGGAAAAAACAATGCAGATGATGTCTTTTGGGTTGATGGATTGAAACATAACCTTTTGAGTGTTGGTCAATTAAATGATAAGGGTTATCTTCTATAATGTAAAAGTGGAGTGTGCAAGATTCTTGGAAATAATGGAGAATCGATTGCTACTGGAAAGAAGACAAGAGGTAATCTTTTTCATTTGAATACTAATGTGAATAGTTGTTTGGTGGCAAATATTAAAGACAACTGGTTATGGCACAAGAGATTTTGTCATGTTAATTTTGACAATCTGATAAAGGTTAGTAAATCAAGTATTGTGAGAGGTTTGCCCCAACTTGTTAAACTAGATAATGTGTTATGTAAAGACTGTTAGATGGGTAAGATAATTTTTGTATCTTTCAAGAGTAAGTCTGTCTCTTCATAAAATAACCTTGATTTGGTTCATACTAATCTTTTTGGTCCTATGGGGACTAAGAGTTAGTTTGGTGATAGATATTTCATGATTTTCACTGATGATTTTTCCAAGATGATGTGGCTACCTTTTCTAAGAGAAAAGTTAGAGGCATTCAGTAAATTCAGAGCATTCAAAGCTTTAGTTGAGAAAGAAATCAAGAAGAATTTGAAATGTTTAAGATCTGACCAGAGTGGAAAATTTACTTCTGATGAATTTATGAAGTTCTGTGATGAGCAAGGAATCAAGAGGTAGATGTAAGCTCCTATAACTCCACAATAGAATGGGATAGTAGAGAGGATGAGTAGAAAAATTGTTGAAGCTTCTAGAACCATGTTGATTCAAGGTAAAGTACCGAAAATGTTTTGGAGAGAAGTAGTTAGCACTATTGTTTACACATTGAATCAGGTACTTGTCAAGAGAGTAACAACAAAAAACCTTATGAATTATGGCATGGCAAGACTGGTACTATAAGTTACTTTAAAATTTTTGGGAGTAGATGTTTCATTAAATTTGATGTTTGCACTAGAGAGTTTGATGCAAAGTGTGATGAAGGTAGTTTTCTTGGTTACTCTATAAAGAGTAAATCTTTCAAATGTTATAACAAGAGATTAAAAATGATCATTGAGAGTGCTAATGTGAAGGTAGATGAACTCTCTCATAAATCTAATGAGACCAGCAGATCTGAACCTCAGAAAGATGAAGATAAACTTGTGCTTATTGAACCGAAGGTACAAAAGAATGATGAGCAAAAAAATGCAGAAATGGGTGCTCAACCAGTAATTGAGAATAGCGATGAAGAAGATGAAGAATGTGAAGTAGAAGGAACAACACTAGAACTAGTAATACCAAGATATGTCAGACTGAATCATTCAGAAGAATAAATTATAGCAAATAAAAATGCTGGTGTACAAACAAGAAGGAAAATTAGAGAAAACTCATGTCTGATTTCAACTACAAAGCCTTAAATAGTAAGAGAGGTATTGAAGGATGATGATTGGATTAATGGCATGAATGGGGAATTGGATAAGATTGAGAAGAACAAGACATGGATACTTGTTCCCAGACCAAAAGACAAGAATGTGATCGATACTAAATGGGTCTTTAGAAACAAGTTGAATGAAGAAGGCAAGGTTGTGAGGAATAAAGAAAGGTTGTTATGAAAATTCTATGCACAAGAAGAAGGAGAAGACTATGGAGAAACCTTTGCACTTGAGGTGAGATTGGAAGGAGTAAGAATGTTCCTTGCTTATACTATATTTAAAGGATTTAAGGTCTACCAGATGGATATTAAATATGCTTTTCTTGATGGAATCCTTGGGGAAGAAGTGTACATAGAACAACCAAATGGATTTTCTTTAACTGAGGATAAAGATATGGTTTTCAAGTTGCATAAGGCACTATATGGATTGAAGCAGGCACGAGGGCATGGTTTGAAAGATTGCATGCACATCTGATCGAGATAGGATTCTAGCATACTAGTGAGGATAGTAACATATATCTTAAGACTGATGGAGACAAAGTATGGATAGATGAAGTATTTGTAGATGATATAAATTTTGGAGGTGATGATGATTTATGTATGGCATTTGCTGAGGAAATGAAGAAATAATTTGAAATGTATCTTATTGGTGAGATTAAGTTTTTCATTGGGTTGTAGGTCCAACAATTGGATGGTGGAATATTTATCTATCAGAGTAAGTATATAAAGGAAGTGTTGAAAATATTTGGCATGGAGGATTGTAAACCGGTTGGTAATCTGATGGTGACAGGTTGTAAATTGTCTAAGCAAGATGATTCACCCTCTATTGATGAAAAACAATACACATCCATGATTAGTAAGTTGCATTATGTTTTTCATAGTAGGCCTGATATTGCACATGTTGTTGGTTTGGTTGCTATATTTCAGAAGGATCCCAAGGAGACTCACATGGTAGCAGTGAAAAGGATATTTTGGTACTTGCAAGGCACAATAGACTATGGTTTATGTTATCCTTATGAAAATAATTTCTCTTTGGAAGTGTTTATTGATGCAGATTGGGCAGACAATGTTGATGACTCAAAAAGAACTACTGGTGGAGCTTTTCTTCTTGGAGGTAGATTGTTTTCTTTGACAAGTAAGAAGAAAACATGTGTATCACAGTCAACAATAGAGGTATAGTATGTTGCAGCATCAATGAATTGCACATAGACAATCTAGATGAGACATGTATTAGAAAGTTTTAAACTTGATATGTCCGAACTGATAACTATTTATTGTGACAATACAAGTGCTATTAATATTTCAAAAAATCTTGTGTTACATGCAAGGACAAAGCACATAGAATTGAAATATCACTTTATAAGGGAGAGTGTCCAGGAGAAGCAAGTCAAAATGGAGTATGTGACAAGCAAAGAGCAGCTTGCAGACATTTTCACAAAACCATTTCTGAAGACTCCCTTTGAGTACCTTAGAGGTAAATTAGGGGTCAAAACCCTACATAAGAAGAACTAATATGTAGGAGATGCATCAATCTAGTGGGCTTACTAAATATTTTTCACTGAGGATTGATGAAATGGTGGCTACTCCATAGGGGGAGCAACCTACATGAGATTTGATGATCGATGATGCATATGCACCTTTGACATTGTTGTCAAAGTGGGAGAAGAAATATATTAGCCTAAGGAGGAGAAGATGTGTAACAGAAAATGGGAGAAGAAATGAAGATTCAATTCCAAGTGAAGAAGAACTGAGTGAAGTACAACAGAGAAGTTTTAGAACTAAGCAACATGATTTTAGTTGAATATGTTGGAGTTTATGTTGGTGTTTCCATCAATTCTAAAGGAAGAGAATGTTGGCATGATTGGCATAACTAATGCAGATCAAGAATGGTGATTGAACTGGTAAAGGATTGTTTGTGATGACATTATGATGAAGAGATTGGGATTGCATGATCAAATGACTCTGATCAGTTATTTGTGTTTTCATTGATGACAACCGATGTTTGCTATGTTGTGTTTTTTCATCTGTCTTTTTGGTCTACCAGAAATGCCTTACCAGTATTATAGACAATGAACTGGAATTAGGACCTTAACTGGTAAACGAGGAATGTTTTGATTTCATCTGGTGATTGGTGATGATTGAAGTGTTATGGTTTGGAATGCGAGCTTGTATCATTGTAATGTGTATTTGACCAGAACCACATCATGTTTTGGTTATCGAAAATCATGTCTATGATTTATGTTGTATTTTTGCTAGGGTTTAATGACCGGTAAATAATTCTCTTAACCGGTAATGATTTTTGGTTTGGCGGTAATCTACATCAAGTTCAAATGTTAGTGATGATGTGCCACAAACCGTGTGAAGTATTTGAAAGATGTTTTGGCATGTTTGGAGAGAGAATTTCTTGGGAATATGCAAAGTGCTTAGTGGAGTGTTCTAAGGGTTTGACTTTGTATTAGATCAAGATGCGATGATCATTCAATAGTTGTAATTGATTTCTAATTGATTGTAATTATCCATATGATGATCAATGATGATCTGTAATAAGTTGTAAAAGATCTGTGATGATCTAAATTACAAGTCTTAGGTTTTTGTAATTGACTAAGTTGAAAAGGTTATTTATGTCGATATAGTTGATGTTTGTTGTGTTGGTGGCTTTGAGAAAAGTGTGAAGGCAAACCAGAGTATGAGATCTGCTAGAGAGTAGCAGATTTGGAGCTTAACTAGATCTGATCAAGCAAGCACTTAAGTGTTGTACCAAGATCATTCATTGTTGTTCTCTAACAATTGCAGCAGTTAAAATCCCTTAACTGGGTAGCTCCTAATAGGCCTTACATTGTAAATCCCTTAACTGAGTAGCTCTATATCATAGTGTTAAATTTTCTTGTGAGGTTGATCCTAACAGGTCAAAGCTCCTAACATGGCTCATCATTTAAATCTCTTAACTGGGTGACTCCTAACAGGGTCTTCTCCTAACCGGGCTAGGCTCCTAATAAGGCACATTCCAAAAGAGTGCACAATTTTTGTGGGTACCAATTCCCACCATGGTTTTTCCCTATTTGGGTTTCTACGTAAAAAACATGGTGTTCATTTGGTGAATGTTTTTTATGTGTTGTTATGTTTTAATTTTAGTTTATGCATATTGATGAACACTTAATGAGTTGTTCTGATAAACCAATTTAACAGTTGGTTATCAATGATTATCGGTAATGGTAAAGAGTTTATTACTAGTTTATGTTTGATTTGAAGAAGTTTTATAAGTTCAAGTTTTAAGTTTGAAATTATTGTTAATACTAATTCACCGCCACTCTCTGTAGTAACTGGATCCTCTAAGATTATCATTCATGAGGCTCATGAACACTGAAGGTGCATTCATCAATCCAAATGGTACCACTGTGAACTCATAGTGACCATAACGGGTATGAAAGGCCATCCTATAAATGTTTGCATCATGGATACATAGTTGATGATACTTGAATTTCATATTGATCTTAGAGAACACCTTGCCTCCCTTAACCTAATTGAAGAGGTAATCTATACAAGGCAATGGATATCGATTCCTAATGATCACCTCATTCAACTGTCAGTAGTCAATGCATAACTGAAGAGAACCATCCTTCTTCACGAAGATAACTAGCACACCCCAAGGAGAAACACTAGGATGAATGAACCGCTTGGCCAATAATTCCTCAATCTACAACTTCATCTCACTCAACTCCTAAGTGGTCCTCTAATACGGTGCTCTCAAAATAGGTTTGGCTCCAAGAACTCAGTCAATATGAAAGTCTATATCTCACTTTGGAGGTATACTGGGAATGTGACTAGGGAACACATCGACATACTCTGAAGAAGAGGGTGACTATCAAAAGTGACTTCTCAACTTTTCTCTTCATCTAAGTCCTCAAGAGTAACTACAAAAAGTTGGCACCCCTGACACATACACCGCTTAAGTTGCATAGTGAAGATAATACAGAGGCATATCGATCTATGAATCCCAACTATCTCCAGTTTCTTGCTATGGTCATCAAAACACTCTACTGTCTTCTGACGATAGTCCACACTAGCACTGTGTGATTCTAACCAATCCATCCCCAACACAACACCATAAGACCCCAAAGGAATGAGTTGAAGGTAAACTATGGTAGAAAAGGGTCCTAGGTCCAACTCACGCCTCAGAATGAAGGAATCTACAGCCACAAGAACCGGTAGCCAACTCTGCTTGTCACCAATCCACCTGTCTAGTAGAAGTGATCCCACACCACTTCACAAGGGAAGAAGATAAAAAATAATTAGAAGCACCCAAATCAAATAGTACTAAAATAGATATACCACCCAACACACCTCTGGTCTCAATAATGGTTCCTTGATGTTCTTATGGCAGTTATCAACTACTGCAAATACTCTATGAGATCGACCTATATCCCCAACAATAGGCTCTAAATATGAAGGTCTCTAACTGATGAATAAATGATGAATAGTTAGTACCAAACCAATACTAAGAGGGGGGGTGATTCAGTACAAGCAAAAACACTTTTCCTGAACCGGTTTGACTGCAAATAGTGCACTTGACAGGCAATCACTAACACCGATCTAAACCAGATTACTACCTGTTAAACACAGTGAGACGGTGAAAGATCTAAACCGGTAACACTTAGCTTTCCACACAATCTAACATCTTATTTCCACTTCACCCATATGCATGCACTAGTACTCTACAATTAGAAATATAATAACCTTCTAGTTCAACATGATTTACCACTTGACAGAAAATAACAAAACTTCACATGAAAAGGCGTCACACATGACACAGAGATTTTTTTACGTGGAAAGCCAACTAGGAAAAATCACGGTGGGGATGAATACCCACAAGTTGTTCTTTGAACCCTTTTGAAGTCTACTTTGTTAGTAGCCTAGTCCGGTTAAAGACTGTTACAATAGGTTCTGTTAGGAACCAATCCTGCTAGGGATCACTTGGTTAAGGGATGGCTAAATACCCAGTTAAGAGTTAAACCCTGTTAAAGGTTACCTTGTTAGAGGATTTTAAGTACTCAATGATTTTGAGTCACCCTGTTAAAGGATTTACAAGAAGTTGGTTAAAGCTGCCTTGTTAAGGGATTTTCCAACTATTGAAGTGGTTAGAGATCAATAGGTATTACAATGATCTGGTAACATCACTCAATGTCGATGCAGATCTGCTTTAGTTTCTTCCTTTTTCAATCACACTTTGCAGGTATCTATTCTCTTATCTAGTCTGGCAAGAATCACGTATCTCTGCAGTTAGATACACACAAAACATTTGCCAACAACATCAAGATGAAAAACAACAATGACCTTATAGGAAACAGATAGGTCGATAGCATAAACCCTAAACCCTAAACATTTAGGTTAAGAAATTTAGTCGGTTCAATCCCGACCATTAAACACTTTGTATTGAATACAACAATCTTTAACATATCTCAAGATGTTCTCCATCATTTGTTTTTCACCACTTCTTGGAGGCTGATAACCCATCACGCGTTCTCCACTGTTTACAGAGACTTCATACATTCTCGAGGTAGATAGGATCAATCTCCTTTATGCAAGATCCTTCATGTGCACAAGGCTGACATGGTAACATGATCTATTCTTCGTTACAATGCTAACTCATCACATAATGTCATTGGTTGAATCACACAGGCTTGGAACACTTCAACCGGAAACCCTAAAGCTGAGACTACCAATCGGTAGTCATACCATATGAAACCTTGATACAAAACATTTCATATACCGGTTCTCACTCCAACATACTGGTTCACTTGGACAAACATACCGCTTCACTTTTTCACATATACCAATTCATAACATCATACCGGTTCTCTTTCCAATTGCTTACTTCAATATACCAGTTCACTCTTCAGCATATTGACATCAATGACAATGTACAATATCATTATGTCATCATACTCTGCACATATGCCAACAATCTCCCCCTTTGGCGTTGATGGCAATATACAAAGATATCTCTCCACTTCACATCTTCTCCCCCAATACTACAGATATCTTCTCTGCTTCACATCTTCTCCCCCTTTGACAACAATGCCAAAGTGGAGGCATATACATCTATGTTCTACTATGTTGTTCCCCCTGAGGAGTAGCATCCTTCAACACACCAATCCTGAAAAAAAGATATATCAATGTAAGACCTGATTGATGTGGAGCATACACCTTTAGTTGACCTCTTGAAGGGGCAGCACCCCTAATTCACCTCTCAAATAGGTAAAAGTAGCCTTTGGTAGAGGCTTGGTGAATGTCTGATAATTGCTCCTTACTGGAAACATGTTCCAATGCAACCTCCTTGTTCTGAACCTTTTCCCTCAAGAAATGATACTTGAGATCAAAGTGCTTTGTTCTAGCATGTAAAACTGGATTCTTGGAGATATTAATTGCACTTGTATGGTCACAAAATATACTTACCGATTTAGGTACAGGAACTTTGAAGCCATTTAATACATGCTTCATCCAAATAGTCTGGGTGCAGTTCATAAAAGCTACAACATACTCCGCTACTGCGGTAGACTGAGAGATACAACTCTTCTTTTTACTCATCCATGAGACCAGTCTACCATCGAGAAAGAATGCACCACTGGTTGTGCTCTTCCAATCATCCACATTACCATCCCAATCAGCATCTGTAAACACTCTCAGGTTGAAATTATTACTGTATGGATACCACAATCCATAATCAATAGTTCCCTTCAGATATCCAAGAATCCGCTTGACTGCAACCAAGTGGGATTCTCTTGTGCTTTTCTAGAACCATGCAGTAATGCCCACTACATGTGAAATGTCTGCTCTACTATGTACTACATAATGCAACTTACCAATCATTGATCAATATTCCTTCTCATTTACCAATGCTGAGTCATCATCTTTTGATAATTTACAACCGGTCACCATTGGTGTACCAACCGGTTTGCTGTCTTCCATGCCAAAGGTCTTCAACACCTCTTTGACATACTTGGACTGAGTGATAAAGATTCCATCTTTCATTTATTGAATATGTAGTCCAATAAAGAACTTAATCTCCCCTATAAGTGACAACTCAAATTCCTTCTTCATATCATCTGCAAAATCATGACTCATCTTGTCATCTCCACCAAAGATTATGTCATCAATAAATACTTCATAGATCAAAATCTGATCTCCTTCTAATTTCAAGTAGATATTGCTATCTTCACTTGTTCTTTCAAATACAATCTTCACAAGATGGGAGTGCAAGCATTCATACCATGCTCTAGGTGCTTGCTTTAGTCCATACAAGGCTTTATGTAGCCTACACACCATGTCACTATCTTCTGATAGGGCAAACCCATCTGGTTGCTCTATATACACCTCCTCTTCAAGTACTCCATTTAGGAGTGTAGATTTTACATCCATTTGATATACTTTGAATCCCTTAAAAGTTGCATATGCAAGAAGCATACAAACTCCTTCTAATCTGGCTACAGGAGCAAAGGTTTCTCCATAGTCTTCTCCTTCTTCTTAGGCATATCCTTTACACACTAGTCTAGCTTTATTTCTTACCACTATGCCATCTTCATTCAACTTATTTCTGAAAACCCATTTGGCGCCAATGACATTTTTATGCTCTGGTCTGGGTACCAAAGACCATGTATCATTCTTTTCTATCTGGTCAAGTTCCTCTTCCATTGCCTTGATCCAGTCTTCATCTTTATGTGCCTCTTTAAATGATTTAGGCTCAAATTTAGAGATCATACAAGAATTTTCTCTGACCTTTCTTCTTGTAAGAATTCCTACATCCTTATCTCCTATGATCTGCTTTGGATCATGATTCATCTTTACATACCTAGGGATGATCTTAATAGATTCCTCTTGCTCTTTTTCTTCATCCTCATCTTCATCAGCATCAACATCTACTGGTGTAGGAGCACAATTATTGGTATTGGGTTGTTTTGCAACCAGTTCCCAAAAGGTTACTACTGGTTCATCTCCTACTTTCTCACTGTCAGTTTCCTCAGGTTTCTCAGAGGCTTCATCAACTCTAACATTGATTCTTTCAACAATTCTTTGAGTCCTATTGTTTAAATATTTGAGAGCTTTACTCTTGGTGGAATATCCTACGAATATTACCTCATCACATTTTGCATCAAACTTTCTCTGATGTTCACTCCTCTTGATATAACATTTTCTACCAAACACTCTAAAGTATCTTACCACTAGTGTCTTACTGGTCCAATACTCATAAGAATTTTTATCCTTACCTTTCTTGATGAGTACCTGGTTCATTGTGTAGACTGCAGTGCTCACCGCTTCTCTCCAAAAGGTGTGAGCAACCTTCCCTTGGATCAACATAGTTCCAGCTGCTTCAACCACAGTCCGGTTGTTCCTCTCTGCTAGGCCATTCTATTATGGAGTCCAAGGGGAAGACAATTGCCTCTTGATGCCATTCTCTTCATAGTATTTGTTGAATTCACTGGAAGTGAATTCCCCTCCTTGATCGGTTCTAAGGCATTTGATTCTTTTACCGCTTTCTTTTTCTACCAGTGCTCTGAAAGCTTTGAACTTTCCAAAGGCTTTAGACTTGTCCTCCAAGAATGTGACCCACATCATTCTTGAGCAATCATCAATAAGAATCATAAAATACATATCTCCCTACACACTCCTATTTTTCATAGGCCCACACAAATCAGTATGCACAAATTCAAGTAAATTGTCTGCAGTGAAAGATTTACCTTTGAAGGTTGAGGAAGACATTTTCCCTAGTTGACACCCTCTACACAAAGGATTTTCCAATTTTCTCAGCATAGGCAATCCTCTAACTACCCTGATCTTATTGGCCTTCACTATGTTATCAAAATTTACATGGCAGAGTCTCCTATGCCATATCCAGCTATCATCCAACTTAGCCATAAGACATGTACTGATATTTGCATTCAGCTGAAATAGGTTACCTTTGGTCTGCATACCGGTGGCCATTAGTTCACCATTCTTTCCTTTGATTTTGCACACTCCATTTTTGAATTCCAAAGTGAGTCCATTGTCATTCAGCTGAGCAACACTCAAAAGGTTGTGTCTGAGACCTTCTACCCAATACACATTGTCAGCACTGCTTTTTCCATTCAGAGAGATAGACCCTCTGCCTTTTACCATACATGGTGCATCATTACCAAAATGGACCACACCACCATCATACTCTTCCAGAGATAGAAACTTACTCTGGTCACTAGTCATATGGTGAGAACACCCACTGTCAATGATCCACTCATTGGAATTATCAAAGTGGGAGACAAGAGCCTTCCTATCTAACACATCTTCCTTGACTACTACAAACACAATATCTTCACTTTCTTCATCTTCTGATTCCTCATCAATGACACCTTCATCAACTACTACAAAATAGATTCTTTGGTTTCCTCCTTTGAACTTCTTGAACTTTTCTAGTTTGTCCTTATTATCACCATTAAGATAGTTTACAACAATGTGTCCTATCCAGTTATAAGAAAATCATTTCATAGGGAGCCTACCTCTATATTTACCAGTTCCCTTAGGAAGTCACTTGGCAAGAATTCCATCAGGATCTCATCATCCATTTCTCTTCTTTGCCTTGGTTCACAATGGGTACTTGCTTCTTTTCCCTTTCTGGATGGTGTAGCAAATGCTCTAAAGGCTGATCTAGTCTTCTCAATACTACCATCATAATTATTTAGCTCATAGGCTGTCAACTTTGCAATGATGGAGTCTAGGGATACCTTTTTCTTGTCTATAGACCTCAACTTCTGAATAGCAACAACCCTTATTGCATAGACCGATAATAAGGATCTCAAGACTTTGCTAATAATAGTGGAATCATCTATTTTACCTCCTGCACTCTTGATATCTCCAACAACAGTTTTGATTCTTATTCCATATTGTTGAATGGTCTCTCCTTCAACCATCCGCATGTCTTCAAACTTTCCCCTAAGGCTCTCTATCTTAGCTTGTTTCACATGTTCATCACTGCCATAGATATTCTCAAGAGCATTCCATACTTCTTTGGGATTGTCTTTATCCTAGACATCAATAAACTCAATGTCAGATAAACTACTGATTAGGGCTTCCATGACTTGCCCATTTTCCTGAATCTCTCTCTTTTGATCATCGGTGAGAGTACCAGAAGGAATAACATAAGCATTCTCAACATAGCTTCAGTGTTGAGCACCCATGCTTCTGATGTATATCTTCCTTCAAGTGGTTAAGCTTACAACACAAAGGACCTGGAGGATGCTCTGATACCAATTGATGAATAAATGATGAACAATTAGTACCAAACCGGTATTGAGAGGGGGGGGGGTGAATTAGTATAGGCAAAAATACTTTTCCTGAACTGGTTTGACTGCAAATAGTGCACTTGATTGGCAATCACTAACACCGGTCTAAACTAGATTACTATTGGTTAAACACAGTGAGATGATGAAGAACCTAAACTAGTAACACTTAGCTTTCCACACAATCTAACATCTTATTTCTACTTCACCCATATGCATACACTAGTACTCTACAATAAAAAAATATAATAACCTGCTAGTTCAACATGATTTACCACTTGACAAAAAATAACAAAACATCACATGAAAAGGCATCACACATGACACACATTTTTTCATGTGGAAACCCAACTGGGAAAAACCATGGTGGGGATGAATACCCACAAGCTGTTCTTTGAACCCTTTTGAAGTCCGCTCGGTTGGGAGCCTAGTCTAGTTAAAGACTGTTACAATATGTTTTATTAGGAACTGATCCTGCCAGGGATCACCTGGTTAAGGGTTAAACCCTGTTAAAGGTTACCTTGTTAGAGGATTTTAAGAACCCAATGATTTTGAGTCACCCTATTAAAGGATTTATAGCAAGCTAGTTAAAGCTACCCTATTAAGGGATTTTCCAACTATTGAAGTGGTTAGAAATAAATAGGTATTACAATGATCTGGTAACAGCACTCAATGCCAATGGAAATCCACTTTAGTTCCTTCCTTCTGCAATCACACTCTGCAGGTATCTATTCTCTTATCTGGTTTGGCAAGAATCACATATCTCTGCACTTAGATACACACACAACATTTGCCAAAAACCTCAACATGAAAAACAACAATGATCTTATAGGAAATAGATAGGTTGGTAGCATAAACCCTAAACCCTGAACATTTAGGTTAAGCAATTCAGTTGATTCAATCCTGACCATTGAACACTTTGCATTGAATACAACAGTCTTGAACAAATCTTAAGACATTCTCCATCGTTCATTTTTCACTTCTTCTTAGAGGCTGATAACCCATCACGCGTTCTCCACCATTTACAAAGACTTCCCACATTCTTGAGGTAGATAGGATCAATCTCCTTCATGCAAGATCCTTCACGCATACAAGGCTGACATGGTAACATGATCTATTCTTCGTTACAATGCTAACTCATCACACAATGTCATAGGTTGAATCACACAGGCTTGGAACACTTGAATCGGAAACCCTGAAGCTGAGACTACCAACTGGTAGTCATACCATATGAGACCTTGATATAAAACATTCCATATACCGGTTCTCACTGCAACATACTGGCTCACTTGGACAAACATACCGCTTCACTTTTTCACATATACCGGTTCACAACATCATACCGGTTCTCTTGCCAGTTGCTCACTTTTTCACATATACTAGTTCACAACATCATACCGGTTCTCTTTCTAGTTGCTTACTTCAATATATTGGTTCACTCTTCAGCATATTGGCATCAATGACAACATACAATATCATTATGTCATTATACTGTGCACATATGCCAACACTAACTAGTTGTCTGATGTGATCTCTGAGGATAATGCATAGCTATGTGACCATACTAACCATAGGAAAAACATGCTCCTCTATTGGGTCCTCTACCTCTAGTCGACACACTGGACTATTGAAAACTACCCCTACTAGGGGCCCAAGAAACACTCTATGAGGACTGACCCAGAAAACTATGTTTAGCTTGCTGCTAGTTCCTATCCTTCCTGAACTGAGGATTACCCCCATGGTGACCCAAAAAATTCTTCTACCTAGGTTGGAACTTCTAATGCTACTACCATTTTTTATCACCCTTGGTAGGTTCATAAAAAATCCTAAAGGGAACAACAGCCTGAGACTGACCACCTCTAGCCCTAGATCCACTGAATGGTGCACTACCAATCTAAACCCTAGTCTGTCCACCAAGTGCATGAGATAAATTATTCTCCACTAGCTGAGCTTTCACTATGGCTAACTCTACAAATATCAGCTCAAACACCCAAACTCCTCCACTGATATGATCATTCAAACCTCTAATAAAGTGCTGCACCAATATAGCCTTATAATTCCCCATACCAACATACTACTTGAGCTCATAAAATCTATGCTCATATTTCTCTACAATCATCCCCATCTAGCACAGCTCGTGGAACTCGTCTACATGATGTTGCCTCCATCGAATTGAAAGGAAACAAGTCCTGAACCTCTCTATAAATAACTCCCACAAAGCTGAACCTGTGTCCACATTAATATTCTTCTCCTCAAGTCTTCACCAGGTGGAGGAAAAAGATCTGAGATGCATGATGGCACATCTCGCCTTGGTGTTTTTGCCATATGGATGCATTGCAAAACATCAGTCCAAATCAGTAAGCCAAGTCTCAGCCTCCAGTCCACTCCCTGAACCATCAAATGTAGGAGGGTGGGACCTCAAAAAATCCCTCATGTGACCAACAACTATAGCCTCCTGATCAACTATATTCTCTCTCCTCCTAGGGGACCTATCTCTATCTCTATTCACATGCTCAAACTAGTGAGATTTCCCAAACTGCATATTATCCTGCTATTCAACCTCAAGTCTAGGGCCTAATTGATCCAAGACCTCTTGAAACATCTGACACAACTCATCCCTCTTAGGAACCTACTGAACACTAGGCTGCTCACTATGCTGACTCACATCCCTCTTCTCACTCAAGTGAAATGATTGATGCTGCTTTGTCTTAGTAGTCTCATGAGTATGTTATGGTGAAGGATTCTGATGAGTATCCCTATGACCATGTACTCTACCTCTACCTTGACCATGACCATGGTCGTGACCATGACCTTTACCCTTACCGGGCATAATCCTAACAACAACACCACAAGAATAAAAGTTTATATCTCCATCAAGGAAACTAACAAGGAAGACACATGCACTAAGTCTTAGAAATTGGTCTAGCTAGATGGTATCATATGAAACTAGAGTAACCAGTGTTGAAACTTGGGCTCTAATACCAATTGTAATGCCCCACCAAGAAACCCTAAAGGATAAAACTAAAAAACACTCGAAAAGAGTGCAAAGCATTTTATTTTTAACAATCCTAAACTAAAAAATTCATTAAGATAAACATCACATTTAACGTGCACAAGCAAAAGATTTAACTTAAACTCCTAAAGGGTTCCAATGAAGATTACTCAATTAAACTAATGAAGAATAAGGTTGACTGATCTAACTCAAGGTGGAATAGTTACAACATGAACATGGCATTTAACATTTCATTAAGAGATTACAATAATAATATTTGAATACATACAACTGTATTTATTTGCATTACATTTCGAAAGCTACATTCATTAAAGTTCATTACATTGCATTTAATCCATAATTCCATTCATATAAATAAAAGATATATCACCTAGGTTACATCATAATTGCGTTGAATTTATAACATCAAGTCTCATAAGAGTACATAATGATTACATCAAAATGACACCTTTCCATGAAGTCATACATAAACAAATGATACATCTGACCACATAAGGTCCAAGAAATACAAAAAATCTCAAGGAAAAACAAAGAGGATCCAACTGGTACTTAAGATGATCAAATCCTCGAGAACAACTGCAACACCCATGAATCCAACCCTCGCAAGAAAGGAATGAACACTCGATGGAAAGTGGCACTATCACCCAACCATGTGGCCCATAAAAGGAACCACCCCACCATGCTAGGAGATAAAGATAAGACCCTCTAGGAAACCAAACATAATGCACACATGGTCTAAACATTACATAGGGTAACCACATAAAATATACACACAATTATGACTCCACAATAATACTCTAGGTGCCATCAACAAGACTACACATCAGTGAACCTAAGGGAAGAGTGTCATCACATATCTTGGAATGGTTATCCTGGCAAGCCTCCATAGGCCACGACCCCCATCCTGGGTTACCCTGGTAATCTCTCCTGAAACCCTGGCCCCATCCAAGTCTCATGCGGACCCAACAAACCTTTTGTGAGAACAAAGTGGTTATTTTTTCCATTCTAGGCCTTCCCATTGCATCTTGAGTCTGTACGAGCACTCAACCATGAGTGGGGTACAATTAATCTTAATTAGTATTTAAGCTACCCAAACCCCCTAGTATATTATTAGGTTAGCACTTAATTATCCAACTTTAAAGGGGATTATCCTGTCAGCCACTTTTGGCTTGGCCCCCACTCAGAAGCTACTCTTCCTTATGACATTACACAAACCCAAAGAACTCCAAGGAAAAACATAAAATCCAACCAGACACAGGGAGTTCAAACACAACTGAAGAAATTTACTTTGACACAAAAACCCTTCCACCTAGATTTAACCAAATGGAGGTAATATAACACAATCTAGTCAACTCACATGACTTAACCCCATGATTATCAAGTTGATCCAAAAGAGAGTCATGTCACTGTTGTCAAGAGGATATTTAGATATGTGAAAGGGACTATGGATTATGGTTTGTGGTATCCGAGGAATGATGATTTCATTTTATGTGCTTACACTGATGCTGATTGGGCTGGTGATGTTGATGATCATAAGAGTACCTGCGGTGGTGCATTCTTTTTGGGAAAGAAATTGGTTTCATGGACTAGTAAGAAACAAGATTTAGTTTCCCTATCTACTGTTGAAGCAAGTACATTGTTGTTACTAGTAACTGCACTCAGGTAGTTTGGATGAAAAAAATGTTGAAGGATATCAAAGTTATCTATGATGAGCCGACTGTAGACACCTAAAAATGTCTCATTGATCATGTACTAATTATTCATCTAATTGATTAAATAATTCTTTAATTCTTTAATTAATTTAATTAATCTTATCCTTGTAAATTCATAATTCCTCATCATCTTACTAATTATTTTAATTTTAATTCTATCATCATTTAATCATTTAAACCATTTTCTAATGAAATATTCAATTAATTGTGATTTCTAATCTTTCAATTTAAATAATCTTTATTATTTAAATAAATTCATTTTCAATTTCTATCTCTATTCAATTAATCATTAACCCTCTTCTAAATATTAATTAAATATTTATTATTTAATTAATTTTGATTTTAATTCCTTTAATTTAAATAATCTTTATTATTTAATTAAATTAAATTTCTAAATAATTAAATAGTTTCTTAAAATAATTTAATTAACTAATTTATTCTTCAAATTCTAATTTCATATTTCCTCTAACTTCACTAAATTAATTCAAATTCTAATTCTAATTCTAATTTTTCTAATTTCTTCTAATTTCAAAGTCAAGTTCTAAATATATTCAAATAATGAATTGAATTTAAAATAGATATCGTGCTGGCAACCTGCAATTGACACAGATTTGAAGTTCGTGATTTATCATGATTGAATGCTCAATTTATAGATTTTCGGAGAGAAATTATTGAGGGGTGGAACTCAGGTGAGTGCACATGTTGATTGATAGTTGAACTGCTGATTTGGAGGTTGAACAGAATAGATTGAATAGATTAAATGACTTAACTAATTGAGAAAAATTTTGATTGAAAGATGAAAAAGAATGATTGGAGGATAATTCCTTGATGACAAAGAAACCTTTATTTATAAAAAAGCTAACTAGAAGATAGAAAAATAATGATTGGAGGGAATTAAAGAAATTGATGCAATTAATCAATTAATTGAAATAATCACTTAAAATAGATGGAATAGTTAATTGAGATGGTTGATTGAAAACTTTTTGGAAAAAAGCAGAGTGGAAGATAGAAATAGAGATTGAAAAGATAATGTTTTAATTAATTAATTAATTGAATTAATTAATTTACAATGTGCTTGCACTTTGACTTTGCTTTTGAATTTAATCTTTGCATGAGATTTAATTCAAATATTGAATTTATTTTAAATTCAATTTGTTATTTGAATATATTTAGAACTTGACTTTGGAATTAAATTTGATTTTTGAAATCATGCACATGTATTTGGAATTAGAAGAAATTAGAAGAATTAGAATTTGAATTTGAATGAAATTAGAAGAATTAATGAAATTAAATGAAATTAGAAGAAATAAATTAGTTAATTAAATAATTTAAAGAAACTATTTAATTATTTAGAAATTGAATTTAATTAAATAATAAAATATTATTTAAATTAAAGGAATTAAAATCATAATTAATTAAATGATTAATATTTAATTAATATTTAGAAAAGGGTTGAATGATTAATTGAATAAAGATGAATATTGAAAAAAGAATTTATTTAAATAATAAAGAGTATTTAAATTGAAGGATTAAAATCACAATTAATTAAATAATAAATATTTAATTAATATTATAAAATGGTTTAAATGATTAAATGATGATAGAATTGAAAATAGAATAATTAGTAAGATGATGAGGAAATATTAAATTAGAAGAATAAGATTAATTAACTTAATTATATGATTAAAGAATTATTTAACTAATTAGACGAATAGTTAGTACATGATCAATGAAAAAACCTAAAAGTCCTGAAAAAATCCAAAAAAATCCAAAAAAAATCACAAAATGTCCTTAAAAAAGCCTTAAAAATCGAAAAATAAAAAACTGAAAATCAAAGCAAGAAAGCATAGACCATCCATCAAATCAAATAAACAACAGACAAACTCTTAAAGTCTACAATCGAACTGATCACATGTCTTGTTAATCAATTTATTGATCAAACTCTATCAAACATCAACATGTATTGTATAGGGAAGGGTACACTCGAAACCAAACATATCGGTCTTACACGGGGTATTCACTCTCTCAAACTAGACATTCCTATCAATCATCAAACTATCAAAATAATGACATAGATCAATATGGTTGTTGGATTTTGTCCAAGTTAGTCTTATCTTTATCAATTGATGACAAATCATGTTTCATCAAATCCAAAACATTGAAAAGAAAAACATACCAAAAATATCCATATAATGTCGTGACAAAATCCAAAAACATTGAAAAACATAAAATTCAAAAATATTGAAAAACACAAAAAATCCAAAAACATTCAAATATCAATCCAAAAAGTCAACCAAAAACAATAAAAAGATTTGCAATAAAATGTCTCGCAAGAATCAAACACCCTAGCAGATATCCTGCAAACGCTTCACACAAAGTTAACAAAGGATATGACTATCCAGTCAAACATCTACAATCAACTGATCAAGTTGTCTTATCAATTGTATCATATCCATATCAAGTGATCATTATCTTGTCTTAAACAAAGATGGATACACTCGAAATTAGATAGATCACTGTTAAATGGGGTCCGCAACTTTATGAGATCGAACATTATCAACTATCACATCAAGCAATCAAAACGGAGACACGGGTAGTGATAAATTTAAGAAACCCCCTCTCAAAAAAATGTATAAAATCTAGGCAAATATTTAATTTAAAAAAAAAATAATTATTATTTTAATTGCCAAATCTTTTCCTTTTTTTAAAGAAAAATATTAATTTTATTGGCGAACTTTTTTTATATCAATTTTTTTGGTAGAAAATATTGGCGAATCTTGGAAAATAATAAGAGTATGCATTAATTTTTATTGCAAATCCTTTCATTTAAAAAAAATAGTTTTTTTATAGAAAAGTAAAGCCCTGAAGGTGGAAATCATTAATGAGTTTAAGGGGTAGAATCTACTTTATTTAGTTTCTACCATTAACCTAAAATAATCTAATAGACCTCTTTGTATTTTGTGAGATAAAATGTACAAACAATTTGTAATACTCATGGGCCAAAAATTGCTTTTAGACGATTGATTTTCTTTGAGGCCATTACAACTTGTAGCTACAATTTACCTAATAGAATAGAAAGGAGGTCATTCGATTATATTTTAAATCAATGGTGGCAACTAAATATTGTTGATATAACCCTAAAGTAACTAATAATTTTGATATATTATTGGCGAATTAATTTAGATTTCTAGGGTAAATGCATAAAGTTGGGTCCCAATCCCACGGAAGTCTACGGGTTGGAAAAAGAGCTCGCTAGAAACGGGTGCCTGAAGCTAAATGGGCGCCCGAAGCTAAACGGGTGCCAATTTTTTTCAAATCAGGCACCCGATTTGAAAAAACTAGGTGCCTGTTTCTTGAATGTATTTTTTTTTTTTTAAACCATTTTCCATCATTTTCACTGTTTCAAAAACGGGTAAACATTTCAGAGGAGCATGGGTACCCATTTTTTTCATCCCACCTGACCCCCCAAACCATTTTTTACCTCCTTCTAGGTACGTAGTTCTATTTTTTATATTCTATTTTATTTATTTTTATTATTTTTCACAAAAAAATGTTAATTTATTGTTATTATTTTTCATTATAAAAATGTTAATTTATTGTTATTATTTTTCATTATAAAAATGTTAATTTATTGTTATTTTTTTATTTTAGTGTTTTAAAGTTTGAAAAATGTTTTTTATTTTATTTTATTTCATGTTTAAAATAGTTTTTAGTTTTTAAATATTGCAAAAAACATGAATAGTAAAAACCGTAGGAAAAAACAAAAAACAAAAACTTAAATGAACAATAAACATTAGACACAAAAAATAGACAATAAACCTTGAATAGAAAAATGAACACTAAACCCTAGATAGAAAAAAATGAACAATAAACCCTAGAAAATAAATGAACAACAAACCCTAAAAAATTAACAAACAATAAACCCTAGATGAAAATCAATAATAAACCCTCTTCTCTCTCTCACACACACATGTACACGTTACCATCTCTATCATTACGCTCTCTCTCTCTCTCTCTCAATCTCTCATTATCCCCTCTCTCTCTCACACACACACATTACCCCCTCTCTCTCTCTCACACACACACACACATTACCCCCCTCTCTCTCTTTCACACGTTACCCTCTCTCTATCATTACCTACTCTCTATCTCTCAAATTATCTATTCTCCCTCTAACTCATTGTATCTCAAATTACCTACTCTCCCTCTCTCTCTCTCTATTTTAATCATGGGTAAAAGTTTGAATGTTTAAATTTATATTTCTAAATGTTGTATTTAATTGTAGGATTCTTTTGTAGAAGTTAGATGTTTAATTTATGTTTAAATTGAACTTTAAAATGACAATGAATATGAATGTGTTTTTTTGTGTGTGTGAAAAATAGGGTTCTTAAATTTGATAATACTCTAACTATCACTATTAATCCTCACTACTTCCTAACTTAGCCCAATCTCTAAAGATATACTATATATTTACAAACATGATAACATGTCCTTTTTCTTATTTTTTCTCTTTGATTTATCCTTTTATCTTCCTTTAATAACCAATGCCTCCTTTTTTATAGTAAATACCCCCCTAATAAGAGAGATAAAATGAGAATACAAAACTCCCCATAAAGAAGTAGGTCACGTGCTAATGATGAAAGATTGAAGAAAAAACATGATCCATCACTTGTAAACAACATTTTTTTTCCTTTAGGAAGAAATAAATACATTGGTGACTAGAAATGTCATTATAATAAGTTGGGTAAATACAAAATTCAAATCTAAATAGACTTGTGTCTCTAAAAACTTCACAAATATTCACATGTTGGAACAAAATGATGATAAAGAATTTTGTGAGGATTGAAGTAGAATGAGAGCCAAAGATAATATGATGGGTTTCCAATGATGGCATAGCTATCATGAAAGAGGATATCAATATCCTCAAAATAATATTTAACATATGTAATTCTAAACTCCTCAAACAAGGATAATATATTCAAAAGATATGAATCCCAAGTGGTCATGTTTATAAGGTGATTAATGCCATGCTAGACTAAATCAATTGGGTTTATGGAATTGGTGATAATAATCTAAAATAATAAAAAACATAAGATGGATATTAGGTCTTGATGGGATGAGTACTTGAAGAATGAGACAAGCCTCTAAATTGTCAAAACATGCAAGACCTATGATATAATAAATTTCCTCTTAAGTATCACCATCAAAGGGTATGTGATCTTCATATACAAAGGGAATGCAACAATATACAATAGGATTCTCTAGGAATGGAGAGATATGAGGGTCTCCATGGATCCCCTAAAGTCTATTCCAAAGTGTGTGGGGGAAATCAATATCCAATGTAATACACATAGAATCATGATCTTGATACTAGATCAAGTCACTCCTATATGGTCAATGATGTTACACAAATATTATATAATTTCTAGTGTTTCTAGTTTAGGTATGAGTCCATACATAAAAGGAAAATGATTACACCACCTTAAACTTATCAAGATATAATTTTACAAAAGAATCATAGTTATCCCTTTCTAATTTTACCACAAAAGGATGAATAGAGCAACCTACGATACCTCCTCAAATAAAAAATTAAAAGATCAATAAAATCAATACATATAAAACATATCAAACAAATTCATCTCATGTAAGACGGTCATTTTCAAGTTCCAAGATGTCCAAGTAAATGACTAGAATGTGAAATCACAAAAAATAAAATATAAAATACAAGGGAATATTCTAGAAATTAATTGTGTGATCTATGAAGATTTATGAACCACCTTTTCAATGCCACATGAAGCATGAAAAAATATTCTCTCTATCAAAATTTACGAGGCTTTAAATTTACATAGCTTGATTTAAGTTAAGAGGACAATAAATCACACTACTAGTAGAATTAATAAAAAAAATAATAAAATATAGATCAATATTGGAATCACATCTTGTGGGTTGTGACTTTGAACAAGAAAATACCAATATAAATTGAATATAAAAAAATAAGAGTTTTTGTTTTTGTTTTAACTCCTCCAAGAGTAGAGAACCTACTATTTATTCAAGCTTCAACTTAGTGTAGTACTACTAGTTGCGATCACTAAATAATCCCATGATTCTAGCAAAGAACACAACAAAGAAGTACATGTATTGACAAGTTCATAGATATAGCTTAAGACTTTAATGAATTTAGTTAAAACCAAAAGATAGTATTTGAATTGATTCCTATCAAGTTGAAAATATAAAGTGGTAGCCTAATTGACGATAAATGTTAAATATTGCAAGGGTACTAAATTGTAATTCCATGGAAGTTACCTTCTTTGAAAAGATGAACTAAACAACGCTACCATTAAACTATGATTAGAAGCCTCTCATGACAAGATGGTCAACTATTATGGGTCCCAAAGTACAACTATCATAGGTATTGTAATCATCCATCTCTCTATAACAAACATACAAATGCACCATGATGGCCCAAAATGCCAACTAAAAACAAATCTTAATCGAGAATGAGCCCTTAGAGGAGTCTAGAGGAGATGATTATTCATTATCTGTTCTCTCTCTCTCTCTCATGATTATTTTTATGATTTTGATGGAACTTATACTAATGCATCTTTAGATGTTAAAAAGTATTGTTTGAACTGTATGGGCATTATGATGCTTTTTTTTGTAGAATATTTCTTATGCTTTGATTCAAGTGGATAATATTTCTTAAATGATGCTTATTATTAAAATAGAACCACCTATTAATAATATTATAGATCTATGTGAGTTTCATTTTTTTATATTTAAGTTGGTAAATTGTATTTAATTATAAATATTTTTGGAAGGTGAAATGTAAATTAAATAGTAATTGTAAATTTTCATGTTTGTATATATATGCAGATTATTTTTCAGAGAATGGATGAGTTTGAGATAGATGAGCTATTAGGTCTAGCACCACCTCCACCTCCACCCCCTCCACCTCCACCTCCACCTCCACCTAATCAGTTGAGGTAGACCATTAGGAGGAATATTGATTCTTTGATTAGAGATATCCATACCATTAGACATGAGCCTCATCCACCTCTGCAACTGTTATGCCTTGCAGATAGTATGCAAGGGATTGTACAGTCTATATAGGCTTTAGACAGCGAGTTGGATAGCTATTGTAGTTGGTGGGAGGGATTGCATGCATTTTACGCTGATGGCCTAACATACAAACAAGTCAATGAATTAAAAATAACAAAAAAGGATTTAAAAAAATATTTTGTGAACCCTAAGATGGGTGAAGAGATAGATCCAAAAAAGCCACGGATCTCAATTCGATGGTGTAGGCACCTAGGCATAGCTAGACACTTTTGGGAGCGGTGGTGGATGGTCTTTGATGATCCACCACACTCCAATCATGAGGTCCTGATGTATTTTTTGAAAAAATTATGGGTTGAATTTGAACTGGGTAAAAAATCCCAACTACTTTGATATTAGATCATTTCAAGGGGTCGGGAGAGGCATGCCCCAGGATAGGCCGAGACCCAAATTGAGCGACAGGGTTAGAAACTATGTGCACGATGATCCCTTGGTTCCAATTCTAGCACCATTTATTCCAGCAACTACCCATCATCGAGCAGTGGACTCTACTCTTGGCTCATTGAGTGCCCTGTCAGGCAATTTGGTACAACAATTGCATGAGGTGTGGGTTGTCCCCAGCTTAGCACATGTTTGCATGAGTTGCAAGGATGTATGTACGGGTCCACAGAGTGAGTCTGCCCCTAGAGGAGATGGTGATTTTGATGATGTTGATGCTGCCCATGGTGGTTATGATGATGCCAAGGAGGCTACACATGCTAATGTTGTCTCTTAATATGTTGATCTCTTGTGGGCAGACAATGATCAGCCTATAGAAGTAAAAATTTAATTATATAATTTACAGTGCAATATTAAATTCCTTATATATACACATATGAACCATAACATGAGTCAATATTTTCTAAAGAGAGGATGGATCATACCACATCATTGAGGAACCGACGTCATGTTACCTTGATACCTAGAGATGTTGGTGCCCCATTTACAGTATGCACTTTCATCTAGATACATTGTATTGATATGTACATTTAAAATAAACAATAATAATTTTAATATAATGATGTGTATGATATGTTTTTTCAAATTTGTAGGGTGCTTTATGTAGCACCGAGGTGGGTAGTTCTTCATGTGACCTGTGGACCACTGAGGCTCAGCCTCATATACCACTAGTATGTTTTTCATCCATTAATTTGAAGTGTTTATATGCTTACTAATTTATGTACAACTTTGATTCATGTTTGTTATTTTTTGCAATTGTAGGCTTCTAGATTGTTTGATGGTGCATCACATGTACACCTTCACCCATTAGTTACTTTGCCAGCATCACATGTATGCTTTTCTACGATAAAATTGTAGTCTATATATATACTTTATAATTTATGTATATATACAAGTTTGATTCATGCTTTATATATGTTGTTCAGGTCGATACCACTACCAGTATTGGTATGGCTATGGGATTGAGCCAGATGCAACCGTCGACATTCTCATTTGTGGTGATGATTAGAAAAATAATTTCTAATTTGTTTATACTGTGTACCTAGATTTTATAGGGATTATCAAAATTGATGTACAATGTTTTTTTTGCAGGACTTGACTACAACCACTTTTCTTGTTCATGATAGTGGACCTCCACGTACCAGTGAGGGCATTATAGAGCATGTTTGTATGGTAATTTATTTTAAATTTTTAGTATTTAATTACTTTATAAGTGAATTATGCAAGTAACTTCTTCTCATGTAAAATTTTCTTCTCATGTAAAATCTTTTAATAATGTACAGGAGGAGGGTGGAGACACTGATACTGCACACACACAGGATGGTGCTTCTCAGGACCATGTACAGCAGGATGATTCATCTCAGCTACCTTCGTGTGGAGTGAAGAGAACTGCAGATGAGATGCACATGAGTTCTTAGATTATATATTTTAGATCATGTCATGTTATTGTATTATGGACTTTTTATGATGACACTTGTTATGTTATCCCGAGACTTGTTATTATGTGATTATATATAGGACTTGTTGTTATGTGATTATATATAGGACTTTTTACTATGTGATTTCATTGCTATTATGATATCAGGTCATGTTATGTGATTTGGCGTACTCTAGTGATTATATATGTGATGTTGTTTTGTTATTATGTAATTTGGACTTGTTTTAATGTCATTTCCTTATTATTATTTTTTCAAGACTTGTTATTATGTCATCAGGAATTGTTATGTGATTATATATAGGACTTTTTATTATGTCATTTCATTGTTATTATGATATCAGGTCTTTCTATGTTATTTGGCGCCCTCTAGTGATTATATATATGTGATGTTGTTTTGTGATTTGGTGCCCTCTAGTAATTATATATGATCTATTTATGACTTTATATTTTAACATTGTGATTGATCATCTTATAGTGCAACAATTTTTAATTCAATAAAATAATTATCCCAATTTACAATATCATCTTATTCTTTAAATAATAATAAAATCAAGAACTTACAATTAATCTATGAAGAGATTATGATAAAATAAATATATCATAAAAAATTAAAATGATTGTAACACAATTACAATGTGCACAAAATAACATTAAGAAGAAGATAACTAATCCAATGTTGTTTATGAAACCAAAATTGTATCAAATGTAGACAAATACAATGTTAAAGGGGCAAAGAAAAACAATTATCATGATTAAATATAAAAGAGTTCACACAAGTAACACAAACGTACATGCATATAAATTTGATTCAACCTAATGTACCATCTGCATCCTCTCTCTTCTACAATGCATCTATGATTGCCTCATGCTCTTCTACTGAAAGTGTCCACAATACCTTATTAGCAGGTCTACCTTTGTATCTTTATAATTTGATCTTTGTTGCCACCATTAAATGAGAATAGTGTATAATCTTCTTTTCTGATTGGTAGTCTTCATAAGCTGGTAAGTCATTCCTTCTTGTTAAGTATTTGCATAGCCATGTGCCAACTACCACAACAAACCCTACTGGATATTGAAAACCATCATCATCTACTTGATCACATATCAACTTTTTCTTAGGTTCTACACATCTAGCTAGCCAATACTCAACCTGCTCATCATTATCCTCAGGTGCAACAACAGCATGCACATGTCCTAGAAAATAAATTTAAGTACATGTAGAAATAAAACTTGTTAGAATTTATAATTCAAATACAATCATAAATTATATGACAATACATAAAAATATATAATTTAAAGTTATAAACAAGAAATTGAATTAAATTACCAGGTTGTATGAGGTCTAAAACATGATCATAATCTTCTGATGCAAATGCATGATCTGGGTCTTCATTTCTTCTAACATCTTGATATTGTGTCTCACTAGGTGTTAAGGATTTGTGTTGCCATTCTTCAACCCATTCGGTATTCTCGCATTCTTCCCATTCACTTGCAACACAAAATTGACAAAAACATGCAATCTCTCTAGTCCATATTGTCCAAGTGTTAGAAATAGAACTCTTAAATGAATACCGTCTAGCTATCCCATTGATTGTATCACAATCATATCTTGGAAGGATATTCTCCTCTTTAACTAGCCAAAATAAATGTCTAATTGTAGAGTTTTGACTTGATCCTATGGATAAAGTTGCACTACACCAATCCACAATTGTACTTGCATTTTTAAATTTAGCCTTTTCCTCGAATTTGAGTTACTCTCTGCAAAGGGCTCTCTTAACACATGCATTGGCACCATCATGTTCTCCTTTCCCATGTCCAACCTTAAAAAAACTCCACATGTGTTCGATATTAGTTTTCTTATGAATCCTACTCGACCAATAAAACATTCTAGCATTCTTGAATTGCCCTGTGCAATTATCAGACCATATTAGATGTTGTCTCATCTTAATTTCTCTCTCCCTCAAATTTTGAAAAAAAGGTCTTGAAGCAATACTAGACAAACTCAAATGAGTGTAATTTATTATCACTCATATAGAAATGGTACTCTCTCAAAATTTTGTGATCCTCTTCTGTACTATCTAGTGCATGCCTATAGACAATATGGACAACAATCGATACTTGCACTAAATTGTAGTATTGTGATTGGACCTCATCTTGTGGTGCAAGCGTGTAGTTCTTTGCAAAGTCAACAACCAAAAGTATACTACCAACAGGAAATGTATCCTTACATATTCAAAACTGATCATCGAGCCATCTAGCATTTTGAGTGTGTTTAACATATTTAGGTAAGATGTTACTCTTAAATTCATTCATAAATGCATGAACACTAACTTTTTCAGTGATTAGATCACATCATCTTCCAACCTTTCCATCCTTCAGTGGATACTCAATAGTTTTAAATCTTTTAACATCAACTAATTGTTGTCCAAAATCATTTGAAAGATTTTCATGCAAACATTCATCCAACAATGCAAGATTGCCACATATATCACATACACCAGAAACACATGCATTGAAAAGAAAATTTTGCTCATTTGGTGGGCTGCAAAACAAACTTGATATAAACTCCTTTATAGTTTTAGGTGGTATATTTATACCACATCCTTGGAACATTCCATTACTATGCATGGTAACACGTATATATCGAAATACATCATAATGGTAGTGAAATTGAACATGATTTTTGCAACAACATGTGACTCTTTCCTTGTTAATTCGAACATACCAAGGTTCACACTTTCAAAAGACCTTTGACAAATGCTAATAGTCAACACCTTATCATCCAAATTTTTTTTGTACAATTCAATTTGAGTCATGTCCAATAGGTGTTTTGGATGTGGATCTTGAATTTTCAACCCAACTCTTAATTTAAGAACATCTCTAACATTAGGTGATACTCTCGTATTATCATGCCAGAATTTTACGATCAAATTTTTTACTTCACCAGTAAGTTTCATATCAGACCTTGGTAGTCTACCACTAAAAGTTCACAATTTGTTTGCCGGATCACTTTCAAAATTAACTCTTCTTTTTACAGCTCTTGACAAAATTTTACAATGAATATTAAGATATCCACTTATGTTACTCATCATTCTTTTATTAGAAGTTGTTTGGCTTACTAAAGCTATTGTTATTGCCCATCGTTTTGCATTTTTATCTTTAGAACGACTTTTCTTTTCCATTGTATCAAAGGCACTAGCAACAGTTGATACAACTTGTTTTAAAGACTCGTCCTTCTTCTTGGGTTTGACATAAAAGCCTAACTTATTCATCACTTTTCGCATTTCAGTCATTTTAATTAGTTGTACCATTAATTGACATTGAAACCCAAAATTTGTTATTATAAAAAAAATGTCTAAACAATCTATTTGCATATGTCCTAATCTATCTCCATGAAACCAAGCCAGGAAGGTTGTCTAGTACATCACTTTTAATTTCAAAATTTTCATTCATTTGATTATCATTCAAACATGTTTCATTTTCAATTGGTATTTCCATGTCTACATACACATTATTAGTTTTAGTTGTAGGTGGATGTTCAATTTCATTTGGAGTTTCAAATTCGGTTTCAATTTCAGTTTCAAATTGAGATCTAGTTTCATTTGGGGTTTCAATTTGGATTTCAATTTCAATTTCAACTTGAGTTCTAATTTCATTTGGGGTTTGATTTTCAATTAGCATTTGATTTAATAAGTAACCTGCTTCTACTAAATCACCAATTTCTTCATGAGAAAAAACATAGGGTTGTGAAGACATACATGTATCCAATAATGGATTAGAACATGCACCTGAATTAAATGGTTCTATTGTGTTTCCTTCATCAACATTTATGGTCTCATTGATGTTCTCCTCTTCTGAAAAGATTGTGGAACTTGAAGCTCCTTGTCTCATTCTTGATCTTCTCTCTCATTGACGTATTACCTCCTTCTCCCTAGTTGCTACAGTCTCTTCAGTTGTCAGAACCTTCCTTTGCCTCTTCCTGCGTTGATTTGATCCCATGGTTGCATCAAATTTTGAATTCGAATCGATCTCCTTACCAAATCGATAATAAGACAAAAAAAGAGAATGATTAATCAAAACATTCTCTTTGCAGATCGTACTTGTTAGGCAATGATTGAAAAACCATTCAATCATTGGGATTTGTGCTTGTAGGCTAGATTCTTGCCCAACGGATCTTTTCATAAATGAGCGCCAGTTATTTAATAAAATGGGTGCCCATTTTATAATCAAGTGCCCATTTTTAAAAATAGGCGCTCGTTTCACTTTCAATGGTACAAAGCAAAATGGGCACCTGCTTTTTGAATTTAAAAAAAGGGCGCCTGTTTGTTAAAATTAGGGGCGGGAAACAACCCTTAGCATTGTTTTTTTCTTCGGGATAGACTTGGTCCCACCAAGCCTATGCTTGGACCTCAAAAAAAATGACTAAGGTAAAACGACATCAAATTTCTACCTTGGCCTAATTTTTTGAGGACTTTCTGATTGAATTTTTTGATGAAATGAAAACCCATTAGATTTTTCAGTGTCCTGATTTCAAAAATGTAGATTTCATAGTGATAAGATTATTTTTACTATTTTTTTATTATTTATTAATCAAAAGTGGAACCTAAACCTAAAATACCAAGGTTCACTAAACCTTTAATAACTTTTTTGATTTAAGATTTTAGAAAAATAAATTATATGACATCGATCTACATACAATTCTTTTGAATATTAAAAAAAATAAAATTGAAAAATATGAAATTTTCATCAAATTATGGTGGTCATACACTCGATGTTTTGAAAATATACTTTATTGTCAATTAAAAATTAATAAAAATTATATATTCAATAAAAAAATAAGAAAAAATATTCTCATCAATATTTGGTGTCTTAGGTATCGTTTCCCAGAAGGATTTGCAAAAATTGATTTATTTAGATCAAAAAAGGGTGGTCGTATGATGTGTGGTGTGGTCCTGAAATAGGCATTTTGAAAAACTAGTTTTTAAACATGCCTACTAAAAAGTGATTTCTACCATGTGGGTATTAAAATAAATTACATATTTGAAAAGTAGACTCTGAGTACTACATTTTCTATTACTGAAGTGTTATAGATTCAATCTCTGAGTCCATCAAATTTTGACATCAATTGACAGAAAATTTGAAAAACAGAGAAAACACTTCCACTTTTTGCCCAAAAGTGGGACTCAACTTCTTGCAGCCACCCTCTACAATAAATTATAAAATGTTGGTGAATATGATCGAATCATCTATCGAATATTGTGGCAAATATTTCAGTTAAAAAAAAAAAATTAAATTCTCTTTCTATTTAAATAACACAAATAAAAATTTATTAAAATGTGGCGATTCGAGTCACCTCAAAAGCTAAACTTGTTAGCCAATTCTAGATTCCCAAATTTTAAAAAATAGCCAATTGGCAAATATTAGCCACTAAAATTTTCATTGGACACAGGTCAATATAGCTGTTGAATTTTGTCTGGGTCAGTCTTTATCTTTTATCATTTGGCGACAGGTCATGTTCCTATGCTACTCAAGGATGTCCACAAGTGACTAGAGGAGCCGGGATGGTCATGATCTTTTTCTTTGTTTTTTGTTTGTGGTGTGGACCAATTAAGTTCTGGGGCAATAGTTCCAGTGGGTGTCTATGATTGGTACGTTCATTCAGCAAGTATACCATGAAGGATAACTATGCTTGTGACTATCGCTCATACCTTGACCCTTGGCATTATTCTCAGAATGGAGGGTTCACTCCTTGTATACTACGTGTTTGTTTCTTCAATGAGATATCTTTACATCTTGGTTCCTTATACCATGATGTGCTAAGCTCCATTGTTCAATAATAAGGCTCAGTGATGAATATATATTGTGCAATAAATAATGACACAATTTCATAAATCAATCATTCTCATTTCATCTCATTTGCTTATTGCTAGTTTCCTGATTCTTTTCTCATCATATCTTTCTAAATAATTTTCTATCATCTAACATTATTCTATTTCATTCTACGATTCATTCTCTCATATTCTATCTCAATATCATCTTCACATCACCTATCTCTATCTCTAATCAACTAACTATTCTTCTATCTCACCTTCTTCTTCATTCGAGAGATCATTCATACCTTTAATGCATAACAATCTCTCAAGGGGGAACTACACCCTAAGCGTTACTGGGGCATACTGGGCTATAAATTTTTTGTTTTCTTTGAAACAATGCCATGTTGACATTGTCTCAAAGAGGGGCAAATGTAGACACCTAAAAAATGTCATTGATCATGTACTAATTATTCGTCTAATTAGTTAAATAATTCTTTAATTATTTAATTAAGTTAATTAATCTTATTCTTCTAATTTCATATTTCCTCATCATCTTACTAATTATTCTATTTTCAATTCTATCATTGTTTAATCATTTAAACCATTTTCTAATGTTAATTAAATATTTATTATTTAATTAATTATGATTTTAATCCTTCAATTTAAATAATCTTAATTATCTAAATAAATTCATTTTCAATTTCTATCTCTATTCAATTAATCATTCAACCCTTTTCTAAATATTAATTAAATATTTATCACTTAATTAATTATGATTTTAATTCCTTTAAATTAAATAGGCTTTATTATTTAATTAAATTAAATTTCTAAATAATTAAATAGTTTCTTTAAATTATTTAATTAACTAATTTATTTCTTCTAATTTCATTTCATTTCATTAATTCTTCTAATTTAATTCAAATTCAAATTCTAATTCTTCTAATTTTGCATCCTTGTTCATAATTGCAAGGAATGTGCTGGCCGGTTCTTAGCTTTTGAGTTGATGTGTTGATTGGGGTGTCGTATTGATCGAGGGGATCTTCTCTTGTTTTATTATAATATCTCCCATACTACTATGTTCGCATGATTTTTCTATTGTTAGGCATTGATTAATGATTTCATTCTTCAAGTGTGGTGGCTTGTGTGTGTTTGTTGGTATAGGGGTTGGGATATGGCTCGTGTGGTTTTATGATCTTGCATCAATTTATGTTAGGCTTGTGTGATATTATGGCTTCTTGTGCGATAAGTTTATCTATTAATGATGCTTCTCTTCCCTTACATATGCTCCCTGCCTCATGCTTTGTGTCTTGTTTTCCCTTACGGTTTTTTTTGGGTTTTTTTATGGATGCTCATGCTGCTGGTTACATAATCTCTTTGCCTATTAAGAATTATGATTTTCAAGATCCTCATGCCTTTGATGATGAGAAACTTGGCAGGTTGTTTAAATTTTATTCTTTGGAGTTTTCTATTGCTATTCTCAAGGTGGTGGGCAGGCGGTGGCTAGTGGAAAATGCTAATATTTTCCTTGTTGAAGTGGCTTCTCATTTTATTACTATTTGGATGGATATGCTCATGGATGCTTCTTTGGTTCAGGAACTATTGGATGCATACTTACATCCCTCTTTTTATTCTACTTCTGATTTGGATAATGCTCTGTCTTCTTATCATTTTGAGCTTGGTGATTTTCCTTATGGTGGTTTTTTTATCTCAGTCTGAACTATTATCTAATGGCTCGCATTGTGAATTACTTCCACTTTTGAGAGGTGGTATGATGACATGATGTTTTCTCTTCTATCATTTTTGGATCATGTTTCTCCAGTTACCTTGGCTGTGGCCATAAATGGTTTTTTAGGTTTACACTTGTTCCTTGATTCTATGAATGCAGTTATGTCTCTCCCAAGTATGGTGGAAACTCTGTAGGTGGTTGCTCCAGATAATCAGGTTTTGGCTACTTCTCGGTTTGAGGTGATGCTTCCCCCTCTAGATGAGGGTCCAAGTAATTGGTTTCTTCATTCTTGATGCATGTTTTCTTCACCTCTTCTTGTTCTCTTTGGCAGTCGATTTTGTATTTGGTTCACAGATTTTGGGGGGGCTGGGGTATCATTTTGGTATCAGTGTTGGCTTATATAACTTTTTGGGGATGGGTTGGGCTGGTTTGGAGATCTCATTTATCCTCTTTGATGTAATTGGTCATATTATCTTCCCAATGGGGTTTTTTATGAGCAAGACTGAAGATTTTCTTTGTCTGGTTCTTTCCTACCGGTGCTCTTTGAACCAGGATTGTATAAATTTATAATTAATAAAATTAGTAGTTCTCCACTTTTATTGAAAAAAAAAAATCAATATTTGAATTAAATCTCATGCAAAGATTAAATTGAAAATCAAATTCAAAGTGCAAGCACATGGTTAATTAATTAATTAATTAAATCATTATCTTTTCAATCTCTATTTCTATCTTTCACTTTTCTTTTTTCCAAAAAGCTTTCAATCAGTCATCTCAGTTAACTATTCCATCTATTTTAAGTGATTATTTCAATTAATTGATTAATTACATCAATTTCTTTAATTCCCCCCAATCATTCTTTTTATATCTTCTAGTTAGGTTTTTTCTAAATAAAGGTTTCTTTTTCATGAATCAATTATCCTCCTATCATTCTTTTTCATCTTTCAATAAACATTTTTCTCAATCAGTTAACTCATTTAATTTATTCAATCTAATATGTTCCACCTCCAAATCATCAGTTCAACTATCGATCATCATGTGAGCTCACCTGAGTTCCACCTCTTAATCATTTCTCTCCAAAAATCTATAAATTGAGCATTCAATCACAAACAATCACGATAAATCATGAACTTTGAATCTTTGTGTCAATTGCAGGTTGCTAGTGTGATATCTGAGAGCCATCATACCACAAAGAAGAGAAGAGCAATGGGAGCTACATGCAATCATGGAATAGGGAGTTTTGATTGACTATTTTACATTCCTATTTGCTTGATTGTATCATTTCATTGATGTTTGTTTTGAATTCTTTGATTAGATAGGGATTCATGATTTCCCTTTGTTTCTAGTTGAATTTGATGATGAATTTTAGCATACACACCTACTATCATATATTGTGATAATTTGAGTGCTCTTAATATGTCAAAGAACCTGGTGCAACATTCAAAGACTAAACATGTATCAATCAAATATCATTTCTTGAGAGAAAACATCAGTGAAGAGGAAGTGAAGCTAGAGTATGTGTCTACAAACGAACAAATTTTTGATATTTTCACTAAGCCTTTTCCCATAGACACACTTGTCTATTTGAGAGACAAGTTAGGGGTATCCACCCCTCTTGATGAGAAATAGATGCATCGAGTTGCATCAATCCAGTGGACTTTATAGTCTTATCTTTTTGTCTGGATTGATGAGTTTATGCTACTCCTCTGGTGGAGTAGTCTTTTCATGGTTGGATATATTTTTAAGGGGGAGAGAATCATGATTTTTTTATCTAAGGGAGAGTAAGTTTGGTTTTCTACTTTGAGGATTTTTGGCATTTTTTTCAAAGGGGGAGATAAGCATGTGAAAAACTATTTTATCTGCCTAATATTAGGTGGAGTTTGTTGGAGATGTTTTCTTTGTTTGCATTGATTGTTTTTCACATTCATATGTTGCCATCTATGCCAAAGGGGGAGGTTGTTGGACATTGTTGCTGCCAGGATATGTTGTTGTCATTGATGTCAATATATTCCTGTTATCTATTGTTCCAGTGGATGCAGATTGGTTTATTGGGATCATGGTTCAGTGTCTGGAGTATTTCTAGTATCATTATATCTTTCTATATTGGTTTAAGTGATCTATGAATCTTAATTGATCATATCATATGATTTGGTTTGCAGCTTGGTTTTTCGATCAGTGCTTTGTAGAGTTTGGTATTTCCTTCAGTATATTCCAGTGTGATTAGATCTTGAGCTGAGATTTTGGGAGATTGTTTGGGATGGTCTTGTGTATCTTCAGTTCAGATGGTTCATAATTTGGTGCTCTACAAGTTATCTTTCCTCAGGGCAGTTGTTGTCATTTGAGTGTTTTTGAGTTTCAGATGTTGATTGATGAAGATTTGATAAGTGGTGTTGGTGCAACTATTACATATGACTCTAACATGCTTTTTGGTGTTTCCTAATCATTTCCTAATTATTTTTATGGTCCACATTGATCAATGTGAAAGTTTTTGGTATTTTTGCTGAATCGGTCTTGATGTTATGCAGTTTTCTTGGTGGTGTAGCATGTTGAGGTTGATCATGGTGTGATTTTCGGTGGTGATGAGACTTGGAAATTTGATTTAGGTCCATGTTATATCATGTATATCATTATATTGGTCCGATGGTTGATCTTTGTATCATGTAATTTAATTTTGTAATTGTGAGGTGAGGGTTTAGTCAACCTTGTTGTCAAGGTTGATGAATTATATAAATAGGTGGTATAGTCATGTAATTTGGGTGTCGATGGTGTGTCTACATTATCCGAGAATAGTGTATGAGAGAAAAAGGAATTAATCTTTTGGTGTGGTGTATTGAGTAGATAATGTTACAAGGTAGACAAATGTGCTTAACCAGAACTATCATCAAGCATTAGCAGATGCTATTATTGCAGTTCATTCCTTCCAAACTATAGTTCAAATCTTGTTGCAAGTCAGTGAGACTTCCTTGAGGGTTGTAGCCTTATAGGCTATTGTATCTTGAGCAGTGAGCTCTAGGAAATGAGCCTAAATGTTGGTGCATTCCCAATTGTAATTATATTCAAATACTACTTTAGAGTATCATCTTATTGTGGGTAGGTTCCCACCGTGGTTTTTCCCTTAACCGGGTTTTCCATGTCAAAATCTTGGTGTTGTGAGTTGTGCTATCAATTTGATTATCTTTGTTTTTGCTGCAGTTTATCAAATTTGTATCTAAGGCTAAGTTTGATAATTAGGTGAAAAATGATTCACCCCCCTCTCATTTTTCCTTCATTTTTGTTGCCAACAATGTTTTCATTGATTTCAACATATTCTTCGGTGTATTCCAGTGTTGCAGTTTGATGGAATGAATTGGTTTAGCCTGTGTGTTGCAGATGAGTTGATGCAGATTAAAGGGTTTTTATTATGTTGTATATAGATAGTTCATTCCCATTTGCAGAGGTCCGTATGATGTCTTGATCAAGTTATGAGATCTGGTATTGAGGATGTTATTCAGCTATTCGTGTTATTCAGTATTCTAGTTTTTGCTCCGAATTGCTCTAGAATTGGTATATCTTTAGTTGTAGATGTGTGGGATATATTCTAGATGTTGATGTGTGTCCTGAGTTTGAGTGGTTCATGATTTGAAGATCCTCAAGGAAACCTTTTAAGTTGACAATCAGTTATGATGATTTTCTTGAGCTCTAGTAGAGAAATGATGATGATTCTGGTGATCCGAGTTGTTGCAGTTGTTGTGATGCAATTCACATTTCTTGTGAATATATCTAGATTGGGTTTTATGCATATTGGTGGTCTCCATTGATTATAGTGCATGTTATTAAAGATTTTCTTTGTCCAGTGATGTTCTTCATGTTATGCGATATTCCTGGTGGTTGTAGCATGTTGCGGATGATTGAGGCATAATTGTTGGAGGTGTTGCATGTTTCCAGTATTGATTTGGGTCTAGACTATGTCTTAGTTGACATAATTTTGGTCCACATGTATTTTTGTAGCATGTGAGGTTATTATTTTGTTATTTGTATTAAGGGTTTGACCGACCTTGAAATATAGGTTGAGGGTTTGTATAAATAAATGTAATAATCATGTAATATGTATGTATGCAAATGTATGTAATATATGAGAGTATGTATGATCAATTTTTATGTGCGAACAAGTGATTTAATCTTTCAAAAGTGTGAAGGAGAAGAGAAGTGTTGCAAAGTAGACTGTGTGCTTAATTGGAACTGTACTCAAGCATATGAAGATGCTACATTCATAGTTAATATAATTTGGATTATTGTCTGAATGTTTTGTAAGTCAGTGAGACTTCCTGTAAGGTAGTAAGCCTTCCATAAAGGTTGTAGCCTTTCTGGGTTTCTTATTTGAGTAGTGAGCTCTAGGTAGTGTGCCTAAATGCATGTGCATTCCCATAGTAATATTTACATTTACTCCTAATAGGGTATTATCTCATTGTGGGTAAGTTCTCACCGTGGTTTTTCCCTTAACTAGGTTTTCCATGTCAAAAGTCTTGGTGTTATGTGTGTTACTGATGTGGTATTGTTTCATGCATTAACTGATAATTATCAAATCTGATTTCTGGTTTACGTTGCAGTAAGTTTCTATGCAAACTAATTCAACCCCCTCTCATTTTTCTTCATTGTTTCCAATAGGGTTTGCCTAAGTCAAACCCCGATCGAGGAATCAACCTTGAATGAAATATTGCAAATACTGAAGTAAATAATGGAAAGTTATACCTTATATATGCAATGATTGATAATGATGCTTTCATTATTGAATGTGATCACATATGTATGAAATGGAATAAACATGACAAAACCCTAACATACACATGCTTGCAAATGAATGATGCAATGTTTCTCCAATAAAGAATATGCAGCCTTGAAGAATGCTTGATGTAGTCTCCTTGCCTTCTCCACCTTTCTTGTCTATATGCTCCTTATGCTTGTTATGATGCTCTCATGCTATGCTATCCCAAAATGATATGGTGAGACCTCCTTATATACTTTCTTGTCATAAAACATTCTAATTTTCCAACATGGGCTAACATGAGGAATTGTTTTCCTGCTAAAATTTGAGATAGGGCATAGGGGCCAAAATGGGTCCCAATTAGGGAGGATCAGGGCATGGCACGCTAGTCCTACCCCAAATTGGGTTAGGAACAAGGGGATAGGCAAGTTGAAAGATGGAAAAGTGAAGCTTGGTTGCATGGGAGAGGCACAAATAGGTCCCGATCAAGTATGAGGATGAGACCACTAAGGTGAGGGCCCCAAATATAGTCAAAATTACAAGGGGTGCAATTTTAGGATGCTACAAGAGTAAGTTTGTGAGTATGGAAAAGTATGATGGCGGTGTAGTAAGATTTGGAGATGAAAATGTTGGTATTTTGGTATGGTTTTGTTATTGATGTCAACACCTACTAACACTTATCAACTCTGGCACTTTGGAGAATCAGCAACATTCACCGGCAAACAAATGACTTATGTATAGTCACTGGTATCTGGTACACCGGTACTCGAAATGGCATGGAAAACACCTAGTTATGTTGAAGACATCGTTTGGACACTTAGTCTTTAAGATTTGTTTATTGGCATATTCGTATTTGCATATTTGCTGTTACCGACAAATAGGTCTAGGTTATACACCGACAGGATTATCTTTTCCAGATCAGCATGGCATGCTATGGAGATGATTTACTATTGTTGTAAATGCATCAAGCCGACATGTTGTACCGGTTATTACATCGGATATTGTTTAATTGTAAATTGATTTTATTGTAATATCCTTTAGAGTCAACCTACTAAAATTGGTCCTAGGTGATGATATAAATGTAAGATCTTATTTGTAAGATCGGATGTGGAATGCAAAGAAGAATTGTGTGAAGGTATATGCAAGAATAAGAAGAAGTATACATGCAGACATCATTTGAAGGTGAAGAAAGGTTTTTGTGAAAGCTTATCAGAACTCCACTGGTACTGAATCCAGCATATGAAGATGCTATTTTGAGCAGTACATCCTTATTGGATTTAATCATTCAATTGTAGTCAGCGTGACTCCTATTTTATGTTTGAGCAATGAGCTCTAGGCACTTGGCCTTTCTGCACGTGCAGACCACATTTGTATACACTTACTATCTGTAGTAGTATCATTTGATTGTGGGTAAGGTTTCCCACCATGGTTTTTCCTCTTACAGGGTTTCCACGTACAAATATTGGTGTTATGTGTTGTGGATGACTTTGTCTTTTTATTTCATACATTAATCTTTATCGGTATTGAAATTAACTGATAAAATGGTCAACCGGTATAAAAGTCTGGTTTACCGGTATTCAACATTAAGTTGGTTAAGTTGTTTTTGGTTTGAATTTATTTGACAACTGATTCACCCCCCCCTCTCAGTTGTCTCTGGGACCTAACAATTGGTATCAGATCCTAGTCCTCTTTTGCAGAAGTTTAACAACTTGAGGAGATCCAATTTCTACTAACTATTTTAGAAAGGATAGTCCTAAACTTGATGGAACCAACTATGGCATATGGAAGATCAAAATGGAGACACATCTGAATTGTATTGGAAAGGACATCTAGGAAGTTACAAAAAATGGCTATACTTCTCCTACTCCTGGTCAGCCTAATCCACCTACCTTGGGAAAAGATGAAGAAAATGATTGCAAAGCAAGAGAAGCAGTTTTGAGTGCATTAACAGATCAACAAATCATGGGATTATTAGATAGATCCACTACTAAAGCTATTTGGGGTCATTTGGAAACATTGAATGAAGGAGATTCCATAGTCAAAATTGCAAAACTTGAAAGCTTCTGGGTTAGGTATGAAAATCTGAAAATGGAAGAAGATGAAAGGATTTCTACTTTTATGGAAAGAGTTAATGAAATTGTTTTGGGTATTAAATATTGTGGAGGAACCTTAAGTGAAGATGAAATTGTTTTGAAAGTTTTAAGAGGATTGCCACCACCATATAAAATGAAGGTTATTGCTATAAATGAGTTTAGAACAATGCCTAATACATCAGTAACTAGGGATACATTGATTGGAAAACTCTCAGCTTCTAAAATTGAGGAATTTGGTCTTGTTGCTACTATAAAGATAGATTTAGCCTTCAAAGCATCAACATCATCTGCACCATTATTTGACAAATCTTATTGAAAAGCCTTTTATGCAAGAGAACTTGAAGAAAGCAGGAAATAAAATGAAGAACTTGAAGAACTTGAAGCACTATTTGCAAGAAAAATGCCTAAAGGTCCAGTTGGAAGTAAGTATGAAGGTAAAGCACCCTTTAAATACTTTAACTATAATAAGATCGGTCATATGGCTTCTAGATGCCCTAATAGACATGCTAGACTAAGAGAAGAAGCTAGAAGAACATACAAGCCTAACCCTGAATATCAGAGATACAGATTCAAGAAGAATAAAGACAAATCTTGTTATCTTGTTGATGAAGGAGTGACTGATGATTCTAATGAGGATCCGACAGACAATGGATGGGTTTTTGTTGCTATAATAGAAGACCAACCGACACCTACCATTCAACTGGTAGAGTAGTCCCTGGCAGCTAAAGTTGAAGTGAAGGATGAATGGATCATTGATTCAGGATGCTCACATCATATGACTGGAGATAAAAGTAAATTCTTGAACTTTCAAGAATATAATGAAGGCTTAGTGAGATTTGGAGATGATAAATCTTGTCTGATCAAATGTCAAGGTACAATATCTCTTGATGGTAAGCATAATACTGACAATGTTTACTATGTTGAAGGTTTAAAGCATAATCTTTTAAGTGTTGGTCAATTAGTTGAAAAAGGATTTCAGTTACAATTCAAAAATGGAAAATGCAAAATCATGAATAGAACTGGTTTGGAAATTGCAACCAGTAATCAAACTAGAGTTAATATCTTTCATTTGAATAATAGTGAAAAGAAATGTTTATTTGCACATATTGATGAAAGTTGGCTATGGCATAAGATACTCTGTCATGTAGACTTTGATTGCATGGTAAAAATCAGTACTACTAAGGCAGTTAGAGATTTACCTAAAATTGTCAAACCTCACAATACAATATGTAAGGAATGTCAATTTGGAAAACAAGTTAGAGCTACTTTTAAAAGTATTCCAGAAAAATCAAAAAATGCTCTTGACTTAATCCATACTGATTTATGTGGTCCAGCTAGAACTAAAATTTTGCAAGGTGATAGATATTTCATGCTAATCATTGATGACTACTCTAGAATGTGTTGGGTTACTTTTCTCAGAGAAAAATTCAGAAGCACTTGGAAAGTTCAAAATGTTCAAAACAATGGTAGAAAATGAAACTGGTAAGAAAATCAAATGTCTGAGATCAAATCAAGGAGGAGAATTTACATCTAAGGAATTTAATGCATTTTGTGAAGTGAATGGAATCAGAAGACAACTATCAGCACACCAGACACCACATCAGAATGGAGTTGTCGAAAGGAAAAATAGAACTATCTTGGATGCAACAAGAAGTATGTTATCAGAAGCAAATCTACCACATGTGTATTGGAAAGAGGCAGTAAGTATAGTGGTCTATACATTCAACAAAGTTCACATCAAAGGTGAAACTGGTAAGACCCCTCATGAACTATGGTTTGGTATTACTGCTACTCTTAAATAATTCAGAATATCTGGAAGTGAATGCTATATTAGAAGAGATGAGTATATTGGGAAATTTGATCCTAGAAGTGATGAAGGAATATTTCTTGGTTATTCATCTAAGAGTAAGGCATATAGATGTTTTAACAAAAGATTGCAGAAAATTGTTGAGAGTACAAATGTGAAGATTGATGAACAATTTAGAGGAACTTAAAGGTATATAGATTCTGAACCGGCAATAGAAATTCTAACAAATGAACCTACGCTAAACCCATTGGTACAGAATGAAGATCTAGTTACACCGGTATCATCTGAAAATTCCACTATAACTGAGGAACAACAACAAACAAAGACACCTCAGTATGTAAGACTGACTCATTCTAAAGATCAGATAATTGGAAACAAGTATAAAGGAGTTATGACAAGAGGAAGATTGGAAAATGAAGAGGTATGTCTTATTTCTCAAATTGAACCATCATCAATTAATGAGGCATGTGAAGATAAACACTGGATTAAAGCTATGGAAGAAGAATTAGAACAAATTGAGAAGAATAACACTTGGACATTAGTTTCCTGGCCTAAAGATAAAAATGTAATTGGACCCAAATGGGTATTCAGAAACAAAATTAATGAAGATGGTAAGGTTATCAGAAATAAAGAAAGACTAGTGTGTAAGGGATATTCTCAGAAAGAGGGAATTGATTATAATGAGACCTTTGCACTGGTAGCTAGAATTGAGGCAGTCAGATTATTTTTGGCTTTTGCAACACATAAGAACTACAAAGTATATTAAATGGATATTAAATGTATAGTTTTGAATGGAGATCTTGAAGAAGAAGTTTACATTGAACAACCTGATGGATTTTCTTTGACAGATAACAAAGATATGGTTTGCAGGTTAAGGAAAGCTTTGTATGGGTTGAAGCAAGCTCCAAGAGCTTGGTATGCAAGATTGGATAAGTATCTTTTGAAGATTGGTTTTTCTAAAGGTAATGCTGACAACAACTTATATTATAAAGTGACTAATGATGACATCTTGGTTATTAAAGTTTTTGTTGATGATATAATCTTTGGAGGAGAAGATGGATTATGTAAAGAATTTTCTATTGAAATGCAGCAAGAATTTGAAATGTCTATGATTGGAGAAATAAAATTCTTTTTAGGATTGCAGATTTCACAGACTGATAAAGGTATATTCTTGAGTCAATCCAAGTACTTGAAGGAGTTATTAAAGAAATTTGGGATGGAGAACTCTAAATTGGTAAGCACACCTATGACTACAAATGACAAATTATCACAAAGGGATGAATCTACACCTATTAATCCGACTAGATACAAATCTATGATAGGAGGTTTATTGTATTTGACACAAACAAGACCTGATATCATGAATGCAGTATGTATTGTTTCAAGATTTTAGAGTAATCCTAGAGAAAATCATGAATCGGTAGTAAAAAGGATTTTCTGGTACTTGCAAGGCACAACAAATCTTGGATTGTGGTATCCTAGAAATGAAAACTTTGAATTATGTACATACACAGATGCAAATTGGGCAGGAGATGTGGATGATAGAAAAAGCACCATCGACGGAGCATTTTTTCTTGGAAGCAGATTAATTTCTTGGTTAACTAAGAAACAAAGCTGTATATCCTTATCAACAGTAGAATCAGAATATGTTGCAGTAGAAACTAATTGTACACAGGTACTATGGCTTAAACAAATGTTGAAAGACATAAAGGTAAAATGCAAGGAACCTATAACTATCTATTGTGATAACACTGCAGCAATTGATATATCTAAGAATCTGGTACTACATTCTAAAACCAAACATGTTTCTATCAAACTAAATTTTCTAAGGGAGAATGTTGAAGCAAAAGAAATAAAACTGGTTTATGTGAATACTAAAGAGCAGATTGCGGATATTTTCACTAAACCTCTACCTAAGGAGACTTTTGAATATCTTAGAGATCAGCTTGGGGTCATACCCCCACCTATAGATACTTAAGAAGTTGATGTTTGTCATCAACTGGTAGAATTAACAGAGAAATCTTTTACTCTGGCTTTGATGAGGAAGCTACTTCTCAGGGGGAGTAGTTGGTATACTAAATTGGTTGGTATTTTGTATCTAAAAAATGGTTTTTACTTTGGCAATTGATGTCAAAGGGGGAGAGATTGGTATGGAAAAACACAAGGAAACACATGTCACTCTCAGGGGGAGAGATTATTTATATCTGAATTTTTTATTTCTGGTTATGATCTCTTTTAGGAGATTGTTGGCTTTTTTTGGCTTTTGGTATTTGGCATTTCTGTTTTGGCACTTTGATGGTTTTTCCATCTTGTGTTGCCATTAATGCCAAAGGAGGAGATTGTTGGTATTTTGGTATGGTTTTGTCATTGATGTCAACACCTACTAACACTTATCAACTCTGGCACTTTGGAGAATTAGCAACATTCACTGGCAAACAAATGACTTATTTACAGTCACCGGTATCTGGTACACTGACAGGATAAAATGATCATCGATACTCAGAATGGCATGGAAAACACTTGGTTATGTCAAAGACATCATTTGGACACTTTGTCTTTAAGATTTGTTTATTGGCATATTCATATTTGCATATTTGTTGTTACTAGCAAATAGGTCCAAGCTATACACCAACAGGATTATCTTTTCTAGATCAACATGGCACCTATGGAGATGATTTACTATTGTTGTGAATGCATCAAGCCGACATGTTGTATCAGTTATTACATCAGATATTGTTATAATTGTAAATTGATTTTATTGTAATATCCTTTAGAGTCGACCTACTAAAATTGGTCCTAGGTTATGATATAAATATAAGATCTTATTTGTAAGATCAGATGTGGAATACGAAGAAGAATTGTGTGAAGGTATATGCAAGAATAAGCAGAGCTACACACACAGACATCATTTGAAGGTGAAGCAAGGTTTTTGTGAAAGTATATGAGAACTACATCGGTACTAAATCTAGCATATGAAGATTCTATTTTGAGTAGTACATCCTTATTGGATTTAATCATCCAATTGTAGTCAGTGTGACTCCTATTCTGTGTTTGAGCAGTGAGCTCTAGGCACTTGGCCTTTTGGCATGTGCAGACCCCATTTGTATACACTTACTATCTGCAATAGTATCATTTGATTGTGGGTAAGGTTTCCCACCATGGTTTTTCCCCTTACAAGGTTTCCACATACAAATATTGGTGTTATGTGTTGTGGATGACTTTTTCTTTTTGTTTCATACATTAATCTTTACCGGTATAGCAATTAACTGATAAAACTATCAACCAGTATAAAAGACTGGTTTACCAGTATTCAACATTAAGTTGGTTAAGTTGCTTTTGGTTTGAATTTATTTGACAACTAATTCACCCCCCCCCCCCCTCTCAGTTGTCTCTGGGACCTAACAGACAAAGCTAGTATAATTTGTGGTAGAGGTTCTATTTCTCTTGATGGTAAACTTAACATTGATGATGTCTTATATGTTGAAGGTCTAAAGCATAATCTTTTGAGTGTTGGATAGATGGTTGATAAGGGATATGATTTGCAATTCAAGAATGGTAAATTTAAGATCTTGAGTAGATTTGGAACTGAAATTGTATTAGGTAATATCTTTCACTTGAATGCTAGTGGTAAAAGTTGTTTGATTTATCAGGTTGATGAAAGTTGGTTATGGAATAGAAGGATATGTCATGTAAATTTTGGCTGGATGGTTAAGATAAGTTCCACTAAAGTTGTACGAGATCTAACTAAGATTGTAAATCCCTCTAATCCAGTATTTAAGGAATGTCATTTAGGGAAGCAAATGAGAGTTTCTTTTGAAAGAAAACATTATACTTCTAATGGGATATTGGATCTTGTGCATACTGATTTGTGTGGTCCCTCTAAAGTGAGAAGCTTGCAGGATGATAGTTATTTCGTACTATTGATTGATGACTATTCAAGGATGATGTGGGTTACCTTCTTAAGGGAGAAGTCTAAAGCATTGGAGAAGTTCAATATTTTCAAAGCTATGGTTGAGGCTGAGATTGGACATAAGCTAAAGTGTCTGAGATCTGACAGAGGTGATGAATTTACTTTAGGTGAGTAGAATGACGTTGTGGAGAGGAAGAACATGACAATTCAGGAAGCTGCTAAAATGACGATGATTGAAGGAAATGTTCTACATATCTATTACAAAGAAGTTGTAAGTATTTCAATATATACCTTTAACTAGGTGAATATTAAAGGTGATACTGGTAAGACTCCTTATGAGTTATGGTTTGGTCATGTTCCTATAGTTAGATATTTCAGAATTTTTAGTAGTAAATGATATATCAGAAGAGATGAAGATCTAGGGAAGTTTGATGCTAGATGTGATGAAGGAATATTTCTTGGTTATTTTGCTAAGAGAAAGGCCTACTGGTTTTATATTAAGAGATTGAGAAAGATAGTTGAGAGTGCTAATGTGAAAGTGGATGAAGGAAATGAGTATTGGCCCAGACACTCTGGATATGATTATGATGATCAAGATGTTAGTGCATATAAATAAAAGCATGTGTAGACCCATAACCAAGTTCAAATTGCTCCAGAAAAGCCTAAAGAAGAAAAAAATGCTAGTGAAGAAGAAATATGTCAAGAGTCTGAAAATAATGAAAATCCAAAGACTCCCAGGTATTTAAGGTTGAATCATTTAGAGAATTAGATAATAGGTGATAATAATAAAGGTATGATTACTAGTAGAAGAATTTTTGAAGAGTATTGATTGATTTCTAAGATTGAACCTAAGAATGTTGATGAAGCTTGTAAAAATGAAAATTGGGTTAAAGTTAGGGAAGAAGAGTTGAATCAAATTGAAAAGAATAATACTTGGATTTTAGTTCCTAGACCTAAGGATAAGAGTGTAATTGAAATTAAATGGGTGTTTCAGAATAAATTGAATGAGAACGATGAAGTTGTTAGGAATAAAGTAAGACTTGTTTGTAAGGGTTATTCTCAGATGGAAGGTATTGTTTTTTAGGAGACTTTTTCTCTGGTAGCCATAATTGAAGATGTTAGATTATTTCTTTCTTATACTACTTACAAAGATTTCAAAGTGTATCAAATGGATGTCAAGTCAACCTTTCTTAATGGTGAGCTGGAAGAATAAGTTTGCATTGAGCAACCAGATGGTTTTTAGTTAACAGATTAGAAAGATATGGTTTGTAGGTTGAAGAAAGCATTGTATGGATTGAAGTAAGCTCCAACAGATTTTTATGTCAGATTGGATAAGTATTTAATGAAGCTTGAATTCAATAAAGGTGTCGCTGACAGTAATCTGTACTTCAAGATTGATAATGATAACATATTAATTGTTGAAGTTTTTGTTGATGATATTATTTTTTATGGAAATGATGGTTTGTGCAAGAAGTTTGTTGATGATATGCAAAATGAGTTTGAGATGCCTATGATTTGTGAGATAAAATTCTTTTTGGGATTTTAAATTACTTAGTTGGATAAGGGTATTTTTATATCTCATTCTAAGTATGTGAAGGAATTGTTGAAGAAGTTTGTCTTGGATGATGCAAAGCATGTTGGTACATCTATGGTGACCAGATGTGAGTTGACAAAGGATGATTATTCTTCGAAATAAAATCAGACTAGATACAAATCTATGATTGTTGGTTTGTTGTATTTGACTCAAACTAGACCAGATGTTATAAATTTTGTGTCTTGTTGCTAGATTTCAAGCCGATCCTAAGGAATCTCATGTTGTTGCTATGAAGAGAATTTTTAGATTTTTAGAAGGGACAATTGATTCTGGTTTGTGGTATCCTAGAGATGATGATTTTACTTTGAGCGCTTTTACTAATGTTGATTGGGCAGGTGATGTTGATGATAATAAGAGTACTAGTGGTGGTGCATTTTTCTTGGGTAAGAGATTGGTCTCATCGATGAGTAAGAAGAAGAATGTTATCTCTTTGTCCATTACAGAAGCATAATACATTGTTCCTTCTATAAGTTATACTCACGTGATTTGGATGATGCAAATGTTGAAGGATATCAAAGTTATTTTTTATGAGACTACTACTATATACTATGAAAATTCAAGTTCTATCAATATTTCTAACAATCTGGTGTTTCATTCTAAGACCAAGCATATATCAATAAAGTTTCATTTCTTGAGAGAGAAGGTGAAGGAAAAGGAAGTCAGATTGGAGTATGTATCTACAAATGAACAGATTGCAGATATCTTCATGAAGCCTTTGCCTAAAGATACATTTGAGTATTTCAGAGAGAAGCCAGGGATAATTGCCCCTCTTGATGAGAACCAAGATGCATGGAGTTGTATCAGTCTAGTGGACTTCACAGAGGTATCTTGTGATCCGAATTAATGAGTGAGGCTGCTACTCAAGGGGAGTAGTCAGTGTGTGGTTAAGATGTTTAGATTTGTGAGTTTGTCCTAAGAGGGTCATACTATCTTATAGGGTGAGAGAATAATGATTTGTATGTGCCTTTTGCATTGATGTTAAAGGGGGAGAGAAGCATATGAAAAATTGCTATATCTTGTGCTAATCTTAGGGGGAGATTATTGAGAGTTATGGATGATTGTTGGTTGTTGATTTCTTTCTTTGCATTGATTGTTTTTCACATCCATATGTTGCCATCAATGCAAAAGGGGGATATTGTTGGATATTGCTGAGAATTTTTCTGAAATGATGTGTTGTCATTGATGTCAACATATTCTTTTGTGTATTCTAGTGTTGTAGTCAGATTGGATGAGTTGGTTTGGCCAATGTGTTGTAGTTGAGATATTGTGGTTTAATGGGTTTAGAGATACTTATCTCTATTTGATTCAGTAGATGTTTTAGTGGTCCGCATGATGTTTTGATTGAGTTGTGTGATATGGTATTGAGGCTAGTTATTCAGTTGTTCATGCTATTCAATATTCTGGATTCTACTCCATATTTCTCTAGAATTGCAATATCTTGGTTTGTGGATTTGGCAGTATTTGGAATGTTCATATGTGTCCTCAATTTTGATGGTTCATGATTTGGAAGTTTGCAAGTGAATATTTCAGTTTGGCGGTTAGTTCAATGTGTGTTCATGAGGTTCGGTATATTAACGATGAAGATTATAGTAAGTGGTGTTGTTGCAATTGTTGTTGTGGTCATTCACATTGATTGTGGATGTTTCTAGATCAAGTCATATTCGTGTTCATGGTCCGTATTGATCGTTGTGCATGTTATTGATCATTTTCTTGATTTGATGTTCTTCATGTTATGCAAAACTCTTGATGATTGTAGCATGTTGTAGATGTTCGAGGCATAATTCTCGGAACTATTTCTTGCATGTGGTGTTGGTTTAGGTCTAGACTATGTCTTACCAACATTGTTTTGGCCCATATGTATTGTTGTAGCATGTGAGGTTATTGTTTTCTAATTTGTGTTGAGGGTTGAGCCAACCTTGAAATATAGGCTGATGATTTGTATAAATATATGTAATCTTCATGTGAGAGATGTATCTGCATGTGCGAACATTGATTTGATCTTTTAGTAGCAAAGGAGAAGTTTAAAGAAGTGTGAAGAGTGGAGTTTGAGTAAATGAGCTTAACTAGAACTATAACCAAGCATGAGAAGATGTTATTTCATCAGTTCATGATCCTCCAGATGTAATATAAATCCTTTTGTAAGGAAGTGAGCCTTCCCTAGGTTTGTAGCCCTTCTTGTTTTGTGATTTGAGTAGTGAGCTTGAATGCATGTGCATTCCCCATTGTAATATTTACACTTACTCCTAACAGAGTATTATCTCATTGTGGGTAGGTTCCCACCATGGTTTTTCCCTTAACCAAGTTTTCACGTCAGTTTTATGTGTGTTATTGATGTGGTATTGATTTATGCTTTTATTGTTTATTATCTGATCTGAATTTATGTTTGACTTGTGTAGATTTTGAGAGCAAACTGATTCACCCCCCCTCTTAGTTTTCTACCTTGTTTCCAACATGACACATCTTATATAAGACATGTGATAGATGAAAATTGGATGAAAGATGAAATATGATGGAAGTGAAGAATAATTAGTAAGAAATGAAAAATAGAATTGATTTATATATATAATAGTTGATGTGAGGAAATGATTTGAGATGTAATTATAGATGAGATAAAGAGATTGGAAAAAGATATAACCATCACTTGTTGTGCCTTGATTTTTTAGCACAACATTTTCATTATTGAGCCTTATTATGTCTCAATGGATCTTTGTACACCAAGGCATAAGGAACCAAGGTGTAAATGATATCCCATTATAGAAAAAAAAACACATTGCAGATAAGGAGTGAACCTATCCATTCTAGGTATAGCACCAAGGGTTGAGATATGTGTGATAGTCAGAAGCATAGTTATCCTTGACTTATTTTTGCATATGATACTTGTTGAATGAGCATACCAACATAGACACCCAAGGTACCATTGCCCCAGAACTTCATCAGTTCACACCACAAACAACAAATAGAGAAAAATATCATGACCATCTTGGCTCCTTTAGTCACTTGGGGACATCCTTGAGTAGCATAGGAACATGATCTATCATAAATCGATAAAAGATAAATCAATAATAGATAAGACTAACTTGACCAAATGAGCCAACAACCATATTGATCTCTTGCCAAGGGTAAGTGTTTCCGGATAGGATGTACATTGTAAGAAAGATGTATCCATTAGGACATGATATCTGATAGGTACCTATTTTAGGAACGATGTATCCGTAAAGGATCATTTGATAAAGATGCTAAAAATTGATAGGCAAATGAATGGTTAGGTTGTAGACTAGCTTGGTAGTTTGTCTGTTGATGCATAATTTGTTAAGTTCAATGTTTTGATTTGATTTACATTTTGCATTTGTTGAAATGCTTGTCATTTGCAAAGGATAATTTATTGTGAATTATGAATAATAGATTTTTTTTTTAAATTTATTGTTTTTTCTGATTTTTAGGGTTTCCTAGGATTTTGATTTTTTTTTGGAAAATTTTCAGGACATTATATGATTTTTTTGTGGATTTTGATGTTTTTTGTTATTTTTGGATTTTGATGTTTTCTGATGTTTTTGGATTTTGTTGTGTATGATTTTCAATGTTTATTTTTGTTGTGTATGATTTTGTAGTTGATTTTTTCAAGACTTTTTCTGATTTTTAAGATTTTTTTTATGACATTTTTCAGCTATTCCCCCAGTATGCAAACCTATTATGATATGATGATCAACAAAATGCAAGTGAAAACAATGAATTTTTGAAATGCAGTTATGGTAGATGCAAGATGTGTAGGATGAAAATGCATTTCCTGTTTGGACAAGGATGATTTTCTGTGTTTATCACTATACAATACACTAATCATTTTGAAGGTAGACAACATTTCATAGATAGGCGTTGATTCAATTGACAAGCCCACCCTAACATAATGAGTGACAAAGATTTGTAAATGGAGATTTGGAAAACTTCCTCACCAATTCTTGAAACTTTTGGTCTTCTCTTGCCTATGTGGTGCAACTAAATTTATTTTGACTCTTATAACCATTAGATAATCAAATAGCTCTAATAAGGTTATCACTATAATCTCTCTAATATTTCTCCATTACCAATAGGCATCCATATCCCTGATGGAGTTACTCACATGTTCCCATAGCCAAGATTTTATTGCACTTTTGTGCATGATATTTCAGTTATATATCTTTGCTTCTTTTTCCTTGAAATGGAATTTTGGCATATCTCTTTTCTTTTGTTTTTATATTCTTTCCTTGGCTTTTAACTAATGAAACCTACCTGGGTATGGCAATTATAACAACAATGAAGTAGAATTTTGGATTTTTCACTAGCCATATGATCAACTAGGTATCTACAATGACTTAGAGAAAAATATTGTGTGAGATATAGCAATTGGCAGACTTTGGGTAACAATTCCCAATAGTAAAACTTATACCCAACCAAAGATAAAGATAAATCACAAGGTGGCGTTGAAGATGAATAAACTTAAACTTTCAAGAACTTCATGTAGAAGTATCTAAGAAACAAGACAGCCTTCACTTCTTTTAGTGCAAATGGGTGAATAACTAAAACAATCTCCTTGCTTTATTGATGTAGCTAAATGTGAATGCAGAAAATATATGCTATGAAGATTGTAAATGTGATGTGTTTAGAAAAGAAACTATATGCAATGCAAAGCTGACAAAAAGTGATATGCAAATGTAGAAAGTAAAGTCTAAACTTAACCCAGTCCTTAGATGTAATATCACTTAAGGTGCATAATATTCATAAGATCAGGGAGTGAATCTCCCTCCATTATGATTAAACAATAGGCACCATTGCCAATAAATATTGTTACCACAAAAGGACCCAATCAATTGGGTTCAAATTTACCTGGTCTTTTCCATTCTACTAGGTTTCTCTGATTTTTAAGAACAAGATCTCCCACCTCAAAGCAGTGTGGTCTCACTCTTTTGTTATAGCTTCTTCTCATTCTATTTCAATAACCTTATAAGTTATTTATGATAGTTTGTCACTTTTTATCTAATATTTCTAGCACTTGCAATCTTGCAACTCTATTGTCTTCTTCTGATACGATGTTTCTTAAAGATACTCTTAGTGATGTCAATTCTACCTCAATAGGTAAAATAGATTCTGTACCATATACTAAAGAATAAGGTGTAGCAATTTTAGTTGTGCGTACACCTATTCTATAAGCCTCTACTTGACCATTGATTTAGGGGTAATAAGGAGTAGAAAAGTACTATTGGATGTGAAATTGTTCACAAAGTTCACTCTCTTCTTGGTTTTTGAATGGGCATCCATTATTTGTCATGATGCATATTGGGACTCCATATTTATAGATAATGTAATTCAGAATGAATTTTGCTATATGTTTGCCCATAGTGTAAGTCATAGGGATTGCCTTGACCCACTTAGTAAAATATTCAATGGTAGTAAGAATGAACTTATGTCCATTAGAGGAGGTAGGTTTGATTATCCATACTAGATCAAGCCCCCACTATGAGAACAACCATGTTGATGTAATAGGTTGAAGGTCTTGTGTAGGTGAATTAATCAGATCTCCATGTATCTGACATTGTTTGCATTTTTATACATATTTATAGGCATCATCCTCCATTGTTGGCCAATAATATCCTATTCTTAATAGTTTCTTGGCTAGTGTTGGGCCACTGATATGGGTTCCATAGACTCCATCATGAACTTCTTTAAGTGTCATTTACGCCTCTTTGGAATTGAGACATCTAAGAAGGTAGTATCTAAGCTTCTTTAGTACAAAGTGTCTGCAATGATTGTGTATCTAGATGCCTGGAGTACTAGAGTCTTTCTTTGATTTGAGGAAAGGCCAGGAAGCATGTATTGGTTGTGTAGATATTCTTACACTTATTGATACCATGGGTATTTGGCTCCCACTATAACATAGACATATTTAGAAGAAGGTATTTCATAGGATGTGACCATCAACTTCTCTACTATGAACTCAAACTGAGTTCCATTATTAGGTATATCAAGGAGAGATCCCATAGTGGCCATTATGTTAGTTGCTCTTTTTTTGTACTCTGGGAATCTTCTAATTCCTCCACTAAATGCTTGTATGGTGTTAGTGTTGGCATATGCACACTCCAATGAGACATTGTATGTGATTGAAGGTTTTGTCATTGATGGCAACCTTACAATCCTATGGCACCGGCAAGGCATTACACTGGCAAGTTAGTGCACTAGCATCAACAATTAGACTCTACACCAGCACTGGGGACACTGGCACCAGCACAGAGAAAGGAAGTATACCGGCACAGAGGCTGACAGGATTTTGTTATATTATATTTTGTTTATTGTTGTAAAAACTTTGTAAGCCGACTTGGCATGTTGTAAAATGACTCTTATATATAAAAGAGATCATTGTAGAAATTTTGTAAGTAAGGAAGAAAGTGAAGAAAGTGATGTATGCAAAATATTAAGAAAGACCTTTTATGCGAAATATAGGGTAAAGGGTTTATGTAAGAAGCAAAGTAGCAACCGGTACTGAATCAGGCATTATGGATGCTATTGTAAAGTAGTACAAGATACTGGATTTGTATATTCCACATTGTAAGTCAATGTGACTTCCCATTTGAACGGTGAGGTCTAGGCAGTTGGCCTTCCTGCATGTGCAGGCCCCTATTGTAAGTAATATTCTCTTATTGGCTAGTAAGAGGATATTGTGGGTCACAAATCCCACCGAGGTTTTTTCCACACCAAGTTTCCTCATTAAATCCTTGTGTCATGCTGTGCTTTTCATGTGGATGTTTTTGATTCTCTTTATTGCATTATTTCTTGCATACCGGTACACTGTTATAATATATTCTGCATGTTTTAAGATAAGAAATTATGTACACCGGTTAGATACTGATTCATCCCCCCTCTCAATATCTATGGGAATCCTAACAATTGGTATCAAAGCTTGGTCCTCTATTTTCAGAAGCCTAATAGCTTGAGGAAGATCCTGACACCGGTAAAGATGGAAAATCTGATGAAGCAACTTGAAGGAGCTCTTTCAAACTATGATGCAGAGAAATTGAAAAATATCAAACTAGAAGATGATTTAAGGGCAGCTTAGGATATCTTTCAGGCACTTCAAGAGAATCTTACTATTGCAAGAAATAAGAGAAGAGAACTTTGTGAAAAGATGCAAAATGAGAATGATGAAAAAGAATCACTTAATGATCAGATAAGCAAGTTGAAACAAGAAAACATGACAACAAAGAATGAGATGCAGGATATGACTATGAGATTTTGTAAAGAGATTGAGGATAGGAAGAAGAATGAAGAAGAATTGACCAGAAGACTAAATGATGCAGCAAATGAGAACACAAGACTTAGCTATGAAAATGACATGTTGAAGACAGATCTAATACACACTCAGAATGACTCAAATGAACTGATGAGACAAAAAGAAGTCTTAGAAAGAGAACTAGAAACTGTAAATCAACATAAAGAAAAATTCAAGATAAGTTCAGAGGAACTTAGCACCTTGCTGAAGAATCAAAAACCTAAAGGTGACACTTCTGGAATTGGCTTTGAAGTTGGTGAAAGCTCCAGTACTGCAAATACTCAAGATCACAATAAACCGGTAAGACAACCTAATGCTTATAAATTCAATTGAAAATGCTTTAACTGTAATAAGTATGGTCATAGAGCAAATGAATGTAGATCTATAAATTATCAGAATATCAACACACCCATTGGTCAATGTTCAAAATGCAACAAAGTTGGTCACAACTCTGAAAATTGCAGAATGAATTTGAAATGTTATGTTTGTGGAAGATTTGGACATTTATCCAATCAATGCAGAACACAAACCAACATAGGTTATGAGAAAGCTATTCAGAAGAATAATGTAACTTGTTATGCATGTAACAAGATTGGGCATATTGCAAAATTCTATAGAAGTAAAGGATCACCGGTAGACAACAAAAGTTTTAGCTTGAAAGGTAAAGAAAAGGTTGAAGAGGTTAAGCAAGAATTCTCAAAACAATGGATTAGAAAAGCTAATCTAAATATTGGGAATACTCCTCCACTGGTAAAACCAATCAATGCTTCACCGACAGGACAGAGTGATGCTTCACCGATAGGACAGAGAAGTGCTCCACTGGCAGGAAGTTCTTCATCTAATTGAAGAAATTTTCCTTGAGGGTTTGGCAATCTAATGACACGTGCTATTATTCCCTTGGTTAGAAATGAGAAGTTGGAAATTACTTATTACCGGCAAACAATGTTAAGTGAATACTTAACCAGCATGCATTTAATGTGGTAGATGGCGAAAAGACACTATAAATTTGAGGTTTTGGCTCCATTTCATTTCACCGAGATTTCAAACCTACGAAGAGTGTGAAGATTCCGAGCTAAGGCATTACGAGCAAGAGGCAAGAACACTTCAAGCAATCATCCATCCTAAAGGCAGTAAAAGGTATTTTATCATGGCATCCACCTCTACAATTGAATATATAGCAAACCCTACTGTTGTCAAAGTTATAAAAAGACCTAGGCCTGTATTTCAATTAGTTCCCAAGATAGCAAAGAAAGATGATACCTTAGGTGCTTTTTCTGAAATTCCTAAGGGAGTTGTTTATGCTGAAGACCCCAGAATTTACATTCATTGTAGCATTGAGGAACTAGGAGATGAAGAGATTAAAACCATGTTTAAAACTGTGATATGTGATGAATCCGGCAATGTAAAAGATGAACACAAGATCATTGAAACCCTAGGATTTACAGAGATCCTTAGCATTCCTGAATTTCCCAAGGATGTGATTAGGATAGTCTTAAGCAGGGTACATGGTGAATTTTTCTGGTTAGATGCAATTCACAAAATCACTAAGGAAGTTGTGAAAGCTATCATAGGGTTACCAACCACCGGTAAAAGGCCAGACAAAACCAAGAAGGTTTCCAATGACCTAGTTACTCAGTTAACTGGTGCCACATCCGACAGAAGGTCCTTAAGAGTAAATGATGTAACAGATATTAATGTGAGATTTATCAGCATGATATTAGGATATAAAGCTACTCATGCAAATAGACTTAATTTAGTTTCAAGTTTATGCATTAAGAGTGCTTATGATATGGTCACAGATAATGCAATGATTGATGTATGTGAGTGGTTGAAGGATGAATTAATTGACAATTTAGGCAAGATTAAGAAGGACAAGAAAGGAACTTTTAAATTTGGAAATCTGTTAGTATGTATGATGCTACATATAACCAAATAGTTTCCCAATATAGGCTACAAAGAACTTGGATATGATATACCGGTAGGTAAACATCTAACAAAACTATTCAACAATATGGGAGAAGATAAGGAAAACAATATCCATGATTTCTTTCAAGCACTAAAGACCAAAATGAAGAAAAGAACCATATTATCACAAAAGATTGTTGACAAATATAAGGATGAAATATGCTTTGTAATCAAGAAGGATGAGATCTGGATGGAAGCAGTCATCCCTAGGACTGTTTGGGTAATAGAGATGGGCTATGAAACAGATGATCATATAATTGAAACATATATTAAAGCACTTCTGGAAGCCCCTAAAGAACCTAAGGAAGAAATATTTGGTAGTGCAGAAACTATTGAAAGCCAAATACAATCTAAGAAAAGAGTGAAAAAGGTTGAGGCAGTTGTAACAAAAGGTTCTAGGCAAGCAAAGGAGATCAAGGATAAAGTAATGGAACAAACTGGTATAACAGAGGATGAGTTAGCAGCTCCACAACCTGAAACTCACCTATCACTAGTAGGAACATCTTCAGAGAATGACATGCCTGCAACTTTCAAAAGAGTTGTAAGAAAAAGAGATCCCTCACCAGCAACCACACCCTCACCTAGGAGGACAAGACAAAAACAACAAGCAGTGAGATCTCTAGTAAGAAAGGCTACACCAAAGAAGAAGAAACTGACACCCAAGAAGAAGAAGAGAACAAATAAAGACTTGGCCCCTCTTGACATACTATTGAATGAAATTATAGAGGAAGGAAAATTGAATAATATAGAGAAACTATATGACACTCTGACAGCTGATGAAAAAGAACAAGTAGAAAATAGTGTTATATTGCATATGGATATGTATAAGAAATTTTTGATGGAAGTAGTAGATGAAGTACCAGATGAACTATTTAAAAGACTAGAAGCAAGAAGACAAGAAGTAGTAGAACTTGACAAGAAAATAAAGATATAAAAGCTACTTGTTGTATATCTAATGAATTCACCCAAATAAATTGATGACTTAATTGCTGAAGCCAACCGATCAGTATTTTCTACTGCACACTGACACATTGCTTTAATGGTTGGAAGAGTTAATGAGGTGACTGAGGAGACAAAAAATGCATGGGACATTTTCCTAGTGGAAAAAGAAAAACAAGAAGAATACATGAGTCAAAAACCTATAAAGGTATATCAGAAAGAAAGAGACAAGGGTAAAAGTAAAGTTGGTGGACCACCCAGTATCAAGGTTAAAGACAACTTACCCCCACCTCCTTTTATTACTCCACCGGTAAAAACAATAGCTATAAAAGATCAACCAACAGTTGAAAGTATGAATGTAGAGGATGTCAATCCTAATCCTGAAGTCTTATACATAGTGGATGTTGATACTCAAAAGATCAACATTGTGGTAGACAAAGATACAACTGATAAGATTGACATGGCTAGTGAGCCTCTGGTAGCTAAGCAAACTGATAACACACAGGAAAAACCGGCAGATGACAAAGAGAAAAAGGTAGAAACTCAGACTTAGACTAAGACAATGCAACAAACAAAGAAACAAATAGAGCAAAAGGCTCCTGAACAGGAACATGTTCATGAGGAAACAGTGCCACCGACTATTGGAAAAGCAAAAAAAACCATTGCTTAAGGAAATGCAAACACAAACAGACCTACCAGAGGTCAATACAAGCTTGGTTACTTTTACTGGCGGTACTCAGAATGTTGGTTCATCATTAGGCTATAAATCAACTAATGTGACTGAGGTACTCTTGGATTCAATTAAAAAGATAACAGATTGCAGCTCACAAGCTTATAAGGCAATTGATGACACCATACCAATTTTGAAGGTAATTGCTCCTAACTGTAATATAGACAATAAAGATTCTTTAGGACAACTTGATACCTTGTGTAAATATATCACAAAGAACATTGAGAAAATAAAGGAAGAGACATTGAAGGACAAAGTAGAAATTGAAAAACAAAGATTCTTTGATGAGCAAATAAAGAAGTGTACTAGAGATTTTGACACACTTCTACTGGAACTGTGTAATTTATTAAAAGAGTACAAAACTCTTTACAAAGACACCTGTAAGGAAAACCTTTTAACTATAGATATAGATAAGAAGATGAGCAAGGTATAGGATGAAATCAATAAACTTGTAGATAATTGTTAACTCACCTGATACATTATTAGTTTTTGAACAGAAGATAACAAATTTTGAAGAAGAATTACTTAAATTGGAAAGAGAAAAAGAGAGAATAGTGAATAAGGAAAAGCATCTGAGATTAAAACTGAGTCCAAGATTGGACTATTTAGCATCATTACAGAAGGAAGTATCTGAGGCACTAATACAGGGACAGAAAACACTGGCAGAGCATTTGTAGCATCTCACCGGTACAACTAAAAGAACAAAGACAACAATAAGAGATAGTAAAAAGTTTATGGAGAGTATAAACTTGATTTTGGTGGATCTATTCCAAATTGTAACTACCCAGTTACAAGGTTGAAACTACTAACTCTACTGACATCTTGACAACCTTTGTCATTGATGCGAAAGGGGGGGTAGTGGGATGAGAAAATTCAACATCACAGGAATCATATGCTCAGGGGGAGCACACACATTTTTGGTAACATTTTTGGACTTCACATTTTTGGATACACTTTTGAAATTTCTCATGAGTGTTGCCATTAATGCCAAAGGGGGAGATTGTTGGCATATGCACACTCCAATGAGACATCGTATGTGATTGAAGGTTTTTTCATTGATGGCAACCTTACAATCCTATGGCACCGGCAAGGCATTACACTGGCAAGTTAGTGCACCGGCATCAATGATCAGACTCTACACTGGCACTCAGGACACCGACACCGTCACAGAGAAAGGAAGTATACTGGCACAGAGGCCGACTAGATTTTGTTATATTATATTTTGTTTATTATTGTAAAAACTTTGTAAGCCGACTTGGCATGTTGTAAAATGACTCTTATATATAAAAAGAGATCATTGTAGACATTTTGTAAGTAAGGAAGAAAGTGAAGAAAGTGATGTATGCAAAATATTAAGAAAGACCTATTATGTGAAATATAGGGTAAAGGGTTTATGTAAGAAGTAGAGAAGCAACCGGTACTAAATCAGGCATTATAGATGCTATTGTAAAGCAGTACAAGATACTGGATTTGTATAATCCACATTGTAAGTCAGTGAGACTTCCCATTTGAGCAGTGAGCTCTAGGCAGTTGGCCTTCCTGCATGTGTAGGCCCCTATTATAATTAATATTCTCTTATTGGCCAGTAAGTGGATATTGTGGGTCACAAATCCCACTGAATTTTTTCCCACACCGGGTTTCCTCGTTAAATCCTTATGTCATGGTGTGCTTTTCATGTGGATGTTTTTGATTCTGTTTATTGCATTATTTCTTGCATACCGGTACACTGTTATAATATATTCTGCATGTTTTAAGATAAGAAATTCTATACACCGATTAGATACTGATTCACCCCCCCCTCTCAATATCTATGGGAATCCTAACAGTTAGCTTTTCATCTTTGGTATTATAATCATCATGCACTTGATTGACAATGCGTTTGGAATCTCCATAGACTTGTAATTTTGTTGTCTTCCACTGTATGTCAGTTTAAAGTCCTATGACTAGTGCTTTGTATTCAAGTATATTATTGGTACATGGAAGGTGGTTTTCTATGACTTTGGAATGGAGTCTCCTTGAGGAGTGATTAAGAGGATTCCTACTCCTGCTCTAGGATTGGTGTATGACCCATCAAAATACAATTTCCAACTTGTGGATATTGTGAGTGTAAACACATACTCATCAGAGAAGTCTATCAACATTGGATGGTTGTCTTGTATAGGTTCTTCTACCAATTTATCAACTATAATCTGACCTTTTATTGATTTTCTGTCAACATACTCTATGTCTAATTCACTTAGGATCATGACCCACTTGGCCAATTGTTGTAGGAGCACCTAGGCACAAGAGCACTACCAGGAGGTACATTTGCAAAAAGGGAAGATTGGAAGACAATAAAGTTATTTTTTATATTGTTATAATGTTACTAAGGTCATTGAACCAACATACGTAAGGCTATAAAGCCAATTTGTAAAAGTTGTCCACTAGAGGCCTAGATTGGTCAAAAGGTCAAAATCATATAAAAGGCCATGAGAAGGCTAGAAAGTATGTAAAAGGAATTAAATAATTCATTTGGACATGTATTGAATTTTTTTATAAAGCCACGAAGTCATTTGTGCAAAAGTGTAAATGTTGTCAAACAAAGTTGCAAAAATGCAACAAAAGTTGAAAAAGGGGTTAAAAGTTGGTTACAAGAGCTAGTTGTAAGGTCAAAACTAACCAAGATTATATAAAAAGGAATTGTATGGTTATTCCAAATGATTAAAAAAAGAAAAGGAAGAAAGGAGAACATTTTGGATACATTTTGGTGTATTCTACTATTGTTATTTTGATTGGCTTTCCAGTTTTTGTGTTGGTTCCAAGCCTTGTATGACCATGTATGGCCTAGAAAACTTTGTATATATATAATGGATAGTTATATATGTGAATTAAATTTCTTTTCCTTTTGGTTTGGAGTGATTATGTTTAGAAATGAAGAAGATATGGAATTTTTGGTGAAAGTTGTTAATTGCAGATTTGATATTTCCTGAGAACAGTCACGTTGCAGCGTATGGTATGAACTCATATGGTATGATTATGACCTCTAAATATATTTACTGGAAATATAAGTGAATCCTCTTTCTTTTCCCTTTGGTCTGAGGCATTTTTATTTATATTTGTGAAAGTTATGAAGATTTTGGTGAAAACTGGTTTTAAACTGTCTTAAATGGAGTTGCTAGAAAGGGTTTGTACTTATCTTGTGATTTCACCATTGAAAAAATTAATGGATTGAATATTTTGAAAGTAGACTCAGAGGGATTTCATTTTATTATGGTCTTGTTTTCATTTGGTTAAGTATTTGTTGTGAAATATGATGCCCTAGCAGGCAGCAAGCATACATTTTCCAAATTTATGACAGTCAAAATTGGTCTCGGTGTAGAGATGATAACTTTTTATTTCACTGTTGTATCTTTATGAATATTGGCTATGTTGTTCTTAATAAATTTTTATAAAAATTTTCTAGAGATATTGGCCAAATCGTTTTAGGTTTGGAAGTTATTAATGACTGAGTGCAGGTATAGAAAATTGTCATGTGAATGACAATCACCTTGATGATAGTGAATTGGATTCTTTCAATGAACAATGATGTTTAATGGTTTGCAAAGGTATAGATGATTGGATATGTTTGAGACAACATTAATGAACTTCTGTAGCATGCATGGAAGTATGACTATTGAGATATGATATATTACCTTGAAATCAATATGGTATATGAGCTTGATATTTTAGTACCTGGATAAAGAGTGTTGGATGAACTTGAAATGGATTTGGATGAAAGTAATATAACAATATGAGAAATTTTAATATGTTTATGCCTTTGATATTGAAGATATTGTGTTGAAGATTGAACTCCATGTTTTATTTGGGGTTCTTGGTTGTTTTTTCATGATGCTCTGCATCACCAATCTTCACATTAATGCTGCTCTATTCAATAGGTACTTGAGAGGATCAAAATGTGCAATAAGTTGGACCTTATGAGTCAACATATAGTGTCTAAGATTTTGGGATGCGAAGATCACTACTAAACATGATTGTTCTATAGGGGTATAGTTGAGTTCATATCTGATGAGTATTTTATGGATGTACGAGATAACTATCTCTTTGCCTTTCTCATCATGTTGTTCCAACATAGCTCCCAAAGAAGAGTTTGTTGTTGATATATACAATAGCAGAAGTTTTCCTTGTACTAGTGGGATCAAAACTATAATAACCCGCCTTGTTTAACCCAACAAAATTTGACCTTTCTTTTTTTTTTTTTTAATTTAGTCATTTGTGTTTGATTCAATCGCATACTTTGGGCATCCATCCATTAGGATTAGGCATTTATCCATCCAGGATGAGCATCTAACCATACGGGTTAGGCATCTGTCCATACGGGGCATGAGGTTTCATCTATCCAATACGGGATAGGCATCTATCCAATTAGGATAGGAGGTGCTCTGGCCAGAGACTTAAAGCCTGAATTCCACCTCGGAATTTGGCTTAAAGCCTCGGGAAATCAAGAGAATCCATATGGGATTCCTTCCGAGTATGCATTGAATTACTTTTTCATTTTTATTTTACTTATCTTTCAAATTAGGATTCTACTCAATCCTTCTTCTTACCAAGCCTAGACCCCACCCACGAACGCCTGAGTACTAGGGACAACTCCGTCCCTAGACTGTCTACATACCCGTTTGGGCATGGAATCAAGACGTAAAGTATGTAGTTCTATTTTCTACTCTATGGTTTGGTGTAAACTAAATAGTGGGTATGCAACCCTTTCTAGGGTCAATGTCCCAGACAGTTTCTCTGCAGTTGCTACCCACGGTGGTAGCACTTAAGAAAAGGCTCAAGATGGCCTATTGCTTGTGGCCTAAAACAACTAGATCCTAATACCTATCATAAGCGTCACCCTTGACCAATTGTCAATCATCAACAATTCTTCGAGATTAAATCAATTTCATAAAAGCATTTCACTCAATCATCCCTATAGGAGTTTACTATGGTTTAACTCAGCGGATGAAAGATCATTTTAGGATTATCTTATTAGATTATCGATCCAAGGGGGATTACCTACCCCTTGGATTTTAACTTCCAAGTGTCCCTTATTATTCCCTGATGATTTATAGGGATGATGCCACATACGTCATTGATGCAACTTTATTAGGCGTTAAGTGCAGTAGTTCAACACGACGGAATTACCCGTAAGTGTGACCCAGAGGCACTGTATATACTGAATGCTGCTAGGTCTTGGTTTTCTGACTTCCTCTATTTAATTTTCTAACTAAGAAGCTATGAAATTGGAAACAATTATGAATTGAACGTGTATATTTAGACATTGCAAAGCTTAATTAATTGAAATAACTACTTGATGAACCACGTGGAATAAAAACTAGAACTAATTTATTTAATATTTAAAACTTGAAATATAACTTGCATAATAATGACAATTATGAAACTTGCATATTAATAATTAAATGTGTAACTTACATGAAGATGAAGAAAATGTAACTTTGACATCAATAAATGCAAATAATGAAGCAAGGATAGTGTAAGTTGCATGCAAGGTTAAGCAATGCGTTGATTTCTACCACGAGAATAATCACTTATAAAGTCACTAGTTCCAAAAATAGCAATTAGCTTAGACATTTGGTTCAAATCATATTAATATGAATTAATTGTTTTTAATGTGTCCAAAATGCCAACAAAGTGACTCAATGAATCTTAAGAAAAAAATGCCAACAATTTAATTTACAATTAGAAAATTGCTAAGAAAAAATAAATTAATTATAAATTTTACTGAGGATGATTACTTTCAAATTTAATTTACTAACTTAAAAGCAATTATTAACAATTCCCAAATTGAAATATATATATATATATATATATATATATATATATATATAAATCTAATTAAATAAGCGAAACTTTTTTTTTTTTTAATAGTTAATGGGGGGGGGTGGGGGCCATGGGTCCCATCACCCCTGCGGACCTGCAGGTGCAAGCCTGCAGGGATGAGAGAACACCGTGGGCCCCTCCACTCCCCCTGCGGCCATTGTCGTAATAGTGACCGTAGGGGAAGTGGAGGGTACCACTTCCCCGACAGTTATAATAACACCGCCACTTCCTACATGCTGCCTTCGTGCATAAAGACATTACAATTTACTTTAACCTAATTATTTATTACCATATTTTGCATAAATTAATATATATATATATATAGTTTTCATTCTAGTTTATTAAATGATATAAGAGAGCATATTTATATAAAAAGTGTTATTATATATTAAAAAAAGAAATAAGAATAAGAATTCATTCATAGGCATGCGAGATAATAGAGAAAATTGTTTGAGCCCCCAAAATAAATACATTGTGCTTGAAATTGAGGCAAGTAATACAGCAAGAGGAGATTTTTTATAAAATTTCTCTCATGACAGCCAGGTTCATGGGGGAATGAATTAATTAAAGGTTTTAAGAAGATCAAAGCAACATTAAGAAAGGAAAAAAAAGAAATGGATTTACTCTCAGGATTTAAATAAGTTTGTGTAATGCCCCTACCCTAGTCGGCCTTGTAAAACCTATTTGACCTTGCTTGACTTCCTATGTGGCATTCTTGAATGATTGATTAACCGTGATGTAATGTTGTAGATTAGATAATATAGATAATTGTGCATACCTAGTATTGTGCTTTTGCATCGATGCTTGTGTAAATGTAATTGTTCCCTAATTCTTGTTATAAATCTCGAGCTAACGCCTTCATTGAATATGTATATATATATGTATGCTTGCATGACTCATGGTTGCAGGAGATTGCAGGTACTATACCGCCTAGGTGTGGGGTTCATCTCCATCAGGATTCGCAGGGTTGAGTATACCTCCTTCATCCTTAGAATTCGGATTAGGTGGTCATTAAACTCTCATCTTGCCTTAGCCATGATTAGGGGAGCATCATGTGTGGTCCGTAGGGTTCCTTTTTCATTTGGGTTGCATGTCGTGTGATTGGTGGACTTTCTTGGCTTGCGTGCCTTGCGTGTGGTGAATGGAGTATTTTAACCTAAGTATTTAATTCAATTTAATGTGTTGATTTACGCATTAGTAATTGAGAAATTAAAATAGATAGGTTTCTTTTAGGTGATTAATCATTAATTAAAAAGATCGCTTTATTTATGTGGTAGCGAATTTAATTTAATGGTTAATTTTAAATAATGAATATAATTAGTTAGGCGTTTAAAAAAAAAAAAGGAAATATTTAAAGTTATTTGAAATATAATTAATTTACCCTCTTTTGCATTTTGGAAAAAGAAAGGTTATTTTTACTTATTTAAGAAAATCATATTTTATTAGAAAAACAAGTTTAATTTATAAGTAAATTTGATATAGTATGAAAGATTGATTTTGGGAATTAATTTAATTAAATATCTACCCTTGACAAAATTGCGAAAATATAAATGTTGGCGTAATTAATATTGAGAAATTAAAATTTAATAAGAGAGAAGCATTTTAATTAGAAAATCAAGTTAAATTAATTAAATAGTTGAAAAGAATTATTATTTCCTTTTTGTTTAAAAAAAATGCTTAAATTCGAAATTAAAAATTACACGAGGGAGAGAAAAGCATTTTTTGATTTAGTTAAAACAAAATAAAACAAAATGCTCTTTTATTAAATATTTAATTATTGGAAAATATTTTGGGAGAAAACTTAAAAAAGTTTAGGTTTCATATATATTTTTAAAAAAATTATTTTATGAGGGGAGTTCTCGGGAAGGAAGCAACAGCCGGTGGAAAGAAGAAATTTTTATGCATGTTGAGGAAACAAGAATCTGGAGCTTGGAGATTTGGCTCTGCAACAAAACTCTTCCAGGATTGCGTATGGAGGTAGGGTTTTGATTATTTCCTTGCTTGCCAAAGAATCTAACTGTTTGGCTTTGAAAGAATAGTGCTGGTTAATGAAAAATCTTACAAATTAATTTTAAATTTATGTTGGATTTGGGGATTTAAAAAATATGCACTTTGCTTGAAAAGAAAAATATTGATTATTTGAATGGTTATTTACAATAGATTTATTAATTTAGTAATCCATGGAGATGAAATTTTTAATAATCTCTATTTTATTTTAAGAGATTTCATAAATCTCTATGTTCATTTCTATTTAAAAAAAAATTAAATAATATAGAGTGCTGGAGATGAGATTTTTAATAATCTCTATTTTATTTTAAGAGATTTCATAAATCTCTGTGTTCATTTCTATTTTAAAAAATAAAAATAAAATAATGTAGAGTGCTGAAGATGAGATTTTTAATAATCTCTATTTTATTTTAAGAGATTTCATAAATCTCTGTGTTCATTTCTATTTAAAAAAAATAAAATAAAATAATGCAGAGTGCTGGAGATGAGATTTTTAATAATCTCTATTTTATTTTAAGAGATTTCATAAATCTCTGTGTTCATTTCTATTTTTAAAAAAAATAATAATAATGTAGAGTGCTGGAGATGAGATTTTTAATAATCTCTATTTTATTTTAAGAGATTTCATAAATCTCTGTGTTCATTTCTATTTAAAAAAAAAAAAAATAATGTAGAGTGCTGGAGATGAGATTTTTAATAATCTCTATTTTATTTTAAGAGATTTCATAAATCTCGGTGTTCATTTCTTTTGAAAAAAATAATAATAATAATATTAATAATTTAATATTAAATTAATAAGCAAATTTGGATGAAGTTTAATTAATTAAATTCAAGTTTTTTTATTTTATATATTATTTAATTTTAGATTATTAAATAATACTTGGATTTTAGATAATTGATATTTAGGTAATCCATACTTGATTTCATGTTATTAAATAGATATTGATCGTGCCGAACTCTGGATAATATATATTATTAACATAGATTAAGTATTAATTATGGATTAATGTGGATTTTAAATAAAAGTTAATTTAGAAAATCCATAAACTTGATTGACTTTAATAGTTAATCAATATGGTAAACAAATGCCACTATCGGTTAATGCCTATGTAGATTTAAATTTCTATATTCGATTTTGGTTATGTAATGGTAAGACTTGATATGCTTGTTAGGACCCTGTCATCTGGTGGGTCCGTGGTTGGCCATAGGGGGTCAAGTCCCTAGTTAGGGTACCGTCAGACAAGAAACCTTTGAAATTGCTTTGGATGTGATCAGTTGGATCTACTTCTATGAAGGGATCATTTATGTATTTATTGTCCGAAGTGGTCGTTGTATAGTGGTTGTGTTCACCTATAAGGCAGAGATGTAAATGACATGAAACTTATGTAATCTTAACTATATTAATTGCCAGAGGGATCTTGCAGTTGAGCAGACCCGGAGATGTAGCCCTCTAGGGGTGAACTCTGAGATCATTTCTGTGTTATGTGATGCTTTTGTCTCTCATGTTTCTTACTTAGAGCTAGCATGTATGGTTGCATTTTGTAAGTGTATAATGGGGATTAAATGAAGTTAATTCTTGAATGCATGAATATAGTCATCTTGTTAAATGTAGTAATTAGGGTCATAAAATATTGTAAATATGATTATGGAAAGTATTTTGTTAATGTTAATGAAAAGAAGTAAGCATGGAAAGAAACTCGCTAGGTTGCAATTATGATCTCATTTGGTCGGTTATTTTTAAACCTAAATAAATGAACCTCGATATATTAGTTACATTGTATCTAAATGGATGGACTCATCAAGTTAACCATACTTAAACCTTAATGGGTGAATTCTTAAGTTAACTATGTTTTAACTTCATTGGGTAAAATCCCTCTTGATAGCCGCTTCTGCGACCATAATAGATGAACGCTTCATAATCTCTATAATGTTAATTCACTAAACAAATTATATCCATGTTCCAAGTAATAACATGTAACTAAGTTATCCAGTTTAATTGGATCTATTGTCATGAGTTGAGTTAGGTGTTAAGTTACGTAATCACGTTGGGAAACTCCTTAGGTTTGTTTAGTCTTCCGCTGTGTTATCTAAGTGTTAGATAATTCCAATGTATCTTAATGTTGTGACTTAATATTAACACTCTTATTATTATTATAAAAAATATATATTTACACTCCATTTGAGTGTTTTAGCTTTAACCCTTCGGGGTTTCCTGGCGGAGCATTACAGTTTAGGTACACATGAACAGATTTAAAATCAAAGGAAGAGATTTCCATTTGAATGATTTTCACCTGAAGAACTCAAGATTCTTATAGTAAGTTTTATTCATAGGAAAACATGATAATCTTAATTTATTTATTTTTTTATTCGTAGTAAGATTTACTCTCAGGAAAGAAAAGAAACAAGAAAAAAAGGTCTGTAATTAATCTTTCTCCCCAATAAGTTTCATTCATAGGAAAACAAAATTTCTTACTAGAGAAATTAATTCATTTATTCTTGTTCACAGCATGATTTATTCACAGGAATTGAGATTTGAAATTATTCCTAATAAGTTTCATTCACAGAGAAGTTAATTTATTCATACATGAGAAATCAATTTATTCACAGCAAGATTTACTCATAGGAAAGAAATGAATAAAACAAAATAACAAGATTTGAAATAAATCTTTATTCCCATTTAGTTACATTCACAGGAAAGCAGATTTTCATACATGAGAAATTAATTCATTCACAGCAAGATTTGCTCATAGGAAAGAAATGAATAAAACAAAATAACAAGATTTGAAATAAATCTTTATTCCCATTTAGTTACATTCACAGGAAAACAAATCTTCATACATGAGAAATTAATTCATTCACAACAAGATTTGCTCATGGGAAAGAAATGAATAAAACAAAATAAAAAGATTTGAAATAAATCTTTATTCCCATTTAGTTACATTCACAGGAAAACAAATCTTCATACATGAGAAATTAATTCATTCACAACAAGAATTGCTCATAGGAAAGAAATGAATAACACAAGAAACATGACTCAATAAAAGAGGAGAACCTAGATACTTGAAGCTTGATGTAGAATCCTCTCCAAATCTTCAAGCCTAGCCTTCCTTGATCCTTCCTTGCAAGCTTGGAAAAATTCTTCAAAAACAACTTAACAATCCTACAATGAAAAAGAGACTACCAAAGAAGCTCCTACTACTAACAACAAGGAAACTTAGAAAATTTTCTTCAAAACATAATCAACTCCCTCTTATGAAAACTTGCATACAATATATAAGAAAAATCCCTTAATTCCACTATCTAGAGAAATTAATTAAGAATGAGATTCTTTTCCAATATTGGACTCATGCAAACATTGATTAAAATCCTAGTGGGGGAGTTACATGCAAAGTATTGAAGATTCCTCTAGAAGCTTCTAATTCCTCCTACAACATGTGCCATAATTGGGAGTGGGAAAATAAAAATAAAAAATAAAATAAATAATGTCTTTTGAATTATATTCTCCAAGTGTGTGTGTGTGGGTCCATTATTATTATTTTTTTAATATTCATTCAATTATTTTCAATAGCTCAACCAAAATAATAATAGAATTGTATCAAATTAAAAAGTGATAAAGGAGGGTTGTGACAAAAACTAGTGTTGACAAAAGATAATCTCTTAACACTTGAAATGCCTCCTAACATTGTATCTATTTGAAATTAAAACCTTTTTTGAGAAGGTATTGAAAGGGTTGGCACTTATCTACCAATTGTGCAATGAAGCGCCTTATGCATTGTAGTCTCCCTTGCAAACTTCTCAATTTCTTGAGTGTAGTGGGTGCTGGCATTTCCAAGATTGCTTTCAACTTTGTGCAATCTATCTCAATTCCTCTATTAGATACAATAAACTCCAAGAGTTTACCAGATGTTACTCCAAACACACACTTTTTGGGGTTGAGTTAGACATTGTATTGCTCAAGTTTGTCAAAGATTTTAGCTAAAACATCAAGATGATCATCCCTAGTTTTCTATTTATCCAGAAAGTTGTCTACATAATCTTCAATGATGTTATGCATCATGTCATGAAATAGGGTGGTCATTGATCTCTGATAAGAGGCACTAGTGTTCTTGAGATCGAACGACATCACATTCCAGTGTATGTTCCCCATGGACAAGTAAAATCAGTTTTATGTTGGTCGTCTAGTGCACTCCTAATTTGATTATAACTAGAGAAACCATTGATGAGTGATAACATTTCATTTCTATTTTTCAAATCCACAATCATATCTATATTAGGAAGTGGGAAATTGTCCTTGGGACAAGCTTTGTTTAGGTCTTTGAAGTTAGTACATATTTGTATGCCCCCATTGGGTTTAGTCATTGGTACTAAGTTTTAAATCTATTCTCCATATTCTATGAGTCTAATAAAACCCACATCTAACAATTTCTCCAACCCCACTTTGACTAACAGGCCTATTTGAGGGTGCATCTTCCTAAGTTTCTACTTGTAAGTGTTGGTATTATGGATGTGTTGCATTAGTTTTGTCATTGATGTCAACACTTATCCTTCTGGAGATCCTATTGGTTATGTTGAATCGGCACATTATGTTCATCGGAAAGTTCAGTGACCTATGCACAATCTCCATTATATTGTTCACCAACAGGTTATATTGCTCACCGACAGGTTATATTGTTCACCGGTAGGTTATATTGTTCACCGACACTGAGGATGACTTGTTATCATCAGGGGATCACTTGCTTATGTCGAAGACATGGTTTGGATACTTGGTTTTGGTATTTTGGTTAATGATCTAATTGGGTTGACATATTTGTTGTTACCGACTAATTGGTCTAGGTTATGGACCGATATGCATTATCTATTCCAGATCAACATGACACGTTATGGAGATGATTTATTGATTGGATATTATTGTAAATGTATTGAGATGACATGATGCATCGCATCTTAACTTGTTTGTAATTGATTTTATTGTAATAGTCTTAGTGGGCTGACCTACACATTTGGGCTTAGGTTTTGTATATATGTAAGATCTCAATTAATGAGATATAGGATATGGGACATGGTATGTAAGGTTATGGTATTGTAACATGGTATGTGTGAATATTGAGGATCATATGAGCAGACTATAGAGAAGGTTCAAGGAAGGTTTGAAAGTGATTATCAAAGCTTAACCAGTACTGAATCCAACATTGGAGATGCTATTTTGAGCAGTACATTATTCTAGGATTTAACTATCCTACTATAGTCATTATGACTCCCATTTGAGCAGTGTGCTCTAGGCGGTTGGCCCTTTTGCATGTGCAGACCCCATTTGTATACACATACTATTTGTAGTGGTATCATCTAATTGTGGGTAAGGTTTCCCACTGTCTTTTTTCCCCTTACAGGGTTTCCACATTAAAATATTCATGTTATGTGTTGTGGATGTTGTTTCTCTTTCTGTTTCTTTCATTAAGTTTCATCGCTATTGATATTAACTGTTAATCTGTCAACCGACATTAAGTTTGGTTTACCGATATTAAGTATCAAGTTTGATTAAGTTGTATTTGGGTTGAAATTCATAGTCAACTGATTCACCCCCCCCATCTCAGTTGCCTTCCGGGTCCTAACAATTGGTATCAGAGCCTAGTCTTCTTTCTGCAGAAGCCTAACAGCTTGAGGAGATCCTATGGCGACTAACATTTTCAGGAAGGACAATCTGAAACTTGATGGAACCAACTATGGTATATGGAAGATAAGAGTGTAGACACATCTAAATTGCATTGGAAGAGACATATGATAAGTTACAAAGAATGTCTATGTTGGTCCTACACCGAATCAACCTAATCCACCAACATTGGGTAAAGATCAAGAAAATGATTGCAAAGCAAGAGAAGCACTTTTGAGCGCATTATTAGATCAAAAAATCATGGGATTATCAAACCAATCTACTGCTAAAGCTATTTGGTATAAATTGGAGACACTGAATGAAGGAGATACCGCTGTCAAAATTGCAAAACTGGAATGTTTCCGAGTCAAGTATGAAAATTCAAAAATGGAAGAAGATGAAAGAATTTCTGCTTTTATGGAAAGAGTTAATGAAATTGTTTTAGGAATACAATGTTATGGAGGATCCTTAAGTGAAGATGAAGTTGTTTCTAAAGTTTTAAGAGCATTGCCATGGGAATACAAAATGAAAGTAACTTCTATTAATGAGTTGAGAACAATGCCTAATACATCAGTATCTAGAGATACCTTGGTTGAAAAACTTTCAGCATTTGAGCTTGAGGAATTTGGTCATGTTGCTACAATTAAAATATATTTGGCCTTCAAAGCATCATCATCTGCAACATCATCATCATCATCTGACAAATCTGATTGGAAAACACTTTATGCAAGAGAAATTGAAGATATCAAAAGGGAAAATGAAGAACTGGAAGAACTTGAAGCACTATTTGCAAGGAAAATGCCTAAAAGTCTAGTTGGAAGTAAGTATGAAGCTAAAGCACCATTTAAATGTTTTAATTGCAATTAAGTTGGTCATATGGCATCTAGATGTCCTGACAGTCATGCAAGATTGAGAGAGGAAGCTAAAAGAAATATAATCCTAACCATAAATATCAAAGATACAAATTTAAGAAGAATAGAGACAAATCTTGTTACTATGCTGATGAAGGAGTTATTGATGTTTCTGATGAAGAACTGACAGACAATGGATGCACTTTTGTTGCAATAAAAAAAGATCAACTGACACCTACTATTCCACCGGTAGAGTAGGCCTTGGCAGCTAAAATTGAAGAAAAGGATGAATGGATTGTAGATTTTGGATGTTCACATCATATGACTGGTGATAAAAGTAAATTCTTATCTTTTCAGGAATATAGTGGAGGTCTAGTAAGATCTGGGGATGATAAAGCTCATTTGATCAAAAGAAAAGGCACTATATCTTTGGATGGTAAGTACAATACTGACAATGTTTATTATCTTGAAGGTTTGAAGCATAATATTTTGAGTGTTGGTTAATTAGTTGAAAAGGGTTTTCAGTTACAGTTCAAGAATGGTAAATGCAAAATCATGAATAGAACTGGATTGGAGATTGCAACCGGTAATCAGACTAAAGGTAATATCTTTCATTTGAACAACAATGATAAGACATGTTTGATTGCACATATTGATGAAAGTTGGTTATGGCATAAGAGACTTTGTCTTGTAAATTTTGATTGCATTGTAAAGATCAGTTCAACTAAGGCAGTAAGGGATTTACCTAAGATTGTGAAACCTCATAATCTGGTATGTAAGGAATATTAAATGGGAAAGCAAGTTAGAACAACTTTTAAGAGTATTTATGAGAAATCCAATAATGTTCTTGATTTAATCCATACTGACTTGTGTGGTTCAGCAAGAACAAGAAGTATACAGGGAGATAGATACTTTATGCTAATCATTGATGATTATTCTAGAATGTATTGGGTTACTTTTCTCAGGGATAAATCATAAGCTTTTGGAAAATTCAAACTATTCAAGGCAATGGTAAAGAATGAAACCAGTAAGAAAATCAAATGTTTGAGATCTGATCAAGGAGGAGAATTTACATCTAAGGAGTTTAATACATTTTCTGAAGTGAATGGAATCAGAAGACAACTATCAGCACCCTAGACACCCCAGCAAAATGGAATTGTGGAAAGGAAGAACAAAACTATTCTGGAAGCAACTAGAAGCATGTATTGGAAGCAAATCTACCTCATGTGTATTGGAGAGAAGCAGTGAATACAATGGTTTACACTCTTAATAGAGGTCACATCAAAGGTGAAACTTGTAAGACCCCTTATGAACTATGGTTTAGTAATACTCCTACTCTTAAATACTTCAGAATTTTTGGAAGGAAATGTTATATTAGGAGAGATGAGTATATTGGTAAATTTGATCCTAGAAGTGATGAAGGAATATTTTTTGGTTATTCATCTAAGAGCAATTGAGAGTGCTAATGTGAAGATAAATGAACAATTTAGAGGAAATTCAAGGTCTATAGATTTTGAACCGACAGTTGAGATGATCATAAATGAACCTATATAGAGTGCACTGGTACAAAGTGTGGATCCAGTCACACGGCATCGTCAAAGAATTCCACAATGACTAAAAAACAACAACATGTGAATAACCCAGGTATGTAAGACTGAATCACTCAGAAAATCAGATAATTGGGAATAAGTATCAAGGTGTTATGACAAGAGGAAGACTAGAAAATGAAGAGGTATGTTTAATTTCTCGAATTGAACTAGCATCTATTATTGAACCTTGTTAAGATGAACATTGGATTAAAGAAATGGAAGATGAACTAGAACAAATTGAAAAGAACAATACATGGACATTAGTTCCCTAGCCTAAATACAAAAATGTAATTGGAACTAAATGGGTATTTAGAAATAAAATTAATGAATATGGTAAGGTAATCAGGAACAAAGCAAGATTAGTGTGCAAAGGATAATCACAGAAAGAGGGAATTGGTTATAATGAAACCTTTGCATCGGTAGCTAGAATTGAGGTAGTCAGATTATTTCTTGTATTTGCAGCTCACAAGAACTATAAAGTATATCAGATGGATGTAAAATGTGCATTTGTGAATGGTGATCTTGAAGAGGAAGTTTACATTGAACAACTAGATGGATTTTCATTGACAAATGATAAAGATATGGTTTGTATATTAGGGAAAGCTTTGTATGGATTGAAGCAAGCTCCTAGAGCTTGGTATGCTAGATTAGACAAATATCTTTTGAAGCTTGGATACACTAAAGGTAATGTTGGCAGTACCTTATATTTCAAAGTGACTAATGATGACATCTTGTCCATTGAAGTTTTTGTTGATGATATCACTTTTGGAGGAGAAGATGGATTGTGTAAAGACTTTGCTAACAAAATATAGGAAGAATTTGAAATGTCCATGATTGGGGAGATAAAATTCTTTTTAGGATTGCAGATTTCACAAACTGATAAAGGTATATTCATATGTCAAACAAAATACTTGAAGGAACTATTGAATAAATTTGGTATGGAAAACTCCAAACCGGTAAGTACTCCTATGACTACAACTGACAAATTGACATTGAAGCACAATTCAACTCCTGTTAATCCAACAAGATACAAATCTATGATTGGAGGTTTACTATATTTAACACAAACAAGACCTAATATAATGAATGCAGTATATATTATTTCAAGATTTCAAAGTAATCCTAAAGAAAATCATGAATCAACAGTAAAAAAGATTTTCCGATATCTACAAGGCACAACAAATCTTGGTTTATGGTATCCTAAAGATGAAAATTTTGATTTATGTGCATGCACCAATGTAAATTGGGTAGGAGATGTAGATGACAAAAAAAGCAGCACTGGCAGAGCATTCTTTCTTGGTAGTAGATTGATTTCATGGTTGAGCAAGAAGTAGAGTTGTATATCATTATCAACAACAGAATCAGAATATGTTGTAGCAACAACTAATTGTACTCAGGTATTATAGATTAAGCAAATGTTGAAGGACGTCAAGGTAAAATGTAAAGAACCTATAATCATTTATTGTGATAATTGAATGGCAATTGATATATCAAAGAATCTGGTATTCCACTCTAAGACTAAACATGTTTCTATCAAATATAATTTTCTAAAAGAGAATGTTGAAGCAAAAGAAGTAAGATTGGTTTATGTGAATACTAAAGAAAAAATTGCAGATATCTTTACTAAGCCTTTGCCTAAGGAAACTTTTGAATATCTTAGAGAGAAGCTTGGGGTAATACTCTTACTGGTAGAGACTTAGACAGTTGAAGATTGGCATCAAACAGATAGAAAATAATAGAGAAATCTTTTTTCGGCTTTGATGGAGGAGAGCTACTTCGCCGGGGGAGTGTTTGATTAAATTAATTGGTCATATTAGTTGGTTATATTAATTGATCATATTACTTGGTTATGTGTTCTGATATTTGTATTGCTTTGGCATTTGATGTCAAAGGGGGAGAGATATCTATGGAAAAACTTTGTATTTAGGAAACATTATCCTTGGGGAAGATATTATTCATTGAGGGAGAGATATATACTCTTTGCATTTTGATTTTGATTTCTGGTATTGATCTATTCTGGAGATTGTTGGTTTTTGGCATTTTGTTTTGACAGTTAGATGTTTTTCTATCTTGTGTTGCCATCAATGCCAAAGGGGGAGATTATTGGTATTATGGATGTGTTGCATTAGTTTTTTCATTGATGTCAACACTTATCCTTCTGGAGATCTTTGGTTATGTTGAACCAGCACATTGTGTTCACCAGCAAGTTCAGTGACCTATGCACAGTCACCATTATATTGTTCACTGACAGGTTATATTGTTCACTGACCAGTTATATTGTTCACCGGCATGCTATATTGTTCACCGACACTGAGGATGACTTGTTATCATCTGGAGATCACTTCGTTATGTTGAAGACATGGTTTGGATACTTGGTTTTATTATTTTGGTTAATGGTCTAATTGGGTTGACATATTTGTTGTTACCAGCTAATTGGTCTAGGTTATGGACCAGTATACATTATCTATTCCAGATCAGCACGACATGTTATGGAGATGATTTATTGATTGGATATTGTTGTAAATGTATTGAGCCGACATGATGCATCACATCTTAACTTGTTTGTAATTGATTTTATTTTAATACTCTTAGTGAGCCGACCTACACATTTGGTCTTAGGTTTTGTATATATATAATATCTTAGTTAATGAGATATAGGATATGGGACATGGTATCCAAGGTTATGGTATTATAACATGGTATGTGCGAATATTGAAGATCATATGAGAAGACCATAGAGAAGGATCAAGGAAGGTTTGAAGGTGATTATCAGAGCTTAACCGGTACTAAATCTAGCATTGGACATGCTATTTTGAGTAGTACATTATTCTAGGATTTAACTATCCTACTGTAGTCATTGTGACTCTCATTTGAGCAGTGTTCTCTAGGCGGTTGGCCTTTTTGCATATGCAGACCCCATTTGTATACACATACTATCTGTAGTAGTATCATCTGATTGTGCATAAGGTTTCCCACCGTTGTTTTTCCCCTTATAGGGTTTCCACGTTAAAATATATGTGTTATGTGTTGTAGATGTTGTTTCTCCTTCTGTTTCATGCATTAAGTTTCATCGGTATTGATATTAACTGTTAATCTGTCAACCAACATTAAGTTTGGTTTACCAGTGTTTATGGTGAAAATGGAAACAACAATATTGAAAGACTAAATGAATTCAACCACAACACCCTAGCCTAACAACAACAAAGGTCTGCCATAACATATGAAGATTACCTAAGATAATGCAAATCAAATGAAAGCACAAAGATTATACCATCATATGTCCAATAGGGCTTGGATCTCCATTCTTCCTATCTCCATTGATCTTGCTTGACATATTTGCTCTCATATTTTATGTGTTCACAAGAGCTCAACAAAGAATGGAAATGTGGTTGCAAGTAGAATTGATCGCATATGAAAGTTTGAAAGTGTAGTTGGATAGAATAGAATGATTAGGATTGATAATGAAGGAAGCATCTCCTTATATAGAAGATACTATAAGAATTGGAGGGATAAGATTGAGAGGTGTAAAAGATAAATGGTCGGCTAAGATTAGAGGTAGGTAGTGTAGGCATTAAGAGATGAATGACATGTGTCATGGGTAGAAAAGGCTAATGAATTAATTAAATAAATAAATATTCATTTAATTAATAGAGGAAGTCAGATCAATTAAATAAATAAGATTTTTTTTTAATTTAGGAAACAAATAATTTAAATAAATAAAAGTATTTATTTAAATGAGAAATAAGGCTACAAGAGGTTAAATGAATTAATTAAATAAAAATATTTATTTAATTAGTAGAAGAATTAGGATAAAATAATTAAATAAATAAAAATATTTATTTAATTAGACAAGATAATTTTAGGTGTCTACATTTTGCCCCTCTTTGAGATAATGCAACTTGTCACATTGTTTAAAGAAGATAAGATGAACTGATACAAAGTTGCCCCAAGATGGGAATGATATCCCTCTTCGAGAGATTGGATGAGAATGTTTGAAAATATTGTAGACAATCTCTCGATAAGAAAGAAAGGCTAGAATGGACTGACCGGATGGGATAAAGTGATAGAGTCACTGGATAAAGAAGACTGACGTGAGAGACTAGGGCTAGGGTAGTCTATAAGATAGACTACGAGGGAAAACATCCTCATTGTCATCCACACACCTAAGATATCAGAGTGCAAAGATAGAAGAGAGCAGTCAACACCGATGGCATTGGTGCATAGATTCGATCATGTTTGCCAGTATTAGAGGCCAGCAGATGCAGGAGAGTTGGTAAGTACTACAAAACCTCCTTGTACTTTGTTGCATTAAGTGTTGTCATAAATGCATGCTAGGGATTGCAATAAATGCACTCTAGGTACGTCTAGAAAAATTTCAAGCGGGGGGAAAAACATTAAGGCACGTTTGCGTTGGTTCTAGACATGTCTGGGTAGGCTAGGCACGTCTATGTTTGTGCCAGGTGGGTCTATGATTTCAGTAGCATTTGTGTTCAATGCGTGTGTGTCTGTGTATTTCAGGTGCATTTGTGCAGGACAAGCATGTTTATGAAGTATGTCAACATGTTTGCGTCATGAATGCGTGTTTATGTCTTCAAGGTCAAATTGACAGTTCTGTGATGAACATATGTTGTTGATTGGATAAGCTGCTAAGAGGATACACTCAAGTAGCTCCTCTAGGGAAGAATAGGATAGTAGATAGGGCTAGGATTGATAGTTCTATGATAGAACATACATTGCCGGTCAGGAAACTACTCAAGAGGATACACTCAAGTAGAGGCCCTAGGATAGGATAGATCGAGGCACTTTGTGATGAATAGGGAGTACCATAGAAATTGACAATTCTGTGATAGAACATATGTTGCCAATTGGATTAGGTTGGAATTGACAATTCTGTGATAGAACATACATTGTCAATTGGATAAGATACTCAAGAGGATACACTCAAGTAGGTGCCCTAAAAGATAGGATCAAAGAAGCACTTTGTGATGAACAGGGAATGCTACTAGGATAAAAAAAGTAGTACTTTGTGATGAATAGGGAGTACCACTAGGACTCACATAGTTGATTTGCTTGACTACAGGAGGAACTACCGATGCTGGAGTCACGAGAGAGATTTCCTTTGACTCAGAGTTTATGACCAGAGTTGACCCTCGAGGATAGAGCAGTAGTTGAGGCTATGGGCCTGCGATATATTATGTGTGTGCCTAAGTTTTGGGCAAACATGGGACTGCTGACTGCACTAGCTGAGAGATGGAACTCAGAGACTTGTATGTTTCATTTGTTGATGGGTGAGATGATAGTCACCTTAGAGGATGTATACGGGATATTGAGGATACCAATCAATAGGGAGTTAGTTCCTTATGATTGAGAGGGAGATAGTGGAGGTGATGGAGATGATAGTGGGGATGGCAGAGGTAGAGGCCAATAGCAGAGGCGGGCTACAATGATAGAGAGGAGAGTGGCTCAGAGGAGAGAGGGCAGAGAGGAGAGACAGATGCATGTAGTGAGGGGTAAAGGTGGACTGCCATTATAGGTGTCAGCATCACAGGGTCCTAGATAGGTTCAGGATCCTAGACAAGTACAGGGACGGGGATAGGGACGGGAGCAGCCACAGGGACAAGGTGAGGGGAGAGAGGAGGAGGATGAGATACTATCCTTGAGGGAGATCTACTAGGGACAAGCAAATGAGATCCACGATCTAGAGAGGGATATAGCTAGACTCAGGAGATAGCTAAGGGACACTAAGAGGGAGAAGCATCAAGATATTCAGCACTATACAGAGGCTGAGATAGCATTGAGGGCCGGGAGATAGGAAACAGATGACATAGGGGCCAGTTACGCCTATGTTCTGCAGGCAAGGGAGGAGATAGCCTACTGGAGAGACTTGTATTATGGACTGGTGCCACCAAATCAGTGGGCTAGGAGCTTCCAGAGAACATCACAGACAACGACGACCACTGGAGGGAGAGACACGAGATAGGCATCTAGTGGTGGGGTCATGGGTCCTCCACCACCACCAGATAGAGGGGGCAGGAGAGATGATCCTGGGGTGGGTCCGTCTAGGTCTCAGACTCCATCAAGGCTAGCTAGCTCTGAGGGAGGGAGTTCATCATAGCCTTGGAGGGCTCCCTATGTATCAGTTTTTGTACGATTTTTGTATGATGATGTAGACACCTTCGGGTGATTCTATAGCCATATGTATTTTGACATCATTGTATCATGACACTTATGATTTTTATGTATATATGAGATGATTCATCTCTATGGCAGCTATATGCATGTGTACCTATGTGATGTTTCTTCTATGTGATGCTTATGATATGGATGCAAATATGTACATGAGGAAATGTAATATTTTTGTTCTTTTATGTTTTTCATATGTTATGCAAATGCAAATGTGAAAGTATGAAATGTAGATAAATATGATAATGCAAATGACTTTAACATGATGAGAATGTAAAATGTACTAACATGCATTGTGTGTAGGATATGATGCAATTGTGATATCTATATATATGTATGAAATGCGAATATGTGGTAATGCAGGTGCAAACTATATGAAATGCAAATATTTTTGACATGTCATTATACTTAGTCATGTGATAGCAAGCTACATGGACTCAAGAAGGACAATGGAGGTCAATCAAGAAAGGGGGATGGAAGATAGAAGATATGGAATTGAAAGAGCTTCTTGTGTGTTATCATCATTGAGCTTTATTATGGCAAATAGGTTATGACAATCGAGGTATATGTTTGACCCAGAATTTCATTGTACCCATTTTCATGGAGATAAGACAGTCAAAAACAAGGAATGCCCCAGTTCATACTAGACTCATAGTGCCCTCATGTCCTTGGACAAGTCATAGAATTACTGAGAGACAATCCATAGACAACAAAAGAAAAAAATAGGTGACGATACCCCATTCTCGCCTTTCTAGACAAAGACATCCTGGAGATAAAATCTCTAGTCAGAGACATCCTGGAAAAGCTAAAAGACATGTCACCAGAAAGATAAAATCAAAAGAAAACCAAGACTCGACACCAACAACCACTGTAGTCCTCAAGTTTAGTGTCTCTTGTCACTTGTATAAGTCTATTTGATTGTGGTCACAATGTTTACTTTCACAAAAGGATAGATAGCACTGAACCATAATGTTGTCTGAGTTTGTTGAAAGATTCAATTTGTTGAAGCCTATTGCTGCTTGTGTCTCATCTGAAATTGATACTTTATTGTGGATAAGACTGAACTTTATTGCCGATTGGCGATGCAAGTGTTGCTTTATTGTGAATTGTGCGTGGATAGACTGAAGCAAATTGGAAGAAACTGTACTCCTCAAAACATGTGATTCTCTTAGTTCCACACCCATCACTAGACTTAGGATTTTCCTTAGCCACAGATAGGAGCTGATTTATTATGGATGGAAAGATTGTGAAAAGGAAGGATTATTATTAATGGCTAACCAATCTTGGGTAGATCAATAACAAGCCATGATGGGAATGGGTAAGTTTATTATGGATGAAGAGGTTGTGAGTGTGTGAAAAGTGAAAGGATGAGATTGAATCCTAAAGGAGGGAGGAGCAATGTCTCTACACATGGCACCAGTGACCTAGTTTTCACCATGGTACTTTCCTAGGGTGCCACCGAAGTGGTTTTCACCATTGGACAGATTTATTTCTCTTTACTTTTTTTGATTCTTTTTAAAAAAAATTTAAATTTTTTTAATTTTTTTTTCTTTTTTTTGTATTTTTGAATTAGGATACTCTGAAGAGCTATGTATAAAACCTGCAAAGGTGCATGCTATTGATAGGATCCTTGAAACATTCTCCATCTAGGATTGAGAGCTGATATGCACCGGATCCATAGGCTACTATGATGATGTAAGGACCAAGCCAATTTGGTTCGAACTTGCCCTTCTTCTCTCTATCTTGCTGATTTTTGGGATTTTCTTTCAAAACCAAGTCACCCACCTCAAATGTACAAGGCTTTGCCTTATGATTGTAGCTTCATCATTCCTTGACAGAATAATATGTTTCTCGAGTGACTGTCTTCCTTGATAAAGGAATTGAGATAGAATTACTAGTGTGTGGACTACATAGGCCTATATGCGTGTCACCTAATGAAGTTTGGGCATCCCTGATAGGAAATTCCCTCGAGGAAGTTCCATTAAAGGTCCATGATGTATCGCCAGAAGGGAAAGGATGTGCAAAACAAATGGATGAGTTATGTAGGCTTGTGATTTCGAAAAGAAGTGAAAGTAGGATAGCATGATGGAGACTTAGGATCAACAAGTATGCCTTTTGACTTAAAATTTTAGAACTTTTGCCCCAAGTTATTTTGGTATTAGGGGAGATTAACTCTTGTTCTTTTTGCTTCATAGTATTTTTATCCTTGACTTTGATTTTTGCAGAGTCCAATAGGTTTTGATTTTGATTTGGACTAAAGGACTTTTCTTTATTTTTGACTTTTAGATTTTTCTTTTCGTAGCTTGATTTTGATCCCCAATTACTAAGGGCTTTTGTAATTCTTGTTGATCCAAGTCTAGGAGAGAAGTAGAAATGGAATGAGTCGATGAAATGGTAAGGCTATATGATTTCTCAAGAGGGCTGGTGATACGCTCAATAGATTCTTCACTGAAACCACTCTTAGGATTATTGATATCAAAAGATGCTTGCACCACTAGAGGATATTTGCATTCAGACTTAGTAGCCACAACACTAGGTGGTTCACACCCAATTCCTTAGCATTGCAAATTATTTGTAGGTTGTTCTTGTCGACTGAATGTCTTAGGAGATAGTGGGAGTTGATCAACATGAAAAATATACTCACCACATCCCATGTCTTTAACCTTGAACTTTTCTTTGAGCTCTTCTTGCTTTGATGTTGAAGGTTTCAAGGACTCTAGATCAACATATGCTAATAAAGGAACAACCTCTCGATTGACTGGGATTGTTATTTCTGATCTAGATTGTAGATTGTTGCAATATATGAATGGGTTTGGGTCAGCTTTGATGGTCACTTCAACTCCATTGTGTGGAAACTTGATACATCAATGATATGTAGATGGTATTGCGCTCATCTCATGAATCCATGGATGTCCTAGCAATATGTTGTATGTGAGATCTAGATCAAGGACTTGACAAAGTACATCCTTTGTAATTGGCCTAACTCTAAGAGGCAAGGTGACTATGCATTTGGATGAACACTCTTCATCATCATATGCCTTGATGGTAATTTTGTTTGTAGCATTCACAACCTTTTTAGAATATCCCAATTGTATTATTGTGTTCAAAGTACATATATTGAGACCAGCTCCTCCATCTAGCAGGACTCATTTTATTTGATGTTTGTGTAGGAAGGATTCAATATGTAAGGTTGCATTATGTGGTTGGCTCATGGAGGTGTCGTCAACTTCTATGAATGTAAGGGAGTGTGGAATGGAAAGGTATCCCACAATGGCTTGAAACTAGCCCACGTTCAGATCAGTGGGGATGGAAGTGTCTCTCAAAGTTTTGTCAAGAATGGCTTTATGTGCGGGCGATATGCGTAAAAGTTCAAGGATGGAGATAAGCGCGGGTGTTTTCTCTAACTATTCTACAAGGTTATACTTAGGTTTGGTTGCTGAGGAAGTGGTGTTTTTAGTTGGAGCACCTTGTAAAGTGAATTTACCTCGATGAGTTTTAACGTTACATTCAGAGGTAGGTTCGGAAGAAGATCCAATGCCTTTTAGGACAACCTTGGGTCTTTGGGTATAATTTTCAGGTGTTTTGTCCTTGATGACAATGGTAGAGACATAATTGTCCATCAAAATGTGATTGACAGTTGAATCATAGTTATAGGATGCTCTGGTATAGTTGGTCTGCTCATCTGTGGCTTTAGATTTTCCCTTGTCATGTTTTGGGAATGGTTCTTTAAACATTCATGTTCTTTATTGGATGAGTGTCCCTCGATCTCAATGTCACCTCTATCAATAAGATCTTGTATGATGTTCTTCATTCGATGACAATTTCCTATTTTATGGCCCTTGCTCTTGTGATATTCACAGTATTCATCATCATTCCACCAATTTGGTTTGACCTTTGGTTTGTATGGAGGCATATCTAGAATTGTTATTATTTTGTTTGCCACTAGCTTCTTGAAAGCTGACTCAAGTGGTTCTCCCAATGGGGTGTATTTCCTTTGTGGTTTTGAAGTTGTTTGAGTATTCACTTGATTGTTTATAGAGCTTGATCTAGAAAAAATGATTTTTGGGTCGTACTGTATTGGCATCAACAACACCATCATTGACTGTGTTCTTGTTTTTATTCCAAAATCTTGGCTTGTCTTTTCCTTTAAAGTCCTCTTTGTTTTCTTTGAATATTTTGACGATGCCTTTCTAAATTAGGACCTTCTCTATTGCTAAGCCTTTTTCAATGATGTCCTTGAAGGTGGAGAAACAATCTTTTCTCAAGTCATAACCAATGTCTTTGTTGACATTTTAGGTGAACATCTCTACCATTTATTTTTGTGTAATTTCACAAGAGCATCTATTGGCTAGATTCCTCCATCTTTGTTAAAATGATGAAAAAGACTCTCCATCCTTTTGCTTGGTGTTGCACAAATTAGTGGCTGATATGTTTTCCTCTATGTTGTATGAGAAATGTTGGATAAATGCCTCTGTTAAGTCACCCCATGACTTAATTCTGGGTGGGAGTTGGGAGAACCATTCCATAGCTTGATCACCCAAGCTCTGTGGGAATAATCTCATCAAATATGTCTCTTTTGCTGCTACCTCAATGCAAGCCATGAAAAATTGTCTTGTATGTGGCTTAAGATCCCCTTTTCCCATGTACTTATCAAACTTAGGTGTCACAAAGTGTGTAGGAAATGGAGGCATTGGAATGCTTTTGTCAAATGGATAGGGGCATATGTCTCTCATTGTGTAAGTTGGCTTTGGTATATTTATGTCCTCCATTTTCTTTTGTAAGTCCTTGATTTGTTGTTCCAAATTTCTCTTAGGTGGAGACTGACTTCTTGGACCATACCCCATGCTTGAGGCACCGAGTTGAGGAGGAGCATGTTGCATATATGGATGATATTGATTATATACATGTTCATATGGAGGAGGTCTATAATGATGCTGTGTATATGGACCACTTGGTATAGAGTCATGATGAGGAATGGAATATCTATTTTGTCCATGTATACCATACTCTGTAGGCATGTCATGAGTTTGTTCTAATGTGTTGCCCCCAAATTTGATGCAGGGTTTCCTTGTGTCCAAATTTTGAACATGCCTTTGGATATCCAATTTCTTTGGTGGTTGGTCCTTAGCATTGGCATGTGATTGAGTATATTTTTGTGCATAAGACTTCCGTAATGGTCTACGAAGGTGAGTATCATATGCTTGACCATGTGTATGTGGGACCTCAGGTTTTTGAAACAAAGATGATGGTGATTCAGGCACAAGATGTGGTCCTCTATTGCCTCCACTATTAGGCCTCCTTTGATCCATGTTTAGGTGAGGTTGTTGCAAAGATTGATTTTCCATTATTTGAGACATGTCAAAATCATGAGGGATCTTGGCTCCACTTTGTGCCATTACTTGTAAGAAATGTTGTCTATCTCTCCTCATTATTTCCTCAACCAATCGATTAAAATGGAGATCCATAATGGAGTCTTCCACTTCTACTGAATGTATGGAAAAGTTGTCCATGTTGTCATTGTGTGTATCATTGTTGTTTGTAGTGTCCATGTTCTCAACATTTGGAATGTTTCTATAGGCATCCATGTTAGGTAATGTGGTATGATCAGAATTGAAAAAGACATCATTGTCATACTCATAGGCACTCATGTTTGTGGACTCTTGACCCTCTTTAGCTTCACTCCTAGATTTTTGGGAATGGGTTTCAACCATGAACTAGGTCTTGACCAAGATGTTTAAGACTAGATGAAAATGGAAAGAGTATGGAAGACCAAGAGTTGGATGGAATGTAAATGAATCTGAAGTGTACTTGCAATGTCCAAAGTGTAAGACCAAGTATGTATGTAGTCGAGTAGGTGTGGCTTCCAAAGAGATGATAGTTTCTCTTGATGAGGTAAGTTGACCTTGACTCTAAGTAAGACCAAATGAGACCCAAAGGTGATAGACCTTGATGAGGGACCACTTAGAAAAATGTTGTTATATGTATTGTATTGACAAAAAAAGATGAGGACAAGAAAGTGGCCTTTTGACTCAAGTTTAGACAAATGTGAATGTAATGCAAGGTGCAAAGAAATGATGAACTTTGTGAGACCTAGAAATAGGCTGAATTCTAGATGAAAACCTGGAGAGATAACCTAGGAAGCTCAATAAGTCTGAAACTAACTGCTCTTGTTTGCTGGACTGTAAATTTTTCCAATTCTGAACACAGACGTGTTTGTATACTTCATAGACACGGTTCTAAAATCTAAGTGCAATTTTTCCAATTTGTGAAGTTGTTGTTGTGACCAAATCTAAATTTGTTTGATTGTTTTTCATGACAAGAGGACACAATGTTGATGAAGACTCAATGTTTGCAGGTGTGTGGACTCAAAAAAAATGACTCAAAAGAAAGTGTGTTGTTTGATGTAAAAATGTTTTGCATACACTTGAAGACACAAAAGACATAATGTTTTTGATGTTTGGTCTTGAGTGTTTGAATATTCAAAAGAAGACAAGCACAATTCTTATGGCTGGCCAGGACAATTGTTGTTGGTCCCACATGGGGTTTCCCTCGAGGCTACGCTATTCAAAGTGGATACTTAGATGCTTGACCCCACTAGCTCCACCCTCAACACTCACTTCTTTGGGGCAGCCAAGCATAAATCCCCATGAAAACTCCCTGTGGAAAAATTTGTATCTCTACTAAGAACCGTATGTGTGTGGGCCGCTCCAAAGGTCTGACCTCCTGCCCCAACAACTAGAAGGATTTTGGCTTTCTAAAACAAAAAGGTGCTAGTAAGGGCATCCACTCGTGTGGCCATACATGCAACACTTTTAGCTCTGTAAATACAGAAGGATCCCAACTGGTAGGGGTTATGCCCTACTACTGATCAAATAAATTTGATCAAATGGGTTTATGGGAAGACATAGTGTCGATATGAACTAATCAACACACGTTACCCATGGCTTTCACCATGGATATAGTTATTTATAGTGGTTCGAAAGAGGTGGGTTTTCCTCGCTACCACTTGGGTCATTCTCTCCTCACTAGTAGTCCTAATGACCACATGGGGAGACAAGCCCTCTAGAGATTAAATAAAAAGAGCCTATTGCTCAAGACACAAAAGATACTAGTTCAATTTTAGCGCACCAATTGAAGTGTTTGGTAATCTATGAAAACAAGGCACACAATAAAGATAAAAAACCCTTGCCAAAATTTTGCAACAAAGATTTGTTAGTAGTTTTTCAATAATACCCCTCCTGCAAACACACAAGTTAGGTAAATTTTAGATCCAAAAGACTTTGTGAAAAGGGGCCTTCGACAATGCATTTTTTTGATAGATTCAAAGATCTGATTTTCCATGTGTTATTTTGCATCATGAAAAACATACTACTTGTAAAATTTCAAGACATTTCCAGAAATGTAAGAAAATCCAAAAAAGTTTCTAATTTGCTCCAAAAATTAATTTGTTATGAAAAATTATAAAAAAATCATAGAAAATGCAAAATTGATCCAAAAAATCTAAAATTTTTACTGGACACTCCCGATAGTCTTCCAAATCTGGATACAGAAATTCCAGCAAACATTCTAAGCAGTTTATGCGATATGATCAAAATAATACAAACCCCTAACTTTTAAACCTCCGATTTTTTAGGAATTATTTTGCATCAAAATTAAAATCACAAAGAATAGATCCTATGTAAAATTATGAGATATTTCCCAAAATGTAAGAAAATCTGAAAAACTTCTCTCATTTTCTCTCAATCTTTTTTTTATGAAAATGCATAAACAATTCATAGAAAATTAAAATATGCTCCCAAAAATCTGATTTTGTTACTAAGAACCTATGATAATGTGCTTGACTTGAAAAAAAAAATTGATGCCAAAATGCAAAGCCGTTTGTGATATCAGATCAAAATAATGAAAAACCCTAATTTTTAAAGATCCAATTTTTTAGGAAATATTTTGCATCAAAATTAAAATCATAAAGAATAGATCCTATGTATAATTTTGAGATATTTCCAAAAATGTATGAAAATCCAAAAACTTCTCTCATTTGCTCTCAAAATTAATTTTTTGTGAAAATTCATAAAATATTCATGAAAAATGCAAATGTGCTCCAAAAATTCTGAATTTTGGATTGAGATCTCTTGATATTTTCTTCAACCTACCAACAAAATTTGGTACAAAAATTCCAAGACGTTTGTGAGATCAGATCAAATCTCTCCAAGATCTTGATTTTGTGTACAAAACCCTAGCTGCACAAGGTTATTCTCCAAATTGTTTTACAAAACAACAATATAGGGTTAGAAAAATTTGCAAAAAAACATAGATCTAACAAAAATCCATGTCCCACTGGGCATGCCAAGATGTTTATGGTGAAAATGGAAACAAAAATATTGAAAGACTAAATGAATTCAACCACAAAACCCTAGCCTAACAACAACAAAGGTCCACCATAACATATGAAGATTACCTAAGACAATGCAAATAAAATGAAATCAAAAAGATTATACCATCATATGTCCAATAGGGTTTGGATCTCCATCCTCCCTATCTCCATTGATCTTACTTGACATATTTGCTCTCAGATTTTATGTGTGCACAAGAGCTCAACAAAGAATGGAAATGTGGTTGCAAGTAGACTTGATCGCATATGAAAGTTCAAAAGCATAGTTGGATAGAATAGAATGATTAGGATTGATAATGAAGGAAGCGTCTCCTTATATAGAAGACACTATAAGAATCAGAGGGATAAGATTGAGAGGTGTAAAAGATAAATGTTCGACTAAGATTAGAGGGTAGGTAGAGGAAATAAGAAAATAATGAGAGGGTAATTAATGTAGGCATTAACAGATGAATGACATGTGTCATGGGTAGAAAAGGCTAATTAATTAATTAAATAAATAAAGATTCATTTAATTAATAGAGGAAGTGAGATCAATTAAATAAATAAGATATTTATTTTTAGGAAAGGAATAATTTAAATAAATAAAAGTATTTTTTTAAATGAGAAATAAGGCTAGAAGAGGATAAATGAATTAATTAAATACAAAGATTTATTTAATTAATAGAAGAATTAGGATAAAATAATTAAATAAATAAAAATATTTATTTAATTAGACAGGAAAATTTTAGGTGTCTACAACCGGTATTAAGTATCAAGTTTGATTAAGTTGTATTTGGGTTGAAATTCATAGTCAACTGATTCATTCCCCCCCCCCCTCTCAGTTGCCTTCTAGGTCATAATAGTAAGGTTTCACTCCTGGTAGCAATGGTAGATGATGTAAGGCCAATTCTAGATCCAACCTTGACATGTTAGCATATGACTATGCAAAGTTTATTAGTTGTTGCATAAAGAATTGAATGAACTTTTCCTTTTTAAAGATTTAGCCAAATGTATTTTATGTACATTCTTAGTATTTTCAATGTTGATTTCTTCAGTTTCTTCTACTAGCAATGTTGATTGTTCTTGGTTTATAGGAAGATTCTCTAGTCTTGTTGTAGTTTCATTTTCTATCTCATCCTCTTAGACACAAGATACCACTGAGAGGGGGGTGAATCAATGGTTTCCAATTTCTTCTCCCTTAATCTCCTAAGTATATGTACTGGTTAACATCCTAATAGTTAGTAGGCCTGCTGATAAGACAAACCAAGACAACGCAATGCAAGCATACACAAGGCCACATCACATGACACGAGTATATATGAGGAAAACCCAAGATGGGAAAAGCCTGAGTGAGAAATGATGTTGGAGTCTACTGCTCCAATCCAGCCTCACAATAGAAATATAATTATAATGTTTAGGGCACCAACCCAAGGAGCATCAACCTCTACACCGAGCTCCAACTCAGTGATTTTAAATGAACACAATCAATTACAAAATTCATAGCCTTGTTACAAAAGGAATTTTGTAACTCTTATTCAAATCTCTCTACCAGTTCTTCTTTCTTCAATCCTCTGTCGTTTATTCTCACTTTCTTACTACAACAACCTTATCTCTTGCTGCAACCCACTCTCTGCAGCACCTTGCTTTTTGTTGCACCCTTGTCGGTTCATCCTCTTTCTTCTTCTCTGTCGGTTTTGTTCTCTATCACACTGCTACTATTCACCACTGATCTTGATAACTTAGTCAGATGTCTACCATCTAATTCATGTATGTTCTCATCTTATCCTCTCTTCTATCTTCTTTGCCTCTTCTTTGCCAGTTCACCACCACTCGTACATTCCTTTTTTAAACTTATTAGAAAACTATCGGTTGTCTCACTAATGTTGGTTGAACTCTTCAATCTGATTCTCTCTCTCTCTCTCTCTTAGTGGTGCAGGGCACCTATCACTCCAGGAAAATTTTGTTTGTTTCTTAAGTTTTTAATGTGTCTTTAATGTTGTAATAATTGGGCCAACCATTTGGGACTCAGTCGAGCCATGGTTGAGTTGTCCAAGCTTTGGTATGTTTCAAGATGTTCTTAAGTCTAGGAAGTTGTAATGATGATCTTGATCATAGGTGTAGTACTCTAAATCAGTGTCATCACGTGATAGGGGTTTAATGTATTGTTTTTAGGTCTCTAGGATGCTTAGAGAGTCTTTGGGAGCCTTGGAATGCACTTGAGTACAAAGTTGCATCCTAAGTGACAAAAAATGTAAAAGTTGCTGAGCAACATTTTGCAACATTTTGCAAAAGTTGCATTTTTGGATGTTGGTGTTGAAAATTTGGTTGAACCAACTAAAGAATGGGAATATAAGCCAAAACAACTTCGTTGTATGGGTTAGAGGATCTGGAATGCAAAAGCAAGTTTTTGTGTTTTAAAGAAATCTTGTCTTTTCACCGTTTTTGATAGTTTTTCTTTTGTTTCATTACATTGTACGGTCCAATACGGACTTCTCAAAGGAATCTCATTGTAGGGCATGAGAGTTTGTTTAATTTCCTTTCTAGAAAGGTAGATTAGAAAGTTTGATTATGTTTAGTTGCAGAGGTCTAATTCATACTATGTGACTAGGTGCAAAACCCTTGAAAAGTAGGCTTTAAGGGCAAAATGGCTCTAACCTGAGCATCCATTGATGGCACCAGTTGTAATCGTGTGGAATTCTAGGTTAGGGTCTCTACATAAATTTAGAGTAGGTTTTTTGGTTTTTACAAGCCTTTGTGTTGTTTGTGCAATGAAACCCTAGGCTCACTGCTAGGAGTTAGTGAGTTAGGACAACAAAAGATGTGCAAATTTTGAGCACATGTGGATTGGTAGAAGAGAAATGGACCAATGGTTGGAAAGCCCTATGAATTCTCTTAAATAATCCCCAATTTATTTGAGCATATGTTTTGACTGGTGAAGGTTTTAAAGAACAAGTTTCTAAGTCACCTGGGTAGGCCAAAACCCTTGAAATTAGGATAGATTTGGTTCCCATATGTGTACGGTGAACCTAGATGCAAATTTGCAATATTTTTTGTAACCTTGAAAAGGGTATCCAAATCCATAATTTATTTGTGGCCTTATTTGGGAAGTTTTGAAACCAAGTCCTTAAAACCGCCAAGGGAGGGTTAATTGTATTAGGCCTATTTGAGCATGGTGGAGACAAAGAGAGGTTAGGAAATCTTGACGATGGGTGTGAAGGTTCTCAAAACTCTAAAATACTTCAAAGAAACTAAGTAAATGCATTTTGAACCCATTGAATGAGTTGGTGTGTTGTGATCCTTGCAGAAGTTGTTGGAGCCTTAGGAGTGGTGTGAAGAGATTGAGGTGGCAACCTCAATAGGAAGAGTTGATTGAAAGAGATCAGTGGCTATACCTTGGAGGAAAGCCAAAGTGGATCAAACCTTGGAGGTCTAGATAGAAAACCCCAAACAAAGTACCATTGGATAGGCGTGAGGAGTTAGAGGGTTGAGTAAGACAAGAAACCAAGAAGGTGGATAGGATTAGCTCCAAGACTCTCTGCATCACACAGTCTCTCCTTTGATTCTCATTGATCACTTGACTATTTTCTCCTCTACTACTACAACACCTCTCATCAATTTTGACTTGCATTATTATAAACAAGTCGTCCTGCCAAAAACCAATTCAAACTTCAGACGGTTAGGGTTTCTTCATTGACCTCGAGGCAAACTAAATCCAATCAGATCTCATCAGATCTAATCACCTTGATTGATGATTTACAACACATCAATCAACACCACCATTATCATGCCTTATAGAACATACCTTCCATATATAGCAATTTTCTTTTAATCTGTCGGTTGATCTCTTAGTCGATCATCAAGAATGGTTTGGCAATTTCCTTTACCTACCTCGATCTGGTCAATCAGTCTGTCTTGGATCTTTGTTGTCCATTTGACCTCAAGCTGCAAACCTCTGCTACACATCCCATGAATCACAGAGTTGACATAAATGTCTACCTACCACCATCTACCTCATTGATAGACACTTCACCAATACTCCATGCCAACCTATGCATGCATGCTTGCCACTTCAACCACACCTGGCATATTTGTTGACATCCACCTTTTCTAGGTCATTTGTTTCAGTCTGGATAGGATTACCGACTAACCCAATAACCAGGTTCATCTAATGGTTCACAA